>NC_092415.1:12580562-13180562 GCF_040894005.1 Engystomops pustulosus | reverse complement strand
ACTGATCCTGAGTTACATCCTGTATTATACTCCAGAGCTGCACTCACTATTCTGCTGCTGGTGCAGTCACTGTGTACATACTTGACATTACTTATCCTGTACTGATCCTGAGTTACATCCTGTATTATACCCCAGAGCTGCACTCACTATTCTGCTGCTGGTGTAGTCACTGTGTACATGCATGACATTACTTATCCTCTACTGATCCTGAGTTACATCCTGTATTATACTCCAGAGCTGCACTCACTATTCTGCTGCTGGTGCAGTCACTGTACATACATGACATTACTTATCCTGTACTGATCCTGAGTTACATCCTGTATTATACTCCAGAGCTGCACTCACTATTCTGCTGCTGGTGCAGTCACTGTGTACATACATGACATTACTTATCCTGTACTGATCCTGAGTTACATCCTGTATTATACCCCAGAGCTGCACTCACTATTCTGCTGCTGGTGCAGTCACTGTGTACATACATGACATTACTTATCCTGTACTGATCCTGTGTTACATCCAGTATTATACTCCAGAGCTGCACTCACTATTCTGCTGCTGGTGCAGTCACTATGTACATACATGACATTACTTATCCTGTACTGATCCTGAGTTACATCCTGTATTATACTCCAGAGCTGCACTTACTATTCTGCTGCTGGTGCAGTCACTGTGTACATACATGACATTACTTATCCTGTACTGATCCTGAGTTACATCCTGTATTATACTCCAGAGCTGCACTCACTATTCTGCTGCTGGTGCAGTCACTGTGTACATACATGACATTACTTATCCTGTACTGATCCTGAGTTACATCCTGTATTATACTCCAGAGCTGCACTCACTATTCTGCTGCTGGTGCAGTCACTGTGTACATACATGACATTACTTATCCTGTACTGATCCTGAGTTACATCCTGTATTATACCCCAGAGCTGCACTCACTATTCTGCTGGTGTAGTCACTGTGTACATACATGACATTACTTATCCTGTACTGATCCTGAGTTACAACCTGTATTATACTCCAGAGCTGCACTCACTATTCTGCTGCTGGTGCAGTCACTGTGTACATACATGACATTACTTATCCTGTACTGATCCTGAGTTACATCCTGTATTATACTCCAGAGCTGCACTCACTATTCTGCTGCTGGTGCAGTCACTGTGTACATACATGACATTACTTATCCTGTACTGATCCTGAGTTACATCCTGTATTATACCCCAGAGCTGCACTCACTATTCTGCTGGTGTAGTCACTGTGTACATACATGACATTACTTATCCTGTACTGATCCTGAGTTACAACCTGTATTATACTCCAGAGCTGCACTCACTATTCTGCTGCTGGTGCAGTCACTGTGTACATACATGACATTACTTATCCTGTACTGATCCTGAGTTACATCCTGTATTATACTCCAGAGCTGCACTCACTATTCTGCTGCTGGTGCAGTCACTGTGTACATACATGACATTACTTATCCTGTACTGATCCTGAGTTACATCCTGTATTATACCCCAGAGCTGCACTCACTATTCTGCTGGTGTAGTCACTGTGTACATACATGACATTACTTATCCTGTACTGATCCTGAGTTACAACCTGTATTATACTCCAGAGCTGCACTCACTATTCTGCTGCTGGTGCAGTCACTGTGTACATACATGACATTACTTATCCTGTACTGATCCTGAGTTACATCCTGTATTATACTCCAGAGCTGCACTCACTATTCTGCTGCTGGTGCAGTCACTGTGTACATACATGACATTACTTATCCTGTACTGATCCTGAGTTACATCCTGTATTATACCCCAGAGCTGCACTCACTATTCTGCTGGTGTAGTCACTGTGTACATACATGACATTACTTATCCTGTACTGATCCTGAGTTACAACCTGTATTATACTCCAGAGCTGCACTCACTATTCTGCTGCTGGTGCAGTCACTGTGTACATACATGACATTACTTATCCTGTACTGATCCTGAGTTACATCCTGTATTATACTCCAGAGCTGCACTCACTATTCTGCTGCTGGTGCAGTCACTGTGTACATACATGACATTACTTATCCTGTACTGATCCTGAGTTACATCCTGTATTATACCCCAGAGCTGCACTCACTATTCTGCTGGTGTAGTCACTGTGTACATACATGACATTACTTATCCTGTACTGATCCTGAGTTACAACCTGTATTATACTCCAGAGCTGCACTCACTATTCTGCTGCTGGTGCAGTCACTGTGTACATACATGACATTACTTATCCTGTACTGATCCTGAGTTACATCCTGTATTATACTCCAGAGCTGCACTCACTATTCTGCTGCTGGTGCAGTCACTGTGTACATACATGACATTACTTATCCTGTACTGATCCTGAGTTACATCCTGTATTATACCCCAGAGCTGCACTCACTATTCTGCTGGTGTAGTCACTGTGTACATACATGACATTACTTATCCTGTACTGATCCTGAGTTACAACCTGTATTATACTCCAGAGCTGCACTCACTATTCTGCTGCTGGTGCAGTCACTGTGTACATACATGACATTACTTATCCTGTACTGATCCTGAGTTACATCCTGTATTATACTCCAGAGCTGCACTCACTATTCTGCTGCTGGTGCAGTCACTGTGTACATACATGACATTACTTATCCTGTACTGATCCTGAGTTACATCCTGTATTATACCCCAGAGCTGCACTCACTATTCTGCTGGTGTAGTCACTGTGTACATACATGACATTACTTATCCTGTACTGATCCTGAGTTACAACCTGTATTATACTCCAGAGCTGCACTCACCATTCTGCTGCTGGTGCAGTCACTGTGTACATACATGACATTACTTATCCTGTACTGATCCTGAGTTACATCCTGTATTATACTCCAGAGCTGCACTCACTATTCTGCTGCTGGTGCAGTCACTGTGTACATACATGACATTACTTATCCTGTACTGATCCTGAGTTACATCCTGTATTATACCCCAGAGCTGCACTCACTATTCTGCTGGTGTAGTCACTGTGTACATACATGACATTACTTATCCTGTACTGATCCTGAGTTACAACCTGTATTATACTCCAGAGCTGCACTCACTATTCTGCTGCTGGTGCAGTCACTGTGTACATACATGACATTACTTATCCTGTACTGATCCTGAGTTACATCCTGTATTATACTCCAGAGCTGCACTCACTATTCTGCTGCTGGTGCAGTCACTGTGTACATACATGACATTACTTATCCTGTACTGATCCTGAGTTACATCCTGTATTATACCCCAGAGCTGCACTCACTATTCTGCTGGTGTAGTCACTGTGTACATACATGACATTACTTATCCTGTACTGATCCTGAGTTACAACCTGTATTATACTCCAGAGCTGCACTCACTATTCTGCTGCTGGTGCAGTCACTGTGTACATACATGACATTACTTATCCTGTACTGATCCTGAGTTACATCCTGTATTATACTCCAGAGCTGCACTCACTATTCTGCTGCTGGTGCAGTCACTGTGTACATACATGACATTACTTATCCTGTACTGATCCTGAGTTACATCCTGTATTATACCCCAGAGCTGCACTCACTATTCTGCTGGTGTAGTCACTGTGTACATACATGACATTACTTATCCTGTACTGATCCTGAGTTACAACCTGTATTATACTCCAGAGCTGCACTCACTATTCTGCTGCTGGTGCAGTCACTGTGTACATACATGACATTACTTATCCTGTACTGATCCTGAGTTACATCCTGTATTATACTCCAGAGCTGCACTCACTATTCTGCTGCTGGTGCAGTCACTGTGTACATACATGACATTACTTATCCTGTACTGATCCTGAGTTACATCCTGTATTATACCCCAGAGCTGCACTCACTATTCTGCTGGTGTAGTCACTGTGTACATACATGACATTACTTATCCTGTACTGATCCTGAGTTACAACCTGTATTATACTCCAGAGCTGCACTCACCATTCTGCTGCTGGTGCAGTCACTGTGTACATACATGACATTACTTATCCTGTACTGATCCTGAGTTACATCCTGTATTATACCCCAGAGCTGCTTCCTAAGCTGACACGTTGTAGACTAGATGTCTTATGTACAATAAACATAACATCAGTTGGGAGAAGCGCCAGGGAACTGATAATTTTATAGTTGATATTAGCAGGAAGGAGGCCATGGATAACAAATATAAGAAGATACCACAGTCCCGGGGCCTGGATCTATGAGTATCTGTCATGGTAATTTTACTTTCAATATTCTCCTCTAGCATCTAATAGTAGTGAGCGCTCTCCTTGCACATCTATAATTTTCCATAACTGACTTTCAGAAGAAAGTTAAAAAGAAAAAAGATTTACAGCCGGAGCCACGTTCTGTCATATGTAACTTAGGCAATTTTCTTTCAATAAGAACTGGATTTTTTTTCTCCTTTTTATCATAAAGAAGCCAAATTATGTTGGCTGCTCTCACTCAGAAAACAAATTTGCATCTCAGAATTAAATCTGGGCAGCTGCTATAAATATGAGGAACACAGATTGTACGCAACAGGATAGAGATATAGAGAATGTGGCGCCCACTGATATACCAGGAGTCAGGCAAGGTAACAGTGTGACAGGAACATGAACGTACACAGTGACTGCACCATCAGCTCTGGAGTATAATACAGGATGTAACTCAGGATCAGTACAGGATAAGTAATGTCATGTATGTACACAGTGACTGCACCAGCAGCAGAATAGTGAGTGCAGCTCTGGAGTATAATACAGGATGTAACTCAGGATCAGTACAGGATAAGTAATGTCATGTATGTACACAGTGACTGCACCAGCAGCAGAATAGTGAGTGCAGCTCTGGTGTATAATACAGGATGTAACTCAGGATCAGTACAGGATAAGTAATGTCATGTATGTACACAGTGACTGCACCAGCAGCAGAATAGTGAGTGCAGCTCTGGAGTATAATACAGGATGTAACTCAGGATCAGTACAGGATAAGTAATGTCATGTATGTACACAGTGACTGCACCAGCAGCAGAATAGTGAGTGCAGCTCTGGGATATAATACAGGATGTAACTCAGGATCAGTACAGGATAAGTAATGTCATGTATGTACACAGTGACTGCACCAGCAGCAGAATAGTGACTGCAGCTATGGAGTATAATACAGGATGTAACTCAGGATCAGGACAGGATAAGTAATGTCATGTATGTACACAGTGACTGTACCAGCAGCAGAATAGTGAGTGCAGCTCTGGGGTATAATACAGGATGTAACTCAGGATCCGTACAGGATAAGTAATGTCATGTATGTACACAGTGACTGCACCAGCAGCAGAATAGTGAGTGCGGCTCTGGAGTATAATACAGGATGTAACTCAGGATCAGTACAGGATAAGTAATGTCATGTATGTACACAGTGACTGCACCAGCAGCAGAATAGTGAGTGCAGCTCTGGAGTATAATGCAGGATGTAACTCAGGATCAGTACAGGATAAGTCATGTCATGTATGTACACAGTGACTGCACCAGCAGCAGAATAGTGAGTGCAGCTCTGGAGTATAATACAGGATGTAACTCAGGATCAGTACAGGATAAGTAATGTCATGTATGTACACAGTGACTGCACCAGCAGCAGAATAGTGAGTGCGGCTCTGGAGTATAATACAGGATGTAACTCAGGATCAGTACAAGATAAGTAATGTCATGTATGTACACAGTGACTGCACCAGCAGCAGAATAGTGAGTGCAGCTCTGGAGTATAATACAGGATGTAACTCAGGATCAGTACAGGATAAGTCATGTCATGTATGTACACAGTGACTGCACCAGCAGCAGAATAGTGAGTGCAGCTCTGGAGTATAATACAGGATGTAACTCAGGATCAGTACAGGATAAGTAATGTCATGTATGTACACAGTGACTGCACCAGCAGCAGAATAGTGAGTGCGGCTCTGGAGTATAATACAGGATGTAACTCAGGATCAGTACAGGATAAGTAATGTCATGTATGTACACAGTGACTGCACCAGCAGCAGAATAGTGAGTGCAGCTCTGGAGTATAATACAGGATGTAACTCAGGATCAGTACAGGATAAGTCATGTCATGTATGTACACAGTGACTGCACCAGCAGCAGAATAGTGAGTGCAGCTGTGGAGTATAATACAGGATGTAACTCAGGATCGGTACAGGATAAGTAATGTCATGTATGTACACAGTGACTGCACCAGCAAACTAGTTAGTGCAGCTTTGGAGTATAATACAAGTTGTTACATTTGTATTAATGATACATTAGAGCAATAATATAACTGGTTACAATAAAATTTTGTAGCATGTATGAGGCTTCAGTGGGTTTCAAATGTAACATCCATTGTGACTGTCCCCCTCCCCTCGGTTTATCACCCAACAATACAGTGATCCTTGTCATATAATTGCTTACAATATTGATTACGGCTCCAAGGAAATTAATTAAAATGGAGGCAAAGATGATGACATTCCGGGCCAAGTACGTCTCATTTATCCAGCAGCAGGTTTTCCGGAGCACGAGGGGGAGACATTTATAATCTTCGGCTGTGGTTATCAGGACCAGTGCAGAGTGCAGCATTATCAGTATGGTGAACTGGATTACCATGGGCATCATCCTGGGGAACAAAAAGGGGACAAAAACATTATCATATGGGTATTCCCATGAAGACAAGATTCTGAAATATACTCAGGATAACAAAATAACACATTCTCTAATTCACAGTTATTATCAAAAATTCAGTATTTCACAGATACAAGTCCTACCTCTATCTATCAGTCCTGCTGTACACAATTTTGGTTACCCATAGACCTGACCCTGTATCTTCGGAGTTTATGGTCGGGAGGATATATTGTTCTCCTGTCTGACACTGAGCTGAGGTCCTCTCTGTCTCCAGCCCCCACCCTTGCATTCCAGAATGAGCTCACACACACACTGACTTCCTGCCAAAGCATTAGGAGAGTTAAGCTACAGACAGATAAGATCTTTATTCGGGGGAGGGACAGCAGATCTGCCAGTATTTGTTATAGGTAAGATATAGTAGAGCTGAGTATGCCATGTGTAATATGCATCCCATCACCTCTAATCTGTACTTTTCTAGTGAATGTTCAGAAGCTAAATAAAAGTGTAGATAAACCCTGTACCCTCATAATCTAAGCACATTGTCATCACACCATCTCAGAGCACTAGAGGAATCATGAAGTGCCTGCTCAGAGAGTCCCTACTCACACTCTGTAATCTTACACTGACCTTCACTGAGTGATAGGAGCTGATGCAGCAATAACACTGAGTAACATTGTAAAGTAAGGGGTTAAAAATGATCTTTATTGTGTAAACATCACTAGAGGGATACATTTGAGAATTTTCACTCTGAGTGCACAGTGTTTTTAAAGAATTATGTTTTTCTACCAAAAAAAAAAAAAACAATTTAGAAGAACAAAGGATTCCATGTAAATTTGGCGAAGTCGGCTCTTCAGTCTGTTCTGTCAATGACAACATAAAACGCTCTTCAAGCCCTCGTAACGTCTTGTCTCAGCGACCGTCGCGAGGAAGCGCCTTTCAACTACAGACACTTTTTGTTTGCGAAAAACAAGCACGACGAGAAGAGCAATCTCAGTAAGTACACCTCCGCCGAAGAGCTGCTTTGTGCTTTCTATATCTCCTACCAAAATATCGGCCTTCTGCTATCGCACCTAATTGACTTTTGCGTCGTAGCAACTTTTTGGGAATTGCTTTGAATCTATATGAGGGTCAGATAAACAATAGGGGGTGGAATGGAAATAATTGAATGTGATGAATAGTCAGGGGGAAATCCTGACCGATACAATGTAACTGCACCAAAAACAGCAGATGAGGAGAAGCGGAGGAGGGGGAAGCGGTCGTTACATTCTGCAGAACGAGTCATAATCTGCATGATCCCTTTAAGTAGAGGGGGATGATGGGGCTAGATACGTCCCCTGCAGTGTTGGGTACAAGAGCATTTGCTGGTGGGTCTTGATACAAAATAAGGATTTAAACTAAATATTTGATCCAGCCAAAGCAAAACCAGACTACGAGTCTGACTACGACTACAAAGAGCACATGGCTCTAAATTGACCCATATGAACCAATAGATAGATTTTCTTTAAAGTGATTGTTAACTTTGGGAAAACCAATGGGGTTCAGATAACATTGGTGGTAGCTGTGTAGCATCAAAGGGGTCTAGTAATGTATAGGGCCACACTTAAAGGGCTTTCTACTTTCTCATAGATTATAAATACTTATGCAAATGAATTTCACGGCTAGCAAGTAGGTTGGTTAAAGGGATCCTTCTACTCCGACCTCTACATGCTTTTTGGGATTTGGGGATGTGGGATGTGGGGTCTGTTTGTCGATTTCAGAACTAGGACATATTGCCAAACCAAAAAATCCCTTTAATCACCAACTTCCAAATATATTTCTTCTTTGATATTCCTAATGGGACCTACACAAGAAATTTTACCCAAACGTGTAACTGGCCTTGTTTGCCTACTACAGAAGACTGACCGACAGCTCCATTTATAGTGTAGTGGCCATCAAAGCTTACTGCAGGCCAATTCTCACCAAGGATGAAGCCATCATTCTCCGGCTCGGTCCCAATACTTTGGATTAGTCACTACCTGTTCTAACCCACAAGATCAACATTGTAGTCAATGACGATTTGGCTTTGTAATAGGATACATGGCGCGTTCTCTGCGGTGGATTCGGGTTCGGCCGGGATTCATTAAGGTAGTTCCTCCGCCGTCCACCAGGTGGCGCTGCTGCGCTGAAGAGCATCGGAACGCGCTCAAGTTCACCGGCCTATTCCTAGTGAAGGTAAGTGCAAGCTCCGTGACACATTTTTTTTAAAAAATGTGGCGGTTTTTCCGAATCCGTCGGGTTTTCTTTCGGCCACGCCCCTGATTTCCGTCACGTGCATGCCGGCGCCGATGCGCCACAATCCGATCGCGTGCGCCAAAATCCCGGGGCAATACAGGGAAAATCGTCGCAAATCGGAAATATTTGGGTAACACGTCGGGAAAACGCGAATCGGGCCCTTAGTAAATGACCCCCAGAGTCTGTAAAGGGGAAAACTGCTATACAATTGAAAATAATCATATATGGCCACATACAGTGTTATATCATATGTATACCACCTAGACTACTGATTTATGCTACATTTCTTTGCAGTTCAGATACACTATATACTGCACCTGCAATCTGACCTGACCTTTATTTTATCATTATCACTGAAACCACACCCCATGGCAAGTCCAAAATCAAAAAAAGACAGGAAAACTGGGAATTACCTGGATGAAGGAAGCAGGCTTTGGATTGCGGTGATGAATATGAGGACTATGAATGCACACACCAGGTTGGATTTAAACACTTCATCTCTCATTTGTGAATACTGAAATATGAAAAAGAGAGAAAAATCTGATTAGAACTAATCAATAATTTATGAACAAAAAATCAAAATCACAAAATAACAAAGCAAAGGACAAAGACATTTTACTTTTACTAGTTTACTGATTCCTATACAAGGTAGAGAGACTGAGTAGCCAGTTCTTAATACTGTAAGTCCAGTAACACTAGGTCTGCAGTGTAATAATATCACATTTTATGGATAATACATGGCACAGGGTCAGGAGGGGCCGGGAGGTCTACAGTGTAATAATATCACATGTTATGGATGATACATGGTACAGGGTTAGGAGGGGCCCGGATGTCTGTAGTGTAATAATATCACATTTTATGGATAATACATGGCACAGGGTCAGGAGGGGCCGGGAGGTCTACAGTGTAATAATATCACATGTTATGGGTGATACATGGTACAGGGTCAGGAGGGGACGGGATGTCTGCAGTGTAATAATATCACGTTATGGATGATACATGGCACAGGGTCAGGAGGGGCCGGGAGGTCTACAGTGTAATAATATCACATGTTATGGGTGATACATGGTACAGGGTCAGGAGGGGCCGGGATGTCTGCAGTGTAATAATATCACATGTTATGGATGATACATGGTACAGGGTCAGGAAAAGCTGGGATGTCTGCAGTGTAATAATATCACATGTTATGGATGATACATGGTACAGGGTCAGGAGGGGCTGGGATGTCTGCAGTGTAATAATATCACATGTTATGGATGATACATGGTACAGGGTCAGGAGGGGCCGGGATGTCTGCAGTGTAATAATATCACGTTATGGATGATACATGGTACAGGGTCAGGATGTCTGCAGTGTAATAATATCACATGTTATGGGTGATACATGGTACAGGGTCAGGAGGGGTCGGGATGTCTGCAATGTAATAATATCACATGTTATGGATGATACATGGTACAGGGTCAGGAGGGGCCGGGATGTCTGCCGTGTAATAATATCACATGTTATGGATGATACATGGTACAGGGTCAGGAGGGGCCGGGATGTCTGTAGTGTAATAATATCACATGTTATGGATGATACATGGTACAGGGTCAGGAGGGGACGGGATGTCTGCAGTGTCATAATATCACATGTTATGGATGATACATGGTACAGGGTCAGGAGTGACCGGGATATCTGCAGTGTCATAATATCACATGTTATGGATGATACATGGTACAGGGTCAGGAGGGGCCGGGATGTCTGCAGTGTAATAATATCACATGTTATGGATGATACATGGTACAGGGTCAGGAGGGGACGGGATGTCTGCAGTGTAATAATATCACATGTTATGGATAATACATGGTACAGGGTCAGGAGTGACCGGGATATCTGCCGTGTAATAATATCACATGTTATGGATGATACATGGTACAGGGTCAGGAGGGGCCGGGATGTCTGCAGTGTAATAATATCACGTTATGGATGCTACATGGTACAGGGTCAGGAGGGGCCGGGATGTCTGCAGTGTAATAATATCACATGTTATGGAGGATACATGGTACAGGGTCAGGAGTGACCGGGATATCTGCAGTGTAATAATATCACATGTTATGACTGATACATGGTACAGGGTCAGGAGGGGCCGGGATGTCTGCAGTGTAATAATATCACGTTATGGATGATACATGGTACAGGGTCAGGAGTGACCGGGATATCTGCAGTGTAATAATATCACATGTTATGGATGATACATGGTACAGGGTCAGGATGTCTGCAGTGTAATAATATCACATGTTATGGATGATACATGGTACAGGGTCAGGATGGGCCGGGATGTCTGCAGTGTAATAATATCACATGTTATGGATGATACATGGTACAGGGTCAGGAGGGGCCGGGATGTCTGCAGTGTAATAATAGCACATGTTATGACTGATACATGGTACAGGGTCAGGAGGGGCCGGATGTCTGCAGTGTAATAATATCACATGTTATGGATGATACATGGTACAGGGTCAGGAGGGGCCGGGATGTCTGAAGTGTAATAATATCACATGTTATGGAGAATACATGGTACAGGGTAAGGAGGGGCCGGGATGTCTGCAGTGTAATAATATCACATGTTATGGATGATACATGGTACAGGGTTAGGAGGGGCCCGGATGTCTGTAGTGTAATAATATCACGTTATGGATGATACATGGTACAGGGTCAGGAGGGGCCGGGATGTCTGCAGTGTAATAATATCACATGTTATGGATGATACATGGTACAGGGTCAGGAGGGGCCTGGATGTCTGCAGTGTAATAATATCACATGTTATGGATGATACATGGTACAGGGTCAGGAGGGGCCGGGATGTCTGCAGTGTAATAATATCACATGTTATGGATGATACATGGTACAGGGTCAGGAGGGGCCGGGATGTCTGCAGTGTCATAATATCACATGTTATGGATGATACATGGTACAGGGTCAGGAGGGGCCGGGATGTCTGCAGTGTAATAATATCACATGTTATGGATGATACATGGTACAGGGTTAGGAGGGGCCCGGATGTCTGTAGTGTAATAATATCACGTTATGGATGATACATGGTACAGGGTCAGGAGGGGCCGGGATGTCTGCAGTGTAATAATATCACATGTTATGGATGATACATGGTACAGGGTCAGGAGGGTCCGGGATGTCTGCAGTGTAATAATATCACATGTTATGGATGATACATGGTACAGGGTCAGGAGGGTCTGGGATGTCTGCAGTGTAATAATATCACATGTTATGGATGGTACATGGTACAGGGTCAGGAGGGGCTGGGATGTCTGCAGTGTAATAATATCACCTGTTTTGGCTAATACATGGTACAGGGTCAGGAGGGGCCGGGATGTCTGCAGTGTAATAATATCACATGTTATGGATGATACATGGTACGGGGTCAGGAGGGGCCGGGATGTCTGCAGTGTAATAATATCACATGTTATGGATGATACATGGTACGGGGTCAGGAGGGGCCGGATGCCTACCTTGGGTGTGCAGGGGCAAAATATTGTTGATTTTTTAAAATTAGAACTGACAATATTTTCTCTCGCTGCTACTGATACTTTTGATGCCTAAAGGCAGTCAACTAAATTAGTTCCAGGAATGGGATGTTATTATAGGGATATTACACTGATTACATTAGAAGTATACCCTATTAGCCACCATAGGAGCCATGTTATCACCCCATGAATCTAGTATTGGTGGCCTTTTCTAAGGGTAAGTCATCACTATTGTGTTCCAAGACTTTAACAAATATACATTGTAGTATTAGTAATAAAAGTAACAAAAAAGTAAAAAATCATTGAGTCAACATTTTTAAAAGGGGAAAGTATAACGTTAGAAAGGAACTTTCACAAATGCAATTCATAATAGGAAGAAAAAGAATACTGTAAGAGGAAAGTAGGAGTCATCCTCCTCCAACCTATAATTACCGGAGCGCGTTATATATATATATCTATAATCATTGAGGAGTTTCTCCCATTATTCCGCACCGGCACATAGTGACTTGTGTGTGACAGAAAACACTATCATCATCCCCCGGTCCGGGGTCTATCCTCACACTGCTGTGCAAGTCCAGGGGGGCAGAGGTCAAAGAGATGGATCAGGCATTGTCTACTGTCTACCCGGGGTGAGCGGGGGCAAAATATTGGTGATTTTTTTTTAGAACAACTGCCAAGATTTTCTCTAAATTTGTCCGGCTGCTGAGCTGTGCCGCTGAAGTGGATGTGACTAACCTGCAATACCAGGGATGGCCACCGCCAAATGCATGGCGCTGTGCTACATTAAGAGATGCCTTGTACAAAGCAGCCCTCTCTTATGGTTGGCAGATGGGGGCGGTCTTGAGCAATGGACCCCTCTACGATGTCTGTGTGTCCCAATAGGATGAATGGGCAGAAGTTCTTTTCCACTATTAATATTTATACCTTGTCTATGGGATAGGAGATACGTTTATGATCATTTGGATGCTCAGAAGTCATAAGACACGGGGCACCCAGAGCACTTGGAGACCCCTCTACTGGTTGGACACCTAGTGATCATAAACCTATCTTGTATATACTAAATGCCTGGCACCTCTGTGCCTCGCTCCATGACCTCTGTGCCTCGCTCCATGACCTCTGTGCCTCGCTCCATGACCTCTGTGCCTCGCTCCATGACCTCTGTGCCTCGCTCCATGACCTCTGTGCCTCGCTCCAGCCCTTACAAGTCCAGGCTTAATCCATTACACAAAGATTCCATGTGATGAAATGTAACAGAGCGAATCCCCCAGGAATAACAAGTGTCTGTTACAATTGTCAGGAATACAGGTATATACATGGGATTTGTGAGTCTGCGCCCGGGGACTGTAATTTCGGGTCTCCTGGGGAGTAATTATTGTTTTGCCTGGAAACTTTCCCAAATCCCTTCCAACGAGTGCGTCCACACGTTCAGGTTTTCAGATGCAGTTTTTGAAGCCAAAACCAGGTGTGGATGGTAATGGGTGAGACAAATAATTGAAAGGTGCTGCTCCTCCTCCTACTTCTACTCCACTCCTGGTTTGGGCATCAAAAACTGCATCTGAAAAACTGAACGTGTGGACGCACCCGTAACGTAAATCTTTACTGCCCATTTTGGGCTACATAAATAAGTTGGGGCTTAGTTTTCATTACTGTGGATTAGAGAGCCGGTTACATTGTAACAAGTGTAGTATTAATGGCAATCTACCCTCTGTCTACCAGAATGTCCAGAACTTATGTGGCCAGTTCTTTATCTACTAAAGAACTTAGTAAACTTTACAAAGGCTTTTTAATAAAAAGTCTCTCCAAGCCCCAACTCTCTGACGCCCCCGGTTGGCTCCGAGCAGGAGGTACATTTACATTGCGGGATGTATATAAATTAAAAGCCGGCAATGACAAGGGGCGCTTAGGTGACTACAAAGACTTTTTTAAAAAATATGTAATTTAAAGTTTACTAAGTTCCACTTAGTGCATAAAGAAACGGGCACAAAGTGCTGGACATCTGCCATCAACATACTTCCTGATAAACCAGGGACACTTACCCATAGATCCAGGCACCGGGACTGTGGTATCTTCTTATATTTATCATCCATGGCCTCCTTCTTGCTGAAATCATCTTTTACAATTATGCCTGAAGAGCTCTGGGGGTGTTACCAGACCTCCTCTGTAGTTTCATATGCTGTCACACTGTTTCCCTTTCCCCTGCTCTACCTTATGTAATCTCACACGTTGGGAGAAAGAAGTGCTCCTGCGCAGTGTAACAGCCTGTGAAGCTACAGTATGTAGGAGCATTGGTAATGACTGCCAGAGCCCTCATTAGCATAATTATAAAAGTTGACTTTAAAAAGGAAGGAGGCCATGGATAACAAAAATTACTACAGTCCTGATGCCGGGATCTATGAGTAAGTGCCCCTTGTTTATAATGATGGATTTTGATGGTAAGTTCAAACCCCTTCATACCACTCAAACTAAAAGGATGGGTTCACATCAAATTTTTTGGACATGATTAGCATATATACACCAGAAAAGCTCTCAACGTAGGTGTTAAACATGTCCAGAGATATATACTGGAAGGTGGGGGCCTCCTTTTTGCCTCTGTCTGCACAGTATAAGTCACATGCAGCAAAAAACACTGGATGAATAATTGCCACAGCCTGCTCCATATCATCCTGCTTTCTGCTGCAGGAAGCAGGATGCATACGCTCAGTATATTTATACAGCGAGTGGAGGCCAAAATACACTATGGGGACGGACGCCATCGTATGGCATCCATCACCAGCCTCCGCTAAGCCTCCGCTGTAAGTGTTTGCCCATATATGGGTAGCTACATCACTGCTGAACTCTGAACATTGGCAGCAGCCAATCACTGCCTGTTGCAGATGTCTGTTCCTCCTCCCTCTTCCAGGGGGGAGGAGCCGAACAGTACAGTACAGATATGTCAGGCATCCTTACAACAGAGGACAATACCATGATGTGAATCTAGACTAAAACTGATGCTTTATATGGCCATCATCACCACTATTCAGTGGCAGCTCCCGCTACCATGTTTAGTTACTACCAAGTTTCAGTAAAACCCCAGCACCACCACAACTTCTAATATTTTTCGCATTACTGCTTTGCTCCTTCATTCTAGAACGGAAGTTTCTCTTTCACTTCCTTTAACATCAGTAGACAGCCTCCTCTCAGCACTCTCACAATGCTCCTGGGATGCCTGTAAATAATTCAAGCAATTTTTATAATATTTCTTTGGTTTTGGACACTAGAATATTCATAGCGAAGGCCACAAGTTTTTATTAGACGGAGGATCTGCTTAGCCTAAGGGTGAAGACACACGTGGCGTTTTTAGGCCGTTTTTGGGCCGTTTTTGCTAAGTGCGTTTTCAGATCGTGTAAAAATGCATGCGCTAAAAAACGCATGCGTTTTTGTCAGTTTTTAACTGCGCAAATTCGGAAAACCGGACAAAAACGCATGCGTTTTTTACGATCTGAAAATGCACTTAGTAAAAACGGCCCAAAAACTGCCTAAAAACGCCACGTGTGTCTTCACACTAAAAGCCCCAACTGCAATCTTCTTCTATACAGGAACACAGTGCCATTATATACAGATATATCTCTATATACCAGTACATTACTATGGAGGATAAGAGCTGAGATGTCGCTACTCCTGACTATGTTGCTCCAGGAGTCTTGCTTCTCAATCCAACCTCAGATGCAGGGTGAGAGTGCTGAGAGGTGACCGTCCCCTGACACAATAGGGACAGGGGGAAAGTGTTTCATCCGGGGTCAGAGAGAACATTATTGTCAAGGAAGAAGGAAGCAAATAAAGTAGTGAACAATTATAATAACAACATACAGGGGCGTAACTACAGTGATAGCAGCCATAGCAGCTCATATAGGGCCCACAGTGTCAGGGGGCCCTCTCATCCTACCTGACATACTAAAGAGTGGAGGATGTGCACCATTATATACATATTATGCTGCACATTGTACAGCATGTATATAACATATAAGTGATGTATATGTGCTCTATATGTGTGTATAAATGTGTGATTGTAATTTGCATGTGTGAGTATACAAATATGTATATTTCTTAAGTGAGAAGGGGGGCCCCATGCAGGAGCCTGCTACGGGGCCCTGCTTATCCTAGTTACGCCACTGACAACCTATGAAATATATAACAATTATAACTATATATATATATATAACTATTGTTTGCATTTATTTTTAACTCTGGACTAGAGATGAGAGGACCCGCTTGTTGGGTTCGGAGTTCGGTCACCTGACCCGGACATATTGCCGGATTGCCACCTGAACAGCCAATACGACAAATTGATGCCCCTAGCAACTAGCAATGGCTGGGATTGCCCAGGGGGTGTCCTCTCATCTCTACTCTGGACAATCCCTTTAACTTGCATGCACACAATCCTAGCATCAATAAATACCAGTGTACAAAAAGATTCTGGTGGTGTAAGGACCCCAAACCTTCTTTCAGGAATCCCACCAATCCCAAAAACAAGATTCCAATGTTCAATATGTATTTTGGTGAAATCATGGCCACAGTTCCACAAAATTAAGCTGTCTGACCACCAATGTTTGAGGCTATAAAAGACCTAAAGTTCCCTAACAAGTATCACATGGCAGAGGGGGAGCGTCTTCTACTGACCCCTGTATAACGGCAATGGGTCAAAATCCTCAAAATTCTCAGATCACCTAATTAACACCACCGTATGATCAGCTGCTCTCTGATTTATAGATGGGGGGGGTCTCTGTGGCATCCACGTGCCCCTACAAGGTAGATTGTCATCACACATTCATGAGGCATTCTTTAAAAAAAACAACCAAATATTTAACAAATATTCTAAAAATATCAAAAGAGAAAAGACAGAACTTAAGTGATATTGTGTTCTGCTGAGTCACGGGGGTGGAGCATGACACCCGGATCCTCTCATGCTCCGCCCCTTCAGGCCCTGCAATAGACAGAACACAATACAAACCTAATCCAAATTAGACAGAACTAGTGGATAACCGAGACAGGAATCTTTTGACCTACAGACAAAATAATCTCTATCATGTTAATAGTTTAAACCTAGACAAATCCGTAGAAACTTATTTATGCTCCAATATTTTTCGCAGCCAAAATTTTTCCGGTGTTGCGGCTGTAGTGCATTGTGGGATGTCGGCTACATACAACAAGGTTGATACATAACGTGATACGTAACACTAAGTGGGTTAAAGGGGTTTTCCAAGACTTCTATAGAATAGCCTATCCTTAGGATAAATCATCTGAATCGCTCCACCATGTATGGAGCTAGAAGACGCTGTACATGATGTAGTGGCCAAGCCAGGTTACTGCAGCCAACGGCCATTCAAATCACTGGGAGCTGATCTGCAGTACCCACCTTGGCCACTACACAGTGCATGGAGCTGTTTGCTTATGGCTCTGTCTGTACTGGTGTAGGACATTCTGAATTTGTCACACATACGATAAAGAGGATAGACTGACAACATGGATTTTTTTACAAATAATTTTTTCTATACCACCCCTCCCCCACATTACATAGACGACACGTTGTTGCTGGCCACACTCAGCTACCTTATGCTCCAGGCTGGAGTCTTTAAACATCAGTGAGAAAGGCTTGATATGCTCTCTTCTCAACTTATCGCCACTCCGTAAGTCGATGGTGTGTTCTATTCGCTTGTTAATCTCCTCGGGACCAGACTGGACATGCAAAGCTTGTGCAAGATGGTTTGGAAGCAGATTTATTGAATTTCTTGTTAGCGCAGCCAGAGTCTAAGGGGGAAGCACATGCAAAAAAATAAAACCTGCTGGTCCCCTGGGGTTACAAAAAGAATGCAAGATTTTAGGTCATGTTGGCATTGCAAGTCACAACAGCATTCCATGCAATAGATAGAGAGAGCACAATATGTCACGTGCGACCATCACCACTATGCGATGATGGCGCTGGTGAGCCAATATCCATGAGAAAGCGGCAGACCCATTGACTAATACAATGACTGAAGACTGAGCCGTGTTCTGACTCCTCCCACAACGCATCTTCCTTCATTGTGGATACATAGTAAATGGATACATTTTACTAACATGACACATGGATGAGGTCAATGGCCAAACCTATGGCACCCAATCTGAAGCTATGTGGTTTCTACCCTATGGCTCCACGGGATGGCGCTAGAGTAACTCTCAATTGGTTGTATTTATTACAAAATATCAATGCGCACCATGTTATTAAAATCGCCATTGGAGGCTTATCAAGCCCTGTCCTCACTGATGGATGAGTCCTACAGTACAAAAGTTTCTATTACAGTGGTTTCATGATTCCCGGACTTGTGTTAAGTACAATTAGTACTTCAAAGGGTTAAACAAACCCTATGTAGCTGGTGTCAGGTTCCAATAGCCTATGCTATACAGATTTTAAAATTGTCTTTGTCAGCATTCTGAATCATTTCAGTACTTTATATCAGTTTACATCACCTGTCCCCCTGCCAGCAGTGTGTTGTGAGTCCCGGGGAGGGGCAGCGGCAGCCTGTGTCTTACATCTCATACATTCTTCCTCTACTCCACACCATCCCCCTTCCCCCCTCAACTGCACAATGCACATGACAGGGTGTGGGGAGGGGGAGGGAACTGTATGAGAGAGAAAGAAAGGAGACTAAGACACAGGCACACACAGGCTATGGCTGCTCCTCTCCAGGGACTCACCGCAGGCTGCTGGCAGAGAGCAAGGTAATGTGAATTAAACTTATATAGAGTACTGAAATGATTCAGAAAACTGACAAAGGCATTTTTTTTAAATCAGCATAGCATAGGCTAATGACCATGACATTGCTGGTGACAGGTTCACTTTAAAACAGATATAGTAAGGTGAAGCCAATTGAGAGGGGATGGGCTTGCCAAGTGTTCCCCCGCTGGGACCCTCAGTGATTAGCCTTAATCTGTGGGGAGCCTATGCAGTATATTAAGAAAGCCTATCCGCTTCTGAATCCCTATCTACTTCCTGAACCCTTAAAGGTGGTCTACCAGCTCCCAAAATCACGTTACAAGTCAAGCTGTCACTATGTAGGACACTATATAAGCTTTCGAAAAAGTTCTTTCCCATTTCCCAGCGATCTGACATTTTTTCGAGAAAACTCAGTTTTTATCTTTATGCAAATCAGCTTTTCGGTGCACAAGGGGTGTGGCCATATGTGCAGGTGCAGATGCATTTTTTTTTCTACACTGGCCAGGTCCTGCCCTTTATGCAATGATTGACATCCCCCTAGAAAGGGCTACACCACGCTGGTTTCCCTAAAAGTGTTCCGATGTGTCTACACTGCCTCCACAGGGGAAATAAAGTATTACACAATGCCTTCTCAGATCTTTTGGTTGTGCATGTCTCCACTCTGTCCTCCTATTAGTCCCTATCCGTAAGGAATATAAATGTCCATGAGTCGATAGGTTCAAGGAGAAACTATGGCCACAGCCTATGTACATCAAGTGTCCATCGATAACAGAGACATAGTCTACTCCAGTAACAATAGGTTATAGACTACTCATAGCTATTACTCAACCCCCATAACTACTATCCAAATTGGTGGAGAGAGTTTGTGGGGGTCCAAGAAGTGAAAATGACTGGTGGTAATATCCCTTTAAACTGCAGCGCAGGTATCATACCCTACCATGCACCCAGATGTCACCCCATGATATGATCCGATTGGGTGCTATGGGTGACAACCCTCTCTGCAAAGCAGAGGCAAATGTGTATCAATCTATTTCTATCCTAAATATTAGGTTATTTTGCTTTGGAAATTGATTTGGTGTCATCATGGATAATAAACAAAATTTCAGCTCTCAATGCCAGTCGGCTGCTCTAAAGCCAGCAGGGAAATGCCAGTTTCTCTAAAAATTACTGATGTGACCAAAACTATAACATGGGCTCCAGAATGAGGCACCATGACTGCTTTCTTTCAGACACTGCGCCAGTCTCATCTATGGGCTGCGGTTGGTCATTCATAATCTGAATAATAGATCTGTGATCTGATTGGATGCTATGGAAGAGAACTTTCACAATTTAAAATTTGATATCTCATTGGATGCTATGGATAATGCCATTGTTCAATCGAAATCTGTGATCTGTTTGGATTCTTTTCATGACATCCTCCTGAAATTAAAATCTGTGTTTTGATTGGGTGATATGTTTATATCATTATCCACGAAAATCTGTGATTTATCCTCCATTTACCATCTGTATTCATTTGGATACTAAGGGTAACACTGTCTCTGCTCCACTTATAATGATATAGGCAAAACCCATCTTCCAATTGAGGTCTGATTGGATGTTATGGATGGTACCCTGTGCTGGATTATATAGTGGGCACCCGGGGCGCGTGCCCCAGGGCCCCGACCATCTTGCCTACCCTTAACCCTGCCGCATGATCAGCAATATTGGTGTCCTAAGGACACCAATACTGCTAAATGCTATGCAGTACAGGAAGTTATAACTCCCTGTATGATCCTGGCTCCTGGTGAGCTGTGTAGGTGGGAAGAACCTTGTGGGTGAGGATTGGGTCTTTCACCATGCATTCAGGATGATGAACATAGGAGCAGTGACCTAATGTGTAAAGGCATGCACGGCATATTATGAGGTTCTTCAGCAGCTAAAGTTTGTATTATGAGGTTCTGCAGCTGAGTTGGGCATTATGAGGTTCTGCAGCAGCTGAGGTTCGCATTATGATGTTCTGAGGTGTGCATTATGATGTTCTGCAGCAGCTGAGGTCTGTATTATGAGGTCCTGCGGCAGCTGAGGTTTGCAAAATGAGGGTGACACCCTTCTTCGTCTAAAATCTGTGATTGGATGCTGTGCGTTACCCCCCACCACCCAATTTTCAATCTGTATTTTGATTGGATGCTATTGACGACACCCTTGCTTATCTCCTTACTCCCATTTTTCTTGGAAATATCATTCCCGTCGGCCAATAATAGTGAAATAGCGATTGAAATCCCGCCGCCGTTCATTGACATTCAACATCATAATTCGCCCATTTTCCGTTTTGTCCTGATTCGCATTCATTACGTCCCCGCCGCTTAGTGACATATGTTACAGATCTGAAAAAGCCAATTTAACAAAGTCGTCTTTTGTTAGATGATACAATGTTTCCAATAAGAACGGGAATTTTCTTTCAACTGCCCCCATTGTACTGTATGAAGCCACTGAACTGATCTAATTGCAGCAGTAAATTACATTACTGCCGAAAAGCCATTGCCAGATAAGTTATCAATTAACCTCCCGAAAAGCCTCTTTTTGCAGAAGTGACTACATGGGAAATGGATGTAAAATAGACATTACTGGGCATTAGGCTCATAATTGCAAATATTTCCCCGGAGCGGTGGTAACGTATGGAAAGGCGCAGCGTTTTTCACAGCATTAAGTGGTTTACACTGAAGGGGAAATGTCACAGCCTCCTAAAGCCTAAAGTTTTTGAAAAAATATCCCTTTAAAAAAATCTAGGTTGTATCAGATCGAATAGGCAAAATATAGCTGCTCACTTTGTTAGTATCAGCAGGACTGTGATATATGGATTTATATTCCAGGATTGTGTGCTCACACTGCTGTGCTCTGTGCTCTCTAGAGCCGGCGTTATTACAGGTATGATCCTTGTAGAAATGTGTAATGATACCTTTGTGTTTAGTAGTAGTAGGACTGTGAAATATAGATTTATGTTCCAGGATTGTAGCTAGGAGCGTGTCCTCACACTGCTGTGCTCTGTGCTCTCTACAGCCAGTGTTATTACATGTGTTATCCCTGTAGAGACTTGTATTCATACCTTTTTGTTCAGTAATAGTAGGACTGTGAAATATAGATTTATGTTCCAGGATTGTAGCTAGGAGCGTGTCCTCACACTGCTGTGCTCTGTGCTCTCTACAGCCAGTGTTATTACATGTGTTATCCCTGTAGAGACTTGTATTCATACCTTTTTGTTCAGTAATAGTAGGACTGTGAAATATAGACTTATGTTCCAGGATTGTAGCTAGGAGCGTGTCCTCACACTGCTGTGCTCTGTGCTCTCTACAGCCAGTGTTATTACATGTGTTATCCCTGTAGAGACTTGTATTCATACCTTTTTGTTCAGTAATAGTAGGACTGTGAAATATAGATTTATGTTCCAGGATTGTAGCTAGGAGCGTGTCCTCACACTGCTGTGCTCTTCGCATTTTTATTGAACAGCTCCACAACTCCTCCTCTTTGCTCTGAGCCACTGCTGAAAGATTCTGGTTTGATACTACAGCAGTCACTCAGATTAAAGAGGAAGGAGCTCAATTTCAGAGAACTAAGAGAACAACAGTGTGAGAATCCCTCCTTATCCATAAAACACTTGAGGAAGCTACAATTGTGGAATATAAATCCATATTTCAAAGTCCTGCTGCTACTAACCACATAGACAAAGGTCTGATTACACAGATCTTCAGGGACAATACCTGATACTGGCTGCAGAGAGTATAGAGCACAGCAGTGTGAGGACAGACCCCCAGTTTACATATAGTACAATCCACAGTCCTGCTGCTACTAGCAACATTCAGTTCAAAGGTACAAAATTCTGTGTTGGGAAGAGAATGGGATAAGGGGATGATCTCTGTTAGTTGGGGATAATCAAAAGTTGTAAAACGTAAAAAATGGTCACTGAAAAATGTATTTTGATTTATAAAAAAGATACAAATGCTGATTTATTTCAGAGTATATGCTCTGCTGCCACCAGGGGGGGCGCCCACTGACCTCAAAGATTAATCTATTGAGCTCCCCCTAGTGGTGACTGCAGGCAGAAAGAATTTTACAATGTGACTTGTGTCCCACCGCTTCCATATGGTTTTAGTACGGGATATTGGGGGACATTAATCATAGGGGGTCTCAGGTTCGCCTGGTTTGTTCTTTTTTTGGCTCCTGATCTATGATGGATCTAGTTCTGCCTTAGTAAATGCGTTTTTGAATCGTCTCCTGTCCCATTCATTTGCGCCAAATTTGTCTCAGATTTTTACCCTACAAAGTAAAATCTTATTTGGGACTAATAATGGAACAAGACTGAGAGAAGGAGACGGAACGTTCAGGGCGTCATCTCTGCACATAAAGTCTCAGCTTGTACAATGTCCGGAGCACATTGTCATGTAACTGCAGGGACTAAAAGTTACAGAGAAGGAAAAAAATAAATAAAAAATTCTTGCTGAAATGAGTCTTTTCCTTTTTTATTATAATGTACAGTAAATGGAGACTGATAATATTCTCAGATCTGTACAATAAGACAATAATCACTCCCATAGACAATGACGAAGTCGTTACTGGAGAAACTTTACATTACAAAACTGCTCCGAAGTGTTTTCCATGTTGCATGGAGGGAATTTTTCATTTTAGAAGCGAAAACCTTTGTTTTCAGTATTGAAAAGGGAGATTTGCTTCAGAGCAGGGGTATTTTTGTGACTTTTTTGGCACAAAATTGCGATGCCGCACAAACATCCGTATAACAGCCTCCTACTATGTCAGATAAGGCGCAGGGACTCAGAACCACTAAGTGCCGGACTTTTGCTTGCACCCAAAAAAGTTGCAAATTAGAGTCAAATTTACTAACTGGGCCAAAAAAAAATTGTGCAAAAAAAGCATCAAAAACAGTAAAAAACTATGATCGATGTCCCCCATTGTGTCTGAGATGGCCATAGAGTCAGTCAGTGCCATAGAGTTACATTGAGCAGAGGTGTCCGTGCCTGACCACTCCCATTAAAATGGAGGTATGGCACCCCATACCCACAACACACTGCTCTTGGGATCATTGGGACCCCAAGAGGTCAGAACCTCAGTAACTTACATTCCCCAGTTCTGTTAAATATAGATAGGAAATACATATTTATTGCTGCAAATCCCGGGTTAAATGACTCTTTAATGTAATGACCCCCATCCCCTCCCCACCCGAATTATCATCACACTTCAAATAACAAGAATTACTACCTCCTCATTACTGTAGATGGCGCTAACGCTGCAGCTGTCTGTAGCTCCTCTATTGCTCTATCTCCGAAGGAAAGGGATGGGATATTATTATTACTATTATAATCCTCTTGTGTTGTTAGGAATAGTCATACGGAGGCGACACGGATACATCATGCACATCACCACAGACACATTGTAAGACGTAGAACGGACAATGACTGGTCTAATGGGCTGTAATATGTATAATATCCATCAGTATATCTTCAACATCCAGCTCATATCTATTTCATATCTATCTATCTCCTATCTCTCTCTCTCTCTATCTCCTATCTATCTACTATCTATATCTATCTATCTATCTATCTCTATCTATCTATCTATCTCCTATCTATCTATCTATCTATCTATCTATCTCCTATCTATATCTATCTATCTATCTCCTATCTATATCTATCTATCTATCTCATATCTATCTATCTATCTATCTATCTATCTATCTATCTATCTATCTATCTATCTATCTATCTATCTCATATCTATCTATCTATCTCATATCTATCTATCTCCTATCTCTCTCTCTATCTCCTATCTATCTACTATCTATATCTATCTATCTATCTATCTATTTATCTATCTCATATCTATCTATCTATCTCCTATCTATCTATCTATCTATCTCATATCTATCTATCTATCTATCTCCTATCTATCTATCTATCTCCTATCTATCTATCTATCTATCTATCTATCTATCTATCTATCTATCTATCTATCTCATATCTATATATCTATCTATCTATCTCCTATCTATATCTATCTATTTATCTCATATCTATCTATCTCCTATCTATATCTATCTATCTATCTATCTATCTATCTATCTATCTATCTATCTATCTATATCTATCTATCTATCTATCTATCTATCTATCTCATATCTATCTATCTATCTATCTATCTATCTATCTATCTATCTATCTATCTATCTATCTATCTCATATCTATCTATCTATCTCATATCTATCTATCTATCTATCTATCTCATATCTATCTATCTATCTCATATCTATCTAGATGATAGGATGCACCATTCGCTCCCCTGCCAGCACCTCATGTGAAAAATAATTAATTTATTGGAAATTAAAATAATTTATTGAAGCCTCATCCATAGAGCGTATCATCAGCCCTCATAGAGGCCTGTTCCAAGGGGAGGAACCGCTGGTTCTCTCTGAATGGATGAAAAGACAGAAAGAAGCTATGAGATACATATACAGTATATATGAGACAGATCGTTATTAGATGGATACATGTGACATAGATAGATTTCCAGTATTCTCTATACTATACACTATACTGGGGGACATGTATCATTTCTGTTTCTCCTTTTGTTGTGACTATGTAACAATTCATGGTATTTTCCCCTATTTTTGTGGCCGCTACTTTTACCCATTTTCTCACTTTTATCATTTGTCAAACAGATGTTTTGCTGCGACTGAAAGCGTTTCATCAACTGCAAAGTCTCATCAAAAACACCAACTACAAAGCAAAGATAAATGATACATCCGAGAACTCTGGAAGCGGGCGCTAATCTCCCGTGCACATCCCAGGTCTGGGGAGAGACACTGGATACGATATATCACGTTACTGCGGCTGCGGCACATGCCATCACTCCCAGGACCTGTTATGTCATGTATCCAGGACGCCCTAATCCAATTCACCAGAGCCGAGAGGTAATCAGACAAAGCCACTCCTGACCTAATGGCTGAGGTAGCTCCGCGCTATATATAGCCGAGACATGGATATAAATAACCTGCGCTAATGGACACCTCAGCCAGAGCGGCAATTACTATAATGAGAGCAAGGACACATACACATACTACATATACATACACATACTACACTCACATACACATATTACATACACATACTACATATACATACTACATATACATACTACATACATATACTACATACACATACTACATATACATACACATACTACATATACATACTACATATACATACTATATACACATACTACATATACATACTACATACATATACTACATACACATACTACATATACATACACATACTACATATACATACTACATACATATACTACATACACATACTACATATACATACACATACTACATATACATACTACATATACATACTACATACACATACTACATACACATACTACATATACATACAAATACTACATACACATACTACATACACATACTACATACACATACTACATACACATACTACATATACATACAAATACTACATACACATACTACATACACATACTACATATACATACACATAATACACTCACATACACATACTACATACACATACTACACTCACATACACATACTACACTCACATAGAAATACTACATACACATACTACACTCACATACACATACTACATACTACACTCACATACACATACTACCTATACAGCACAGACTAAAAGTTTGGACGCTTCTTCTCATTCAAAGAGTTTTCTGTATTTTTTAATGACTATAAAAGTAGCCACCTTTTGCGTTGATCACTGCTGGTTCTCACATCACAGGTGCCCTGTCAGGGGTAATAAGTGGGATTTCTTGCCTTATAAATGGGGTTGGGGCCATCAGTTGTGTTGTGCCGGAGTCAGGTGGATACACGGCTGATCGTCCTACTGAATAGACTGGTAGAATTTGTATTATAGCTACAAGAAATCAGCTGAGTAAAGAAAAACGAGCGGCCACCATTACTTTAACAAATGAAGGTCAGTCAGGCCAAAAATTGGGAAAACTCTGAAAGGGAACCTCCCACCACGATTCTATCTATAAAGGTAGATCGGGTGGTAGGTGGATGTAAGGGACGTGAGGATAGCCCTTTTTAGAGCTAATCCTCACGTCCCCGCTAACTTTTGGTAAATTATCCTAATATGTAAATTTTGTTATGTGGCTACTGGGGCGTGGAGTTGCCGGGCACGGGGCTACTGGCGTGCTGGCGTTCTGCGCATGCGCAGAAATCCAGCTTGTCGGACGAGGGGGCGCGCAGCTTCGAGGAGCTGCGCACCGCACACAACATGGTAGGCGGAGTAACGTGGCTACTGGGGCATGGAGTAGCCGCAATGTGTAGCCTCGTGCCCGGCTACTCCACGCCCCAGTAGCCGCATAACAGAATTTACATATTAGTGGAATAAAGTTTACCAAAAGTTAGCGGGGACGTGAGGATTAGCTCTAAAAAGCACTATCTACACGTCCCTTACATCCACCTACCACCCGATCTAGCTTTATAGGTAGAATCGTGGTGGGAGGTTCCCTTTAAAGTGTCCTCAAGTGCAATTGCAAAAACCATCAAGAGCTAGAAATAAACTGGCTGACATGAGGACCGCCGCAGGAAAGGAAGACCAAGAGTCGCCTCCACTGCGGAGGACAAGAGTCGCCTCCGCTGCGGAGAACAAGAGTCGCCTCCGCTGCGGAGAACAAGAGTCGCCTCCGCTGCGGAGAACAAGAGTCGCCTCCGCTGCGGAGGACAAGAGTCGCCTCAACTGCGGAGGACAAGAGTCGCCTCCGCTGCGGAGGACAAGAGTCCCCTCTCTTGGGGTGAGCTGGACCGCAGAGTGGAGACAAAAGGGCCAATAAGTGCTGAGCATCTCTGGGATCTCCTTCAAGACTGTTGTAGACCATTTCAGGTGACTACCTCTTGTATCTCATCAAGAGAAGCCAGGAGTGTGCAAAGCAGTAATTACAGCAAAAGGACTTAGAATATGAGACATGTTTTCAGTTGTTTCACACTTGTTGGTTAAGTATGTAATTCCACATGTGATAATTCATAGTTTTGATCCTTTCAGTGTGAATCTACAATTTTTATAGGCATGAAAATATGGAAAACTCTTGAAACTCTGAATGAAAAGCTTCGTCCAAACTTCTGGTCTATACTGTACAAGCTACACTCATACACAAACTTCTCACGTGCTGCTACACTCACATATTACATATACGTTTGTCACATACACACACAAAACTCAGATACTACACCCACATACAGACATTACACTCCTGAAACTTACAGGACATCTATCATTAGTCTGGCCAATATAAAATGCTAGCGCTGGCTATGAAAATGTTAATAAAAACTACTTGCTTTATAAAGAACTGTACCGCAACTCCTCCCCTCTGCTCTGAGTGACTGCTATAAATATCCAATCAAAATCCTTATACAGTTCCTACTCCTAGCAGAGTGGAGGGCTGTGGAGCAGCACAGTGCAGAGTAGTGATGGGAAGTCCGGCTCTTCTTAGTGAGCTGGATCATTAGGCTCCGCTCACTAAAAAGAGCCGGCTCTTCTGGCTCCTGAAAGGCTCCCTATTAAATATATAATAGGGAGCCGCAGGCCAGAAAGACACCCCAACCACTCCACTTTTAACCCGATTTCATCGGGTTAAAGGGGGCGTGGTGAGCCGTTTATGGGCGGGGTTTAGTGAGCCATCGGCTCACTGAGTTGAGTCTGCGCATGTCGATCGCATGAATGAGCCGGCTCTTTGTGCCCTTCCTGTGCCCTTGTACCCTTTGTGGAAAGCACCTGGAAAACTATGTGGTCCCACTAGATTGGGGGCATGTGGTGGGTGGAGACCCTATAAAGACTTTAAACTGGAACCCAGAAGCAATTTCAAGGAAACTCCATCATGATAAACCAGGGACATTGCCCATTGATCCAGGCATGGCCTCCTTTCTTCTAAAATCAACTTTTAAAATGATGCTCCTGGGGGTGTTACCAGAGCCCCTCTGCTCTGTAGCTTCACGGGTTGTTACACTGTGCTGAGAGTCACGCCTATTAAAGGGGTTTTCCCACGAACAAAACCCTAGAGACCCCTACAGATTGCGAAAACACCGGACCCCTCGTCGCTGCGCATGACCATTCTGCTCTATTAATCTCTATGGAGCTGACGGAAATTGCCGAGCACTGAGCTCGGAGGTACGTGGGACCCCTTGTTTTCATGATCTGTGGGGGTCTCAGCACGGACCCCCCCCCCCCCTTTACTGATCAGCAAGTTTTTGTCTGTGGGTAAGCCCCTTTAATGGAAGTAAAGAGCTGGGATAGATGGAACTATTTCACCTATGAGCCGCAGTATCCAATCAGACCCTCCATCTGCAGCGTCCGCACAGCACAACATCCTCACACACAGTATACGGCGTATACAAGGCACGGGGCAGCAGATAGCGCCTGTTTTATCCTCGCTCTTCTAATTACACGACGGATTCGGAGCCGCATCTTCCATTTCAGAATCTCAAAGTGTCAATTTCCAGGTTTTACAGGAATCCCTTTAACCGCGAGGCGACGCGTAATCTGCTTTCTCCAGCTGTTAACTGAAAAGGCGCCTGGTTATTTCTGATAAAACATAATCTATATGTTTACTCCAAACCCACCGGATTTCGCTATCTATTCTCCGATAATGTACCCCGGATCCTGCTACCAATAATCTCGTTACTCGCACGGATTCTTGTTTGTGCTACTTGTTCGCTTCGGCTCCCAAATGCTTTAACGGGAAATTGTCATTTGGAAAAGTTCAATAAAGTGTAACAATGTCACGGCTCGTCTTATAGAGGATTCTGAGATCAGCCAATCAGAGCCTCTGATCAAGTCAGTCCCTCCCCCTGGATGTTCTAGGCTCAAGCTCCACCCTTATTTATTTACCCAGTGCTTTACAGCTGCTGCAAAACTACAATTCCGTTATAAAATCACATATTGGAGGTGAGAGCCTTTCCCTTTTAGTAGCTTAAAGGGAATGGCTGTTTGAGGTGTTACCACAGCCCCTCCATGCTGTAGCTTCACAGGCTGCTTCATTGTCTCCATACTTCATTAAGTAATTCTGCTGAGTTTTGTAAAGAAACAGACTGCAATGTGCAATAGTTACAATGTTACTTCTACCTCGCTGTGGCAAATCTGGATTTAAGACGGGTCTCTCTCCTCTCCTGTTTGTTACACAGCTGTGAGTGGTAACTCTTCCTGCTCTCTCCCTGGATGTAGTATGCTATGAGCATTATTTTCAAAGATCAAGTTGAAAGGGAAGGGGTTAATCGTCCCTTCTCAGAGCTCCTGCAGCCTCCATAGACACAAGACTGTACAGGCTGGAATACACATCTCTATAGGAGGGAGGAGCTTAATAATTTTACAAACGAAGCAGAATTTAATAATGAAGTAACCCTCAGCACTTCTCCTCTACCTCTGCCTGATTTAATATCACACAGTGGGAGGAGGAGGTGAACCTGCACAGTGTAACAGTATGTGAAGCTACAGCATGGAGGGGCACTGGTAACTCCCCCCATTGCCCTTTTGGTTCATTACCATAATTTAAAAAGTTGATTTTAGCAGGAAGGAGGCCATGGATAACAAATATAAAGAAGATACCACAGTCCTGGTGCCTGGATCTATGTGTAATGTCCCAGGTTTATCAGGATGGATTGTGATGGGAGATTTCCTTTAAATTGCTTCTGGGTACCAGAAAAAACTGTGCTGGATCTTCCTATGTGAGGAAGGTGCTACTCACTTTCTCTAGCGCTCCTCTTCTCCTTATTAGGGGTAAGGGACATGTCAATAGGAAGCAGGTCTGGTAACAAGCCGAGTGGCCTTCTGGCTCATTAGCATAATTTTAAAAGTTGATTATAACAAATATAGGAAGATTACCAAAGGCACAGAGCTTGGAATTTCTTGTCAAAATTCCTACTACGTATGAATAAGTGGTGCGTCATATATTAGAGTGAGTTATAGTTGGTTGTACAAGGTCCTCTATAAAGGGGATGGGACATAGCACCATAACAAATTTACTTTATCCCCATAGGGGACATAAGAGAAGCTACTTGCTCTGAATTAGAGAGGAGGCCCATTGTACTATAAGTACCACCATATAAGTGAATTATACCAGCTATGACGTATCAAACTGGAAGTCCTGGGCAAGAAACCAAGCAGCAACCTCAGATTTCTGCCACGGAGCCGTGGTGTGAACACGACCTGTATCTATATCAGTGTCTTATACACCTCACATCGGGAAGTGTAAGAGTTAGACTGATGCATAATCACATTTTCCATGCTGGGTTTTTCTTAAGAAATTATCTAATGAAGCAAAGCAGGGCTGCAGTGTAAAGCATGGGGAGAGACATAGTATTAGATGGAGGAGCAGCAACCCTACATATAATAAGGTATAGGTACGGAGGTAGATTCCTGACTCCCTTTAGTCTTATCTAGAGTCACTGACTATATACTGTACATACAAAACAGCTACAACAAAGCAACAAGAAGGAAACAAATAAACAACATTTACAACAAAGAAATAGCAAAAAGATGCAGAAAAGATCATCTGCTAGTGATAGGCACAGTATAACGCTCCTGCCTGCCCTCTGTACCCCTGAGGTCTACAAGAAGACGCTTCACTATTACAATAGGCACCGCTACATTACAGTAATAGAAGACAAGACACAAGGTAAACATTGGCAACAGTAGCATGCGAAATGCTGCACGCAAGCAAGACACACAGCAGGCAGCAAAACATTGGGAGCATGCAGGCAACAAGGCAGTACAAGAGGCAGCCGAGCATGCACAGGGGGCAGAGCCTAGGGGGCGCTATATGCATTACAGCACTATATATACAGAACCAGTCACTGAGAGATAAGAGATTACATTGGACAGAGACTAATTCTATCTTTTTTATCTAATGTCTATGTATCTACTGGTTTGGCCGGTAGACCGAGGCCCACGCCTTCTAGGGGCCCATGGCCACCCAAAATTCCACTCACCAAATTTTATACTGAGAAAAACCTTCACCCACAAAATCCTTATACATCTGTATCTGCTCTCAATACACATGTACACAGGAGCCATTTCAGGACCTTTACAGGTCCTCCAAATGTTGAAAGGCACAAGGGACACAGCCTCTATTCCCCAAGAAGCTGATACTAGGACCAGATGTAGGAAGTGATTCCAGACATTCCAGGGCTGTAACATTCATACAGCCCAGGACCCATGGTGGTCTTACTCCACCCTGCTATGTAGTAACTATGTATCAATCTGATATCTATTTATCTATCTTTTGCCTACCTATCTAGCTAGTTTACAGTACTAGTCTTTTCATATCTATCATATCTGTCTTTTTCATATATCATCTATCTATCTCCTATCTATCTATCTATCTATCTATCTCATATCTATCTATCTCATATCTATCTATCTATCTATCTATCTCATATCTATCTATCTCATATCTATATATCTATCTATCTATCTCATATCTATCTATCTATCTATCTATCTATCTCATATCTATCTATCTCCTATCTATCTATCTATCTATCTATCTATCTATCTATCTATCTCCTATCTATCTATCTATCTATCTATCTATCTATCTATCTATCTATCTCATATCTATCTATCTCCTATCTATCTATCTATCTATCTATCTATCTATCTATCTATCTATCTCATATCTATCTATCTCCTATCTATCTATCTATCTATCTATCTATCTATCTATCTATCTATCTCCTATCTATCTATCTATCTATCTATCTATCTATTTCTATCTATCTCATATCTATCTATCCATCTATATCATATCATATCTTTCCATCTAAAATACAAAAAATAGTAGGCAGAACTCCTACAGAGAAAAAAGAAAAAAGAAACATATCTCCTATCTATCTCATATCTATCTATCTATCTATCTCCTATCTATCTATCTATCTATCTATCTATCTATCTATCTCCTATCTATCTATCTATCTATCTATCTATCTATCTCCTATCTATCTATCTCATATCTATCTATCTATCTATCTATCTCCTATCTATCTATCTATCTATCTATCTATCTATCTCCTATCTATGTATGTATGTATGTATGTATCTATCTATCTATCTATCTCCTATCTATGTATGTATGTATGTATCTATCTATCTATCTATCTCCTATCTATCTATCTATCTCCTATCTATCTCCTATCTATCTATCTATCTATCTATCTATCTCCTATCTATCTATCTATCTATCTATCTCCTATCTATCTATCTATCTATCTATCTATCTATCTATCTATCTATCTCCTATCTATCTATCTATCTATCTCCTATCTATCTCTCTATCCCATATCTATCTATCTATCTATCTACGAATGGAAAAGGCAGGCAGCACTGCCTTTTCCATTCGTTGACTACAAACCAGGATCAAGCCGAAATCCTTGGAGGCATTGCACCCCTCCTTCTCAGGAGTCACTTTACTGTGCGGACTTGAACTTTTTCCATTTTATCTATCTATCCAATATCTGTCTATCTATCTTTTGTATCCAGGGCCGGATCAAGGGTGGTGGGGGCCCCTGGGCGCAATCTGGTGGGGGCCCTTCCAACAATGTTTTTGGAAGTATGTAACCTGCCAGCCCCCTTTAGTATACAGCCACCAGCCCCCTGTAGAATTTAGCCCCCAGTCCCCTGTAGAAAATGGCCACAAAATAATAAACTTCAAACATACCTCACCTTTCCTTCCAGTGATCCTCACTAACACAGCTGACATCCTAGATCCCTATGTGCGATGTGGGCGGCCATGGGCCGCTGCGCATCACACACAGAGACAGTCATTGACTCAGCTGAGCTGACTGTCGGAAACTGGTTGGGGCCCCTTAAAAAGTGAAAGTGGTGGGGGCCCCGGGGCTAGAGCCCCAAGAGCCCCTCCTTTAATCCAGCCCTGTTTGTATCTATCTATCTATCTACTATCTATATTCCCATTAGTCACCAGTCCAGTGTGTGTACATAGGGAGCACCACTATATCAGACCAGTATATGATTTGTATTCCTGCAGTGTTTAGCAGTTTTCCCCTCTGAGGCTCTATGTGTAATTGTCTAGCTGCTATCATGTCTCCCCTGCACTCTCTCATCAGCATATAGGAAACTATAGAGAAGTAGTGACCTGTACTTATGGGTGTAAGGTTCTTGGGGTGACATAGAAACTTAGGGGGGGGGGGCATGCACTATTTTAAACCTCAGCCCCCAGTCACCAGCAGGACTTCTTAGGAGCCTCCGGGATCCTGATCGATATAAGGCTGCGTAGGCACAATTGCACACACAATAGTTATTGGGAATGTGCGTGGCATCCCCACCCTGTGCCACGCCTCTGCGTTCCCCTCCCCCTCCCTGCCCAACTCGAATATTGGGCGGAGTAGTGGCAATTCCCAACTCTGCACCTAGAAATGCGACTAAATTGCGGCTTGAACACCTGTTTAGTATTAGCTCCAGCAGCTGCCTCTCTCCTCCCATTCCTCCCCCTCCCTCTCTATAGATTTCTATGTTATCTGACATCTATATTAACTATGCTCCCATCTTGCTCTTCCAAGACAGATAAAACTGAGATCAAGAAAAATACTACACAAAAGATTTTTAGATTTTAGATATATACTAAAAATAAGATTCTGGAAAAAGTAAGAGGAGGAGGAAAGGAGCCGGATACATGGAGAGAGAGGAGCTGTTCTCTCCTGCGATATTACTCCCGGTATCTTATATTCTTTTTTACTGCTCAATTCTAAGAAATTAGTTTTGTCTCTCATTTTAGTGAATTGAAAAATCCATTTACCGTAATCCATTTGGTATTTGAGCTCCCCAGACTTACCCACCCCCATATGACACCGTGTTGTTACAATGTTTGAACAAAAATGGTTTTAAAAACTTGCCAAACCTATGTTTTTCTCTTTCTTACAATAATTCTATAGCTCTGTAGTGCTGGGCTGCTAGAGTGTAATGCAAATGTAGACTAGGAATTAAAGGGGTTGTCCAAAGTGTGACTGCTAACTTCTATACAGAGGACCACAATTTGACAGCTGTTGCCTCTAATGGAGCAGGCGGTGGAGCACACGCCGTGACGGTCCACCCAATGTCTATGGGACTGCAATAAATATCCAAGCACAGCAATTGGCCAACTCCGTTACTCTTAAAAAGAGTCGCTGCTTCATCAATTAAAGGGGTCATGAACGTGTGGGTCCCAGTGGTTTGACCTGACCGATTACAGTGGAATCACCTATCCTGTGTTTAGGAAATAACAATCAAATTTTGGACAACCCCTTTAAATAATTGTGGGTCTATAACTGTAGCACAGATCTGCATATCACTATTGGAATATAACCGAGGAAGAATAAGGGGGAGACAGGAAAAGTAAATGAAGATGGAGGATAAAGGAGCAGGAATGTAACGCAGAATGAGAGAAGGAACTAGAAGAACATAGAAGATCTTCTTTCCCAATATTGCTTTTATACAGAGTTGGTTTGTTCACTTCTTGTTTTGGTTCTAAGGAATCGTGGAGGATGAAGGAGAATTAGTGATGAAAAGACATAAGGATGAATAGAGACAGTAGATGTGGATACAATAGAAGGACGATATAATATATGTGAGATAATGAAGTAAGAAATCAAAGAAGCAGAACAATACAAGAGTAATGCTGCATCAGCGGAGGGAGAGGCAGACAGTGGGGGTCATTTACTAAGGGCCCGAATCGCGCAATTCCGTCGGGTATCCCCACGATTTCCGATTTGCGCCAAATTCCGCCGGGATTTTGGCGCACGCGATTGGATTTCAGCGCAATCGTGCCGGGTTGCATGCAACGGAAATCGGGGGCGAAGAGCCCGACGGATTTGGAAAAACCGCAGAATTTTTTTTAAAAAAGTGTCGCTTGACATGCACTTACCTGCACCAAGTAATAGAAGGTGAACTCCGATGGACTTCAGCAGACCTCGGCACAGCAGTGACACCTAGTGGATATCAGCGCACGGACCTTAGTGAATCGTGGCCGGACCCGAATCAGCGTCGGAAAACCCGCCGCTGGATCGCGACTGGGCCGGGTAAGTAAATCTGCCCCAATGGGGTAGAAGAAGAGAAAACTATTGGAGGAGAAGATCAGAACAAGGAAATATGTGAGAAACAGACAGGCGAAGACCTAACCTGAGGAGAAAATGGACTACAAGATAAAGATGTAGATTAAGATATATGAAGGTATATGAATACAGCAGAAAAAAAAACATACAAAAAGTTACAATGGGAGAGGTAGAAATTGCAGAAGATAATGGGGCAAATTTACTTACCCGGTCCTGTTGCGATCCCCGATCCGGCCGGTACGATGAAGATGAAGTCCGGCGCAATTCACGTAGCTCGTGCACCCAAGATCCTGCATCCGTCACTTCCCCGCCGAGGTCCGACGGAGTTCACCTTCTTCTTCCCGGTGCTTGTAAGTGCTTGGTCTTGCGACACAATTTGAAATGTTAAATCCCGTGCGTAGTCCGAATCCGTCGGATCGTCCGACGGCCAGGCCCGCCCGATTTCTTTCGAGTGCAAGCCGGCGCCAATGCGCCACAATCAGATCACGTGCACCAAAATCCTCTGCTAAATGCGGTGCAACTCGGAAATCGTCGAGAAACCCAACAAAAATGCGCTCAGCGGACCCTTAGTAATTGAGCCCCAATGTGTGAAAAGATATGGAACGTCCAAAAAGATAGTTGAGGAAAAGGGTATTAGAAGAGACATGAGAAGATAGAATGTAACAAGATAAAGTATGAGAGAAGATACACAATGAGAAAAATGGTAGCAAGATTTACAAAAAGATACATTAGAAGAATTGTGTATGATAACATACCGTACTAGATACAGGAGAAGAAGATGAGTATGAGCAGAGGATACAGGAGAAGAAGGTGAGTATGAGGAGAGGATACAGGAGAAGAAGATGAGTATGAGGAGAGGATACAGGAGAAGAAGATGAGTATGAGGAGAAGATACAGGAGAAGAAGATGAGTATGAGGAGAGGATACAGGAAAAGAAGATGAGTATGAGCAGAGGATACAGGAGAAGAAGATGAGTATGAGGAGAGGATACAGGAGAAGAAGATGAGTATGAGGAGAGGATACAGGAGAAGAAGATGAGTATGAGCAGAGGATACAGGAGAAGAAGATGAGTATGAGGAGAGGATACAGGAGAAGAAGATGAGTATGAGCAGAGGATACAGGAGAAGAAGATGAGTATGAGCAGAGGATACAGGAGAAGAAGATGAGTATGAGCAGAGGATACAGGAGAAGAAGATGAGTATGAGGAGAGGATACAGGAGAAGAAGATGAGTATGAGCAGAGGATACAGGAGAAGAAGATGAGTATGAGGAGAGGATACAGGAGAAGAAGATGAGTATGAGGAGAGGATACAGGAGAAGAAGATGAGTATGAGCAGAGGATACAGGAGAAGAAGATGAGTATGAGCAGAGGATACAGGAGAAGAAGATGAGTATGAGCAGAGGATACAGGAGAAGAAGATGAGTATGAGCAGAGGATACAGGAGAAGAAGATGAGTATGAGGAGAGGATACAGGAGAAGAAGATGAGTATGAGCAGAGGATACAGGAGAAGAAGATGAGTATGAGCAGAGGATACAGGAGAAGAAGATGAGTATGAGGAGAGGATACAGGAGAAGAAGATGAGTATGAGGAGAGGATACAGGAGAAGAAGATGAGTATGAGGAGAGGATACAGGAGAAGAAGATGAGTATGAGGAGAGGATACAGGAGAAGAAGATGAGTATTAGGAGAGGATACAGGAGAAGAAGATGAGTATGAGGAGAGGAGAGGATAGAGGAGAAGATGATTATGGGGAGAGGAAACAGGAGAAGAAGATGAGTATGAGCAGAGGATACAGGAGAAGAAGATGAGTATGAGCAGAGGATACAGGAGAAGAAGATGAGTATGAGCAGAGGAGAGGAGAGGATACAGGAGAAGAAGATGAGTATGAGGAAAGGATACAGGAGAAGAAGATGAGTATGAGGAGAGGATACAGGAGAATAAGAGGAGTATGAGGAAAGGATAAAGGAGAAGAAGATGAGTATTAGGAGAGGATACAGGAGAAGAAGATGAGTATGAGGAGAGGATACAGGAGAAGATGAGTGTGAGCATAGGAGAGGATAGAGGAGAAGATGAGTATGGGGAGAGGAAACAGGAGAAGGAGATGAGTATGAGGAGAGGATACAGGAGAAGAAGATGAGTATGAGCAGAGTATACAGGAGAAGAAGATGAGTATGAGCAGAGGATACAGGAGAAGAAGATGAGTATGAGCAGAGGATACAGGAGAAGAAGATGAGTATGAGCAGAGGAGAGGATACAGGAGAAGAAGATGAATAAGAGCAGAGGAGAGGATACAGGAGAAGAAGATGAATAAGAGCAGAGGAGAGGATACAGGAGAAGAAGATGAATATGAGCATAGGAGAGGATAGAGGAGAAGATGAGTATGAGCATAGGAGAGGATAGAGGAGAAGATGAGTATGGGGAGAGGAAACAGGAGAAGAAGATGAGTATGAGGAGAGGATACAGGAGAAGAAGATGAGTATGATCAGAGGATACAGGAGAAGAAGATGAGTATGAGCAGAGGATACAGGAGAAGAAGATGAGTATGAGGAGAGGATACAGAAGAAGATGAGTATGAGGAGAGGAGAGGATACAGGAGAAGAAGATGAGTATGAGGAGAGGATACAGAAGAAGATGAGTATGAGGAGAGGATACAGGAGAAGAAGATGAGTATGAGGAGAGGATACAGAAGAAGATGAGTATGAGGAGAGGATACAGGAGAAGAAGATGAGTATGAGGAGAGGATACAGAAGAAGATGAGTATGAGGAGAGGATACAGGAGAAGAAGATGAGTATGAGGAGAGGAGAGGATACAGGAGAAGAAGATGAGTATGAGGAGAGGATACAGAAGAAGAAGATGAGTATGAGGAGAGGATACAGAAGAAGATGAGTATGAGGAGAGGAGAGGATACAGGAGAAGAAGATGAGTATGAGGAGAGGATACAGGAGAAGATGAGGAGAATGAGGAGATGATACAGAAGAAGAAGATTTCTCTAACTGTTCTGTTAATTTTGGTTCTGAATTTCTGGAACATTAAAGATCTTCAATACCTCATAATAACACAAAGCCTCTACATGTATCTAATAACCCCCAGTCCATACTTCAATCACAGCATATATACACCAGACTGGGGGCTATCCAAAGGCCAGAGACAGGCAAGCAGGGCCATTAGGTCTCTGTGTACTTAGTCTACATGATATGGGTAGGATACTACAATGTATCTCCTCTAGATGAGGGTCTTCATGTTCCACTGACTCTCCCGCTCCCCATGGCGAGGGTCCTCCGATAGCGTGGGGTTTTATGTGTCTGTATATATTGTTTTCATGAATATGCTAATGGGCGCATAATGAGGTTTTACTTTCCTGGAGCGTTAATCTAGAATACAGGGCTCTTAGTTCATGCATCGTTGCGTTCTCTTTGCATATCCAGCGTATAATACACACCTGCCTTAAGTGAGGAGAGGGTGGAAAAGCCCCATGAAGACAATCTACACACAAGTAGGTTGATCTTTTACAATCCTGGTCTATCCTTCCAGAATAATTTACTAATTTTTTTTTTTGTTTCATCCCTTTTTCCAAATTTATAAGAGAGATTTCACTTTGAGACCATCTCTAGGTTTGGCATTTCCTTCAACTGATACATTTGGTAGGTTAATTCTGCCCCCGAGAGGGTTTGCATAATCATGTGAAGTTTCATGTTAGAGAAAAGGTTAAAGATGGATGCATTCCCTCTGAGGCTTCCATTACTGGGGCCCGCTCATGCATGCTTTATACTTGGTGACACGACACAAAAGTTTGACTTACATTCTGCTTGCCCACGATGTTATCGAACGGAAGTTCTGGGCTCCACGACCCTTCCGTAAAAGTTGTGCCGCTGTTTCTCCTGTCGGTGGGACTTATAGACTCCTTCACTATGTCTTCCGGGAGGGTCAGGAGGTTCTCCTCTGGTTGTTTGATAAGGTAGGTCTCAATGTTATGTTTTCTCAAAAATTCATTTCTTTCCTTGCCGTGTCCTTCTTCGACGTTATAGTCCCCGTTAAGGCAGTCGAGAGAAGCTTTTGATATATGAATTCTCCTACAAAAGGGGAGTAATATTACGAATTAGGTATGTTTTGAAGACTGTGAGACAAAATACTACATCATAATCCTGGAAGACGAGGGAAAATTTATGGGTAGGTGAATTTGGCAATGTTCCAAAGTGAGAGTTGGGTATTAACTGCCGGCATAGGGCATTCCAGAGAACTGGTGAAGCTTGGAGATGGGAATGAAAGTAGTTTCAGATTGTGGAGGATATCACAAAGGAAACCTGCCACAATGGATCGACCTATAAAGGTAGATCCGGTGGCAGGTTCCTCTAATGTATATTATTATAACCCTTTTTTTCCCCCAATATGCAAATCTTCTAAAGAGGCTACTGGGGTGTGGAGTAGCCAGAGCTAAGGCTATACGGTGCGGCTACTCCACGCCCCAGTAGCCTCTTACATTCCATCTACCAATCCATCTTCAGTGTGCAGCTACGAGGAGCTGTGTGCACTCTTCTGCAAATATGGGTTCTGCGCATGCGCAGTAGCACCGGCTTCAGAGCCAAGGCTGCGCAGCTGCGTTCAGCGCATGCACAGGACCCAGCTTGAAATGTGATAATGAATATTGTAGAATTTGTTTTGACGTGTATAGAGATAACAATAGAATCTGCTTATATAATAAAAAAAACCTACACTTGTAACTTTCTACCTGTACTGCTTACTTATCCACCGCCCAGTTGTCGCCTGTAGTGTAGCACAGGGCCGGCAAGTAGTCAAGGATAGGGTGTGTTGGAAGCCACAACTAAATGGATAGCTGCCATATACGTTTGGTTGATCAGTCACTTACCCTGGTATCCCACCGGATTCCAATTTATTTGCAATATCCACATCCCAGGACCACACGTCAAATTGCCATTTCCTGAGTCCCAGCACTCCGCACAAGACTGAACCAGAGTGGATCCCGATCCTCATGTCAATGTCGTGCTTCGTTCTCGATCGGACGTATCTGTGATTTTAGGGGAAAGGTAAAAAAAATCTCAAGATTGAATCTGCTGAATACAACACAATACAATGATCAGATCCCTTAAAGGAACTGGTTAACATAATATATATATATATATGACCTTGTATGTGAAGTATCCTGCTTTATAACTATGTATTCATCATCATTTTTATTGATATGCAAATTAACATTTGGGTGCACCGTGGGCGCAGGGTCGGATGCATCCTCTTTTGTTCCGTTTCCAGCACCTATCACAGGGTGCACTGGAACTTACGGCCATGCCAACGGTCCACCGAAATACTCATTTGCATATAAATACAAATAAATAAGCAGTCCAAATGAGAAACTTGTTACCAAACATTATCACTTTGACCAGGTATTCCCAGGCAAGTGCAGGGGCCCAGAGCTGCCTGGGGGGCCCACATAAGGCTGTACATAAGGAATCCATGGGGTTGAAGGGGGTCTGTATCAAATGAATCCATAGGGTGTTAGGGGGGCTTTATATAAAATACCCATGTGGGGGTTGTATATAAAATAACCATAAGGGGGCTGTTTCTCCTTTAGGGGAAGGAATTTATTTCTGAATTTTTAGTGCCACCATGTGAGTTTACTGAAAAGGGGCCCACTGAGGCTGTCACCAAGGGGCCGAACCTGGACAAGCAAATACAGAACAATTACCTAATAGTCTTGATCATGCTGAGCCCCATTTCTACGCAGCAGTGAGCGTGGTCCTGACGTGGCTCCGGAAGGCCGGACACACAATAATAGCAGTCACCCAGGATCTTAATTCTAAGGCAGTGATGTTCCTAAAATAGACCACAGCGAACACAAGGACGTCACAAAAAGTACAAAAAATATTATAAATCGTCTTTCATCCATGTGAGGCCTTGACTTCAGATTGAAATGAAGGTGACTGGTATCAAAATAAGGTGTAGAAAGAGGAAAACAGGTGCACTAGTAGTCATGGCTCCGCCCACTGTGCACTGAAAACATCATTTGCATATAAATAAAGTTATTTTCAATAAATGATACTTTGCTTAACAATGGAAAAGCTATGATTGGAAATGTAAAGTAATGCCCTAGACATGTGATTCGGGAGCTGATACATTTCCTTTAAGGCCACATCTTTTTTTGTGCAGTGCATCTCTGCTCAATACAGTATGTACAACATGTATCTAATCCATTTTATGGAGGTATGTACCACACATAGAGCTACCGTAAGTGTCTGTATCTAAGCTGCCACTACAGAAGGATCTACCACACATAGAGCTGAGCCACTGTATCTAAGCTGCCATTATAGAGGTATCTACCACACATACAGCTGAGCCACTGTATCTAAGCTGCCATTATAGAGGTATCTACCACACATACAGCTGAGCCACTGTATCTAAGCTGCCATTATAGGGGTATCTACCATACATAGAGCTGAGCCACTCTATCTAAGCTGCCACTACAGAGGTATCTACCACACATGGAGCTAAGTCACTGTATCTAAGTTGCCATTATGGCGGTATCCACTATACATAGAGCTAAGTGTCTGTATCTAAGCTGCCATTCTCTGCACTGCTGGGAGCCCCATCCCCAAGCTGAAACACTTGTAAGAGACGCTCCCGGCGCTTGCTGGTCCTTCTTGGGCCCCTGGAGCCTTTTTGGCAACAATGGAACCTCTCTCCTTGAATTCCTTGATGATGCGATAGATTGGTGACTGAGGTGCAATCTTTCTAGCTGCGATACTCTTCCCTGTTAGGCCAGTTGTGTGCAGTGCAATGATGACTGCACGTGTTTCTTTAGAGATAACCATGGTTAACAGAAGAGAAACAATGATGCCAAGCACCAGCCTCCTTTTATAGTGTCCAGTGGTGTGATTCTTACTTAATCATGACAGATTGATCTCCAGCCCTGTCCTCATCAGCCCCCGCACCTGTGTTACTGGAGACATCACTGCCCCCATGTTAGCTGCTCCTTTTAAGGCGCCTGCAATGAAGTTGAAATGTGTTTTGGGGGAAAAAGTTCATTTTCTAGGCGAATATTAACTTTGTAATTACTTGCTGTTAAGCTGATCACACTTTATAACATTCTGGAGTTTATGCAAATTGCCATTATAAAACCTGATGCAGGAGACTTTGTAACAATTAACATTTGTATCATTCTCAAAACTTTTGGCCATGACTGTATAGAGGTATCTACAATACATAGAGCTAAGCCGATGTATCCAAGCTGCCATTACAGAGGTATCTACAATACATAGAGCTAAGCCGATGTATCCAAGCTGCTATAATAGAGGTATCTACAATACATAGAGCTAAGCCGATGTATCCAAGCTGCTATTATAGAGGTATCTACAATACACAGAGCTAAGCCGATGTATCCAAGCTGCTATTATAGATGTATCTACTATACATAGAGCTGAGCCACTATATCTAAGCTGCTATTATAGAGGTATCTACAATACATAGAGCTAAGCCGATGTATCCAAGCTGCTATTATAGATGTATCTACTATACATAGAGCTGAGCCACTATGTCTAAGCTGCCAATATAGAGGGAATTACCACATATATAGCGGCGTGACTGTATCTCAGCTGTCATGTTGGAAAGGTTTGAACTAATGATATGTTAAATATGTGTTTTATAGTTGATATATAATAATTATTAATGTTACATAGGCTCATCCATCACACTATAACATTTGGCATATGTGAGGTTTGGAGATACACAGAAGTATCCGCAGGGTCCCATCATCTCACGGGTTGATCGGTTCTTCACTAGTCAGAACCATTTCAATAAAAACTCTATTTCTCGGATCTGGCGTCTCTCCTGCAGATCGTTACATTGTAATAATATTAAAAATAACAACAATAAAACCGCCGTTCCCGAGGAATCCGTCTCATCTGCGAGCGCTGGGCTTAATGACGCCGTTCACCAGGAATATATTATGTATCCGCAGCGATGGGACAATACTCAGCGACTCTCTCTACGTGACGACCGCGGTCGGCGAAGACGTCTGCGATGGACCCGGCGAATCGATGAGACGCGACGAGCGCAAAGCCGTTAGAAGGATTATTTGTTCTTCGGAAAACAAACGTATTTAACTAAGAGGGAAGCTTCATTAATGGCGCGTGAAATCCTTCTGTTTCCTTCGTGCTGTGCGTTTCAGGTGGGAAATAAATTTTAAAAAAAATCATGAAAATAAAAATCACATTAAAATTTATTAAAATACAAGCGATTCTCCAATTATTTTTTTTCAAAATTTGCTTAATAGTCCTAGTGTTATATGTATTCTGTAATTTCAATGTCTCTCTAAGGATGGCAGCTCTAGAACTCTAGAATACAGCCAGGAAACATTGAGCTAAAATCCTGAAAATTCTATTTTTCACAGTCCTGCTGTTACTAACTACTTAGCCAAAGGTACAATTGTACATCTCTCTTGGGACAATACCTAACACTGGCTGCAGAGATCACACAGTATAATAATACCAGGAAACGCCACCAATGCAGTTAGAGATTCAACAATCTTGTTATATAGATCCATATTTCACAGTCCTGCTGCTACTAACAACATACACAAAGGTATGATTACACATCTCTCAAGGGACCTAATACCTAATAATGGCTGCAGAGAGCTTAGAGCCCTGCATGGTGAGCCTCAACTACCACAATGCACTTGGAGAAGCTACAATCCTGGAATATAAATCCATATATTACAGGCCTGCTAATACTTACAACATACACAAAGGCAAGATTACATATCTCTCCAGTGAAAACACATACCCGGGGCTGCAAAGAGCACAGCAGTGTGAGGACATGTCTACAGTGCGCTTGGAGAAGCTACAATCCTGGAATATAAATCCGTATTTCACAGTCCTGCTGCTACTAACAACATAAACAAAGGTCTGATTACACATCTCTCCAGTGTCAATACCTAATAATGGAGGCAGAGAGCTCAGAGCACAGCAGTGTGAGGACACACCCCACAGTGAAAATTGAGAAGCTGCAATCCTGGAATATTAATCCATATATCAATATTCACAGTCCTACTAACTACATACAAAAAGGGCGTAGAGAAAGCTAGCGTCCCGTTATGTGAATTTTTGATATGCGCATTTTTACTTGATTTTTGTGAGTATAATGAACTGGAATAAATTTTAACCTTGTTGGAACGTACCACACCATCTGCCTGCATATTTTCTTCCAGTTACAATATAATAAAGGAGGAGAATGAGAGTGCGATGGTGCTAGTCTGAATGGTGACACACTTTCAGCAGGAGAAATTGAAGATTGGTGCTGTTCATCGAAGTTTTAGAAATCCTGGAGCTCCGGTTATAGTGAAAATATTTTTCTCTATTTTGTGGACTTTTTCAAAGACTGTGTGGACCGGTCTTATACCGTGAGTAGCTCCTTAAGGGGCAAAACTGTGCACCACAAACAACTGTGTTTTATTACATACAAAAAGGTATGATTAGTCATCTTTCCAGGGACATAAATAATAATACTAGTTACAGATATTTGAGAGCACAGCAGTGTGAGGACATGCCCTGAATATACTCGGTGATGCTACAATCCTGGAATATTAATCCATAGATCAATATTCACAGTCCTGCTGCTACTAACTACATACACAAAGGTATGATTAGTCATCTCTCCAGGGACATAAATAATACTAGTTACAGATATTTGAGAGCACAGCAGTGTGAGGACATGGCCTGAATATACTCGGTGAAGCTACAATCCTGGAATATTAATCCATATATCAATATTCACAGTCCTGCTGCTACTAACTACATACACAAAGGTATGATTAGTCATCTCTCCAGGGACATAAATAATACTAGTTACAGATATTTGAGAGCACAGCAGTGTGAGGACATGCCCTGAATATACAATCCTGGAATATAAATCCATAGATGACAATCCTGCTGCTACTAACAACATGCACAAAGGTCCGGATGGTCGCTATGTGAACGTACACCCAACTTCTTCAAAATGTGTAAAAATGGTTTGTTGTAGTGAGAAAAGAGAATGAAATATCTAAAAAAAACGAAACGTTTGCAGTAATTGTGTGTAAATGTGCGCGGGGAGGAACGTGGGAGGAAATGACATGGCTATTATGTAACATTGGAGACTGGGATTAGCGCCGACATGAATGATGACTGATATGTAGTGATCCGCCAGGTGACAGGTGTCACAATACACCCGGGGAGCCTATAGGGGGGGCCCCTTAGAGGATTGGGGCGCAGCAGCGATGAGTCACAGGCTGATATGTAAGAGCCGGGATTGTTTTGCATGTTAGTAAATGTCAACTCGACACTTTACACAGACACGAAGCTGAAGGATGGGGCATGAAAAGTCAGCGAGCTTCTCCAGGCGCAGAGAAGATCACACACATCTCCTAGTAACTTGTGCCAAGCAGACAGCGAGCGTGGGCAGCGCGCGGGGGCGGCCACAGCAATGACGCAGGAGCCCGCCGAAACTATATATACACACATGTATACACCAAGAACTACAAGAACTGCAGCCAGTGTCAGGAGAGATGTGTAATCCGACCTTTGTGTATGTTGTTAGTAGCAGCAGGACTGTGAAATATGGATTTATATTTCAGGATTGTAGCTTCTCCAAGTGCACTGGGGATGTGTCCTTACACTGCTGTGCTCTGTTCTCTCTGTATCCAGTGTTGTTTATTGTCCCTGGAGATATGTGTAATTAGACCTTTGTGTTTGTTGTTAGTAGCAGCAGGACTATGAAATATTGATTTATATTCCAGGATTGTAGCTTATCCAATTACACTGGGGCTGTGTCCTCACACTGCTCTGCTCTGCACTTTGTGCAGCCAGTGTTATGTATTGTCCCTGTAGCGATGTGTAATCATACATTTGTGTTTGTTGTTAATAGCATCAGTTCTGTGAAATATTGATTTGTATTCCGGGATTGCGGCTTCTCCAATAACACTGGGGTTGTGTCCTCACACTGCTGTGCTACTCTGTATCCAGTGTTATGTATTGTGTAATTAGACCTTAGTGTTTGTTGTTAGTAGGAGCAGGACTGTAAACTATATATTTATATTCCAGGATCGCATCTTCTCCAATAACACTGGGGTTGTGTCCTCACACTGCTGTGCTCTCTGTATCCAGTGTTATGTATTGTGTAATTTGACCTTAATGTTTGTTGTTAGTAGGAGCAGGACTGTGAACTGCAGATTTTTATTCCAGGATCGCATCTTCTCCAACAACACTGGGGTTGTGTTCTCATACTGCTCTACAGTCAGTGTTAGATATTGGCCCTGGAGAGATGTGTAATCAGACCTTTATGATTGTTCTTAGTAGCAGCAGGACTGTGAAATATGGATTTACATTCCAGGATTGTAGCTTTTCCCACTGCATTGGGAGTGGCTCTTACACTGCTGTGCTCTTAGCTCTGTGTAATGGTCTGCTCAGCATCCCTTCTGCACTGCTGGTTCCCTAACCTAAAATTTGATGCTTATCTTTCTCTATATAGGGGCCCTTGGTCGTCAAGTGGGTTATAGCCTGAATGCTAGTCCATGCTTCCATTATTTCCTTGTTCTGTCAAAGCTCTTCCTACCTTCCCCTTTAATTAGAGATACTGGACAGGATACACCAGACTCATACTGATGAGTCCAATGTTTTCTATTAGCAAACAATGTTGCGTTTTCATCTATTCTAGAACATATGAAGTAAAGCAATCTGATCCATCCAAAGGGCCACAACAGTAAAACATGGCCTTTCCGCAATGGGCGTGAAATTAAAGCAATTCTAATTTTCCCTTTTGGAATTTGCAAAAGTTAAAACACGAAACAAAAGGGCGTAAAAGTGCAGAACGGACGACGCCTCTTATCTGAATGTCACTAAGATTCCAATTAGATCCCAATGTAGAAGCCGGGAAGGGATGAAAGCCGGTGATTGAGACGCTGGTTCCGTCTGTTACACGGTCCGTCTTGTTTGGTTACCAAAATCCTATTTGCAGATTGTTTAGAACTAGAGGAGACCTTTTCTATAGAGCGATGCAGAACAAACTGATTACTTGTAGAACGGGTCATGACGGGCGTAATGGACTCTCCTCCCACCAGCCATAACACGTACTGGTCTACTGTCCCAGACTTAAAGAGAACATAGGTAGCCATACCTGTTAGTGTTGTTAGTAGCAGCAGGACTGTGAAAGATGTATTTACATTTCAGTATTGTAGCTTCTCCAAGCGCACTAGTATTGTGTCCTCACACTGCTGTGCTCTGAGTTCTTTGCAGGCAGTGCTAGATATTGTCTCGCTGGAGATCTGTGTAATCACACCTTTGAGTGTGTTGTTAGTTGCAGCGGGACTGTAAAATATGGATTTACATTCCAGTATTGTAGCATGTCTTGGTGCACTAGGAATGTATCCTCACACTGCTGTGCTCTGAGCTCTCTGCATGTAGTGTTAGGTAGTGTACCAGAAGAGATGTGAAATTAGACCTTTGTGTATGTTGATAGTAGCAGCGGGACTGTGATATATGATAGATTCCAGGATTGCAGCTTTGCCAAGTGCATTGGGGGCCTGTCCTCACACTTCTGTCTTATCGGCTACTGTGCATTAATCTACTCTTCAGAACCCGGCTCTGCTCTGAGAAAGTATAAACCATTAGTCTTCCACCAGAAGCCTGCTACAGCTTGTGCTCAAAGCCAAGAGGAGGGAATCTAAAACATTTTAACACAAAAAAACCAAGAGCACAGCAGTGTGAGGATGCTCCCAGTGCACTTGGGGACATTATGAATTTGGAATATAATTCCATGTATCACAGTCCTGCTGCTACTAACAATACACACAAATTTATGATTGCAGATCTCTCTAGGGACTATTCATGACACTGGCTGCAGAGAGCTAAGTGCAGAGCAGTGTGAGCACAGGACTCTTAAGTATTTGGAGAAGCTACAATGCTGGAATATAAATCCATATCTTACAGTTCTGCTGCTACTAACAACATACGCCAAGATAGATTTACAGATCAACAGTAGTCGAAGGATTTTTTATAAAATGTTTTATGAAGCTTCTGCAGATGCAATAGGGTGAGTCCTCAAAATGCTGTGCTCTTAGTTCTATGTATTGAGGCAGCACGGTGGCTTAATGGTCAGCACTACAGCCTTGCAGGGCTGGGGACCCAGGGTCAACATTTGCAAAGAGTTTGTACGTTCTCTCCGTGTTTGCGTGGGTTTCCCCCGGGTTTTCCGGTTTCCTCCGACACTCCAAAATATACTGGTAGGTTGATTAGACTGTGAGGTCCATTGGGGACAGGGGCCGATTTGGCAAACTCTGTGCAGTGCTGCGTAATCTGTGTGCGCTATATAAATAAAGGAATTATTATTATTATCATAACACCTTTTCTTTCCTGTAGGTCACAATTCCATCTTAAAATCACAAAACGAATACTGAAGTCATCCAGAGCGGCGGGGAAGAGATCTGAAGAAGTGCAGTGCACAGAGAACAACAGTGTGAGGACATTTCTACTACAATCCTGGACTGTGGAGTGACACATAACCAACACATAGGGACAGATTTACTTACCCGGTCCATTCGCAATCCAGCGGCGCGTTCTCTGCGGTGGATTCGGGTCCGGCCGGGATTCATTAAGGTAGTTCATCCGACTTCCACCAGGTGGCGCTGCTGCGCTGAAGTTCCTCAGAATGCACTGAAATACACCGGCCTATTCCTAGTGAAGGTAAGTGCAAGCTCCGCGTCGGGTTTTCGTTCGGCCACGCCCCCCAAAGTCAAAAGTCCCGGGGAAATATTCGGGTAACACATCAGGAAACCGCGAATCGGGCCCTTAGTAAATGACCCCCATAAAGTGGGAAAACAAATTACATATAAAAATACCAAACAGGTCAGGCAAAAAACAACAGCTAAAAGAATAGCAAAAACAAATAAACAAGTTGTGTCTGGAGAAGGAGCTACCAGGGAGTAACAGTTCCAGAATCTTCTGATATACATGTTAGGGGATGTCAGCAGATCAGACGGGGGTGGGTGCATTATTTCAGGTGGTTGGGGCAGGAAAGGGGGGGGGGTGTTAGAGGAGATTCTGATGATAAATCTTATCTGTAATTGGGTGAATTGATTTGTTTCCGGGATCTGCTCCGTCTACATCAGATACACAGGACCCCGCGCCGTCTGCCTCCATGTCCTGATGAAGAGGAACATAATACAATTTCCTCTATTTTAAAATCTATTTGTGGCTTCACAAAAAAAAAAAAAAAAAAAAAATCAACCTCACTGAGAGGATTCAAGACAAAAAAAAAAAAATCAGTCTCAGGGTCATATAGAGGGTGCTAATAACTAATCAGTGATGGTAATAAAATGAGGTCATATCGATAATCCCAAAATAGCGATAATAATAATTCATTATTTATACAGCGCACACAAGATTCCACAGCGCTGCACAGAACTTACCAAATCGGTCCCTGTCCCCAATGGGGCTCACAATCTAACCAAGGTTTTTGGAGTGTGGGAGGAAACCGGAGGACCCAGAGGAAACCCACACAAACACGGAGAGAACATACAAACTCTTTGCAGATGTTGACACTGGGACTAGAACCCAAGTCCCCAGTGCTGCAAGGCTGTAATGCTCACCACCGAGCCACCGTAACGAGAAAATTGGAGCAGCACTTATAGAGGTGAATCACGCTTGATTATGCCTTCATAGAGGGGGGTAAAACATTGCTTTTTGATCATGGTGGAATAAAGAAATCCTTTTTTTAAGGGGTGCTGCTTCGCTCCTGTATTTTTCTTAATAATCATCATTACGAGTGATAATATCCCACCTCGTAGGCCAGTGATGGAGAACCCTTTAATAACGAGTGCCCCAACTGCAACCAAAACCCACTCATTTATAAGAAAAGTTACCAGCAGGGTGATCTGAGCGGTAACTTATTTCTAACTGCTGTGTCCTGTCACAGCGTTCAATCGTATCAGTGTCTTGGGGACATCAATACACTAGAAAGAAAGTGGAGAAATTGAGATGATCATTGTAGCGTCCGTGCAGGAAGAGGGGAGATTCGGATCAGGCAATGTTGATCCAGCGCTGTCTCCACCTTCTCCCTCTTCCCGTAATCCTAGAGAGCCAAGGATGTGACACTTCATAAAAGAATTTAGCGTGGTATGTGCTAGGCCTTCCTTGGACCACTGGAGGAGGTCTTGTCTGGATAACTCTGTGTTGGGGTGATGTGTTTCCTCCGGGTCCTCCGGTTTCCGCCCACACTCCAAAAACATACTGGTAGGTTGATTAGATTGTGAGCCCCATTGGGGACAGGGACTGATTTGGGAAGCTCTGTGCAGCGCTGTGTAATCTGTGTGCGCGATATAAATAAAGGAATTATCATTATTATGGCCTATATTGTCCTAGATGGAACCAACATAAAACGTGCAGACCTTCAATAGATCGTAATGGCTCCTATTCCTGTACTATAGTTTTGTATATTGCGCTAAGGTGCATGTCCCTGGACACAGATGCCATATTGGAAAAGGGGCCAAGGCAGAAAACTTGTGGTCATGTGAACCGCTTTAGATTCGCCATTTTAAGTCAGGGCAAAATGACAATATAATAAGGGAACACCATCCACATGAAAGTGGACAGTAATATAATCAGTAAGTAACCGTATGTGGTCCAGAATAAAGAAATACAGTATATATAGGAGGCACAATTCAGCAGCCGTAGGGTGAAGACACACGTGGCGTTTTTAGGCCGTTTTTAGTTCGTAAAAAACGATCGTAAAAAACGCATGAGTTTTTGACTAGTTTAAATTAAGATAATTGGTCAAACCTGTCAATAACGCATGCGTTTTTTACGATCTGAAAACGCACTAAGCAAAAAACGGCCCAAAAATGGCCTAAAAACGCCTCGTGTGTCTTCACCCTAAGGGGTGGCGCTTTGTCTGCGCTTGCAAAAGCAAACACAGACAAAGTTGCGCCCACCGGGGCGGGCCTCGGCCCGATCGCATCGGCGTTTCTATGGAAACGCCTGCGATCAGGAACGAGCTGCCGGTGTTTCGCGTTAAATTAAAAACGCAAACGCAGACAAAGCGCCACATGTGGCGCCGGCCTAAGGGTGAAGACACACGTGGCGTTTTTAGGCCGTTTTTGGGCCGTTTTCAGTTAGTGCGTTTTCACATAGTTAAAAACGCGTGCGTTAAAAATGCATCGTTTTTTTAAAAACGCATGCGTTTTTGTCAGTTTTTCCGAAATTGCGCATGCGTTTTTAACAATGTGAAGACGCACTAACTAAAAACAGACCAAAAACGGCCTAAAAACGCCACGTGTGTCTTCACCCTCAGTAATAGGGAACATTGTGCCAGAAATGGGTGTTGCTGAGTTCTAACCCCACCCTGCCGAGGGGGGGAGGGGGACATTGAAATAGCCCTGGGACATCCCTGGATGTGAGGATAATTAGGTCACCTCTGAGGACATCCCTTATTCTAAGTAAAGATGCATATAGTTCATGGCTTAAAGGGATATTCCCATTTCAGCAAACAAATGTTATAGTTTGAATAATGAAAAGTTATGCAATTTTCCAATATAATGTCTGTATCAATTCCTCCCTGTTATCTAGATCTCTGCTTGTTGTCACTCTATGGAAAGCTTCATTATCTATTTACAGTGGACAGAAATCTGACCTCTGATTACTCTTTGTGATATAACAAGCCGCGCTCCTGTGTGACCGTGGATAGATTTCTGTCAACTGGAAATAAACATAGAACCTTCCTATAGAAGGACAGCAAGCAGAGATCTAGAACACAGTGAGGAATTCATACAGAAAATAGATTGGAACGTGTATAATTTTTCATACTATAAACAATAACATTCATTTGCTGTAATGGGACAATCCCTTTAAGTAAGGCTGATACTACAGCCGAAATGTCCCTGACATAAGATGAATTAAATTTTATGTTTCTTTTTTCTTTTTTCTCTGTAGGAGTTCTGCCTACTATTTTTTGTATTTTAGATGGAAAGATATGATATGATATAGATGGATAGATAGCTATGAGATAGATAGAAATAGATAGATAGATAGATAGATAGATAGATAGATATGAGATAGATAGATAGATAGATATGAGATAGATAGATAGATATGAGATAGATAGATAGATAGATAGGAGATATATATGTGATAGATAGATAGATAGATAGATAGATAGATAGGAGATATATATGTGATAGATAGATAGATAGATAGATAGATAGATAGATAGATAGATAGGAGGTAGATAGATGGATAGATAGATATATATGAGGTAGATAGATAGATAGATAGATAGATATGAGATAGATATGAGATAGATAGATAGATAGATGGATAGATAGATACATACATAGATAGATAGATAGATACATAGATAGATAGATAGGAGATAGATAGATAGATAGATAGATAGGAGATAGATAGATAAATAGATACATAGATAGATAGATAGATAGATAGATAGATATGAGATAGATATGAGATAGATAGATAGATATGAGATAGATAGATAGATAGATATGAGATAGATAGATAGATAGATAGATATGAGATAGATATGAGATAGATAGATAGATATGAGATAGATAGATAGATAGATAGATAGATAGATATGAGATAGATAGATAGATAGATAGATAGATAGATAGACACTCTCAGAGATGAGGCCACTAATCTTTGGTATAAATGTATCTTCCTCTCTGTAGAATCCTGTGATGTGATATAGTCTCTGATCTTGGAGACGTCCGGTATAAATCACTGGTTGTCTCTGTAATGTTTCCATTCTGTATCAGTATTTCCCCCATCACTCGGTCACACATGAACCTCCTCCATTATCACTAATGATAATATTTTACCAACAAACCCCCCGAGACCTTCCATTCATCCATTACCCCCCGATGTGAGGGCTCAGCGTGTAACCCCCGGCCTCTCCCCGATCACATGCTGCGGCGTCAGATGTCTGGAACATACAACAAGTCCGTCACCTGTTTAATGGATGAGCCCCATGTCTACGGTGACACAGAGCTGAGGCTTTCGTGACATAGTATCAGTGACACAAGGCTATAACCTAACAACAACCAAACAAGCAAGAAGCTTAGAGGAAACCAGATCAGCCGCCTGCTGCAGGGAGGATGTATATTTTATATGTACATGGGGAGAGCTGCTCCATGTCACATAATACATACATGTATTACACAATAATGCTCATATTATGCCTATAGATATTCATGTCATCATTCATATTCATCCCACACTCAACCACAGCTACAGTATTATCTGTCTAACATCATGAATAGAACATAAAGACAAGAAATCCTACATAATGATCATTAATACATCTTGTGTGAAAAGTGGAGTGATATAGAGGAATATTGATTGTCTTAATATCCCATTGGTCTTATGAGATATCCATAGTGGTGAAATTACTCTATATACAAGAATAAATCTATTATAATACTGCCCCCTATGTACAAGAATATAACTACTATAATACTGCCCCCTATGTACAAGAATATAACTACTATAATACTGCCCCCTATGTACAAGAATATAACTACTATAATACTGCCCTCTATGTACAGGAATATAACTACTATAATACTGCCTCCTATGTACAAGAATATAACTACTATAATACTGTCCCCTATGTACAAGAATATAACTACTATAATACTGCCCCCTATGTACAAGAATATAACTACTATCATACTGCCCCTTATTTACAAGAATATGACTACTATAATACTGCCCCCTATGTACAAGAATATAACTACTATAATACTGCCCCCTATGTACAAGAATATAACTACTATAATACTGCCTCTATGTACAGGAATATAACTGCTATAATACTATCCCCTATGTACAGGAATATAACTACTATAAGACTGCCCCCTATGTACAGGAATATAACTACTATAATACTGCCTCCTATGTACAGGAATATAACTACTATAATACTGCCTCCTATGTACAGGAATATAACTACTATAATACTGCCTCCTATGTACAGGAATATAACTACTATAATACTGCCTCCTATGTACAGGAATATAACTTCTATAATACTGCCCCTATGTACAAGAATATAACTACTATAATACTGCCCCCTATGTACAAGAATATAACTACTATAATACTGCCCCCTATGTACAAGAATATAACTACTATAATATTGCCCCCTATGTACAAGAATATAACTACTATAATACTGCCTCTATGTACAAGAATATAACTACTATAATACTGCCTCCTATGTACAAGAATATAACTACTATAATACTGCCCCTATGTACAAGAATATAACTACTATAATACTGCCCCCTATGTACAGGAATATAACTACTATAATACTGGCCCCTATGTACAAGAATATAACTACTATAATACTGCCACCTATGTACAAGAATATAACTACTATAATACTGCCCCTATGTACAAGAATATAACTACTATAATACTGCCCCTATGTACAAGAATATAACTACTATAATACTGCCCCCTATGTACAGGAATATAACTACTATAATACTGGCCCCTATGTACAAGAATATAACTACTATAATACTGCCTCCTATGTACAGGAATATAACTACTATAATACTGCCCCTTATTTACAAGAATATGAAGAATAATTACTATAACAGTGAAATAAGCAATGCCATTGATCTCTCTGTGTACACATGAGTTGGGGAGATCTTCTATAACTTACATGTGCTAGGCGATCAAACCTTGCAAAGAGTTCATTCAACATTCGGACTAGTTCTTGTGCTGATAAGGTGGTGGACAAGTTGGTGAATCCCTTCACATCTGCAAAAAGAATGCTGCAATGAAAGGAGAAAATGTATGAACATCAGTTGCTTTGTGCTGCTCGTGTGACATTGATACAACATTCGTCTTTAATATGAAAAGAAAAAAAGATCCCCAATTAATGTCAATCTGTGATTTGTTCCTCTACATTTTATTCACTGAAGAAATGGACCTAGTAAGGTAAAAGGAAACCTGTCAGCAGGTGTGTTTGGCAGTGTTTGGTATTGTCCCTAGAGAGATGTCTAATATGAACTTTGTGTATGTTGTTAGTAGCAACAGGACTGTGATATATGACTTGAACTGGGGCATGTCCTTACACTGTTGTGCTCTTAGCTCTCTACACTGAGCTACTTCACAGCCTCTCCTCACTGCTTTAGTATTTAAAAAGAACACTGTTATATCTTTAACTAAATGCAGAAGCTGTTTATCATAGAATCATAGTGCATAAGGCTGGAAAAAGACGCAAGTCCATCAAGTCCAACCTTTAAGAAGTTTAGCCAATAAATGCAAAAAGAACAGTGAGGAGAAGCTACAATCCTGGAATATGGATCTATATTTTACTGTCCTGCTGCTACTAACAACATACAGAAAGATATGATTACACATCTCATCAGAGACAGTGGGGGTCATTTACTAATGCGTTTTTCACGACGTGTTACCCGAATATTTCCGATTTGCGCCGATTGTACCTGAATTGCCCCGGGATTTTGGTGCACACGATCGGATTGTGGCGCATCGGCGCTGGCATGCGCGCGACGGAAATCGGGGGGCGTGGGCGAACGAAAACCCGACGTATTCGGAAAAACCGCTGCATTTTAAAAACCGGAAATGTGTCGCTTGGGAAGTCCTTACCTTCACCTGGTCCAGCTCGGTGTATTCCGGTGCGTTCAGATGATTTTCAGCGCAGCAGCGCCACCTGGTGGACTGCGGAGGAACTACCTTCATAAATCCCGTCCGGACCCGAATCCTGTGCAGAGAACGCACCGCTGGATCGCGAATGGGCCGGGTGAGTAAATGTGCCCCAATATTTAACAATATTTGCAGAGAACACAGATCACAGCAGTGTGAGGACACACCCCCAGTGCAATTGGAGAAGCTACAATCCTAGAATATAAATCCCTATTTCACAGTCCTGCTTCTACTAACAGCTCACAAAAAGTTTTCCATAAGTCTCCGGGGCCAATGCCGGATGCTGGCAGCAGTTTTAAGGCTGACACTTGATGACAGTCTCCCTTTGAAAAGACTTTCATGGATTGGTTCCCATCTAGAATTTATTTTTGGATTAGAATATAAAGTTCCAGAGCAGAGAAGTGTCAGGTAAATAATAAGGAGGTAAAATCTATCACACGCCATCTATTATTTGGTCTTATTTGTGTCCTTGCATTTACAAGCGGAACACAGATTCTTGCGAATGGAGATGACGTAAATCGAACATGTGGGGAACGCAATATACGCTGCGGCACCATAACCGTGCAGTGTAGCCGGGCATTTATCATTTGTCTGCGTCAGACTGTAAAAACATGTATAGCACAGGATTCTAATATCATACAGAAGACCCCCTATATGAAGTGCTTGTCCTAACTTTATAACCCCTTTAAATCACACATTTTCAGATATGAACTGATCCAATAACTGTCAGCAGTGACGTCATCAGGACTGAATTGGGGGCAATGGATATAACATTTAATATGTGTCCCAGGCTATAGGACCTGTTGTGGTAGCCACTGGCCACAGATCTAATTGGAGAGATGGGGCATAAATGTACATAGCACTTTCCCTAGACGTCTATAAGGGTTTTTGGAAAACGAAGGGTAAGGAAAGAAAAGTTTCCCATCCTGCATATTGTATTTCCTACCATTGCCTTTAAGACTCTGTACACCTTAAAAGTCTTGCAAAGGAGAGATATTATCCTACGGGAGTTATAGAGTTATAGGGGTAATGTATAATGTGCATCTAAAATTGAACCTTAGATTATGATAATTGTTAAATTAATCAGAAACCCGGCCAATGCACAGGCCTCCAACCCCCTACCCCAACGCCCCCATCCCCCAGCCTGACCCGGGAATGGGAGCCTAATTATATGTACGGTATATTCTGAGGTCCATATTAACTGCCACTAAAAAAGTACAGAATTTCAGGCAGCATTTAGAATTTAAGGCAGCCCCGAATTATTTTTTATCTTTCTATTTTTTTTTCTAAACCTTTCTAATCCTTAATAGCAAACATTGTGGAGGTTGTGGTTTTGGGACTGTTCTTGTTGGGCTTTCCATGAGTAATGACTGCAATACCACACACAACCTATAGACAGTTGTGGCAGTGTTTATGTCATCAAATCTCATTAATCGGCAACCCCTAAAATTGTTCAAAGGGTTGGCCCTGGGATGAGACCAAATTGCACGGTATTTCACCTATGACGAGATGGTAAATAAATGGTGTCCTGCCATAAAGGCAAATGAACTAACATGTGCTTTCTCAAAAAATTTGTAAGGGGTGGATGTAGCCATTAGAATTAAAACTTTAGCAGTTGTCCTTGAGGCCTAGTGATTGAGGAGGGCCTAAGGCTGCACCACTTCTAAGAAAACTTGTATGATGTATTAAAAATGGCAAAAAAACAGGAGTTATTTAACAGATTTTGCCCCAGAAGCTTCAAATTAGTCCTCTGAGTGACTTTATTTTCTAAAATCATCAATTCCAAGCAAGATTTCAGGAGACACTACAGGATGGCACATTGTTGTCCATAGTGACCAATCAGAGCACGGCTCACATGTCTTAAACTGCTCTGGAGAAACAAAAGCTGTGCTGTGATTGGTTGCTATGGATAACAAAGCCCGGGCCTACTACCTCATCAAAGCCTTAAAGCCTTATGTAATAGATTATACAAATTCAGTTTCCCCCTGAAGAGTTAATAAAATGTGCGGCATTAATATGTAAAAATAGACTTGTTATTTCATGTTTCTTTCCAATAACCACAAGAAGAAAGAGACACAATCCTTTTCCAGCCCCATCTGTTTCGGCAGCAGCCAGGAGGACATAAAAATAGTCTGTTTTCAAAAAGAACGGATTTAACAGGAAAAAAAATCAAGAAGATTATCCACAACATATATAATACTGATAATACAGCTTATGGGGTGGCTTTCAAAGCAATCCTCCCCTATAGATCCTCACAGGAGGCCACAATCCTGCCTGGCAAAGCTGTCCTATGCAATTAACCACAGGCTGGCGTCAGCGAGATAGCAGAGCCCAAGTTGTCACCGAGTTCAGTGTGTTCTCAGTCCATTTACAGAGATATCTTAAAGGGGTTTTACATAATAAACACTTACCAATATACAATTTACATATTATAAATCTGGGATCTGTAAGGGTAGTTTCCCATTGTGTGGGTGCGCTCAGCTTCCATTGCGCATCCGTTGTGTTTTGTCTCTGTTTTGCTTCCGTTTTTTAACTTTCCATCAGTAAAAAAAAAATTGAAGGTTTAACTTTGATTTCAAAACATCACCCCTGGTTTCTCTGCCTCATCGGTGAAAAAAAAAAAGGGATTTCATCAGGTTTTTTTGCGCACCCATAGACTTCTATGGGCTTCTGTGATGTACAAAAAAATAGAACACGTTTCATAATTTTTTTTCCACAGACATTGGATGAGTGGAAAAAAAAAGCCAATGTGAAAACACCTGTTGAAAACAATGGCTTTGTGAGGCTTCCGTGGAACTCACTGAACCACGGATATGAAACACAACATCAGTGCGAAGCCCTAAGAGGTCTCGAATAATTAAGGATGGATATAATTCCTTTATTTATATAGCGCACACAGATTCCGCAGCGTTGCACAGAACTTCCCAAATCAGTCCCTGTCCCCAATGGTTTTGGAGTGTGGGAGGCAACCGGAGGACCCAGAGGAAACCCACGCAAACACGGAGAGAACATACAAATTCTTTGCAGATGTTGACAAAGTTTTTCAATCAGGTGCTCTGCTGCTCCATACAATTCTATAGGAGCTGTAGAAGCAGCCTAGTGCTCTAAATTAAGCTCTAAGCTTTTTTCTTAAAGGGGTTGAACAGCTGTCCAGAGTGATGGTATTTACAGGCGAGGCGCTGTTCTAGAGGGAGCAGCTATGATTTTTTTTTCACATTTCAGGGGATAGGGGTAACATCCTTATTGGCAGATGTCCAGCCACTAGGAATTCCCTCTGATCATGAGAATGGGGGCCCCCTTAATCTGGAGTTTAGCATGCCCCCCACAATCCATTGATTTTTTTTATAACTGAGCAATGTACTAGGCATGGATTTATAGTCTTTATTTAATTGATTCTGATACAGTATCCCTTGCAATCTGCTAGCTTAGACTCCTCCTGGGAGGGGATCTGAGGATTTCCTGCCATAGGCCACACCTCCGAGGGGCATTTCAAATGAAATATTGTTAAATCTTTTAGACTTCATCTTCTCTGAACAAAATGCAGCAGTCAAACAGTGAGGCAATACCCCTCCCCTCCTATCTGTGGGGATTTGACAAGCCATTCAAAACCACTGTGGCTTTATGCTGTAAATCTGCTAAAGCCGAGCCGTATTTAAAGGGCTTCCCTTACCTGACATTTTCATAGCGATGGATATAAATCTTGTGAAACTGATGCTGCAGATGCTCGTCTTCTACATTGGTCATGTCGTTGATCATTTCAAGTACAACAAATCGAGGTAATACAGAGAGGACAAGCCTTTCCTGCAAAATAAAAAGAACAAAAATATCAAGATCAGACCCAACCAATCGATTTGGGTTCAGTCAGTTCAATCAATTATCTATTCCTTCTATAGTAAAAATGTCTTAAATGCAGGCAACAAAAAATAAACCAAAAACAGAATATTGACTTTGTAACATGTAAACATTTTGGAATTCTTGATAGAATACAAATTTTAAAATCATAGATGTTGGATCCTACAGTTCAATAGATGAGAGGTTATCCTTATCTTTTCTGGTTCTGTCTCTTAAATATGAAGATAATCCAAAATCTTTATAATCCTGCGCTGATCTGAAGAAATACCACAGAACTAGAAATTACAATGGCTTTCTGTACAGCTGCCTGACTGTCTGCATGAATATCTACTTATGATGAGAGTCACTTTTCTATCCCATTGGCTATGGCATCTTGAGAAGTAAATGTTAAAACCCTTCATGCTAAATAGATCATAAATAAATAATTTTGGTATTGAAAGGGAACCTCTCACCACCACTTACTCTATTATACTATCAGTCCCCACGGGTAGGGTATAAAATCATATTCCCTGTGTTATGGGAAATCTCATCCGTTTCCCTATAGCATAATCACCTCCGAAGGAAAAAAAAGTCATTTTTCGCCTGAAATGAGTCAATTTTAGAGGCTGCAGATGGAGTTTTATTCCAGATGCTGCTCTCTTGGGCTCTTTAGCAGCTAGAAACAAACTGCTGGTGTCATTGTAAGATTGAAACTTCACCTTTCAAAACAAAATCCTACATACCCCAAAATACCGGCTGTTTATGACACAGTCAGAATCTTTATCTGCAGCTCACAATCCCAACCTTTAAAGGCCTTTATCTTTATTTTAATAGTTCATAGAACTGGACACTGCACAGTACCACTTCTCTTGTTCTCTATATAGTGACAGTGCACAGTACCACTTCTCTTCTTCTCTATATAGTGACACTGCCCAGTACCACTTCTCTTGTCCTCTATATAGTGACACTGCCCAGTACCACTTCTCTTGTTCTCTATATAGTGACAGTGCACAGTACCCCTTCTCTTGTTCTCTATATAGTGACAGTGCACAGTACCACTTCTCTTGTTCTCTATATAGTGACAGTGCACAGTACCACTTCTCTTCTTCTCTATATAGTGACGCTGCACAGTACCACTTCTCTTGTTCTCTATATAGTGACAGTGCACAGTACCACTTCTCTTGTTCTCTACATAGTGACACTGCACAGTACCACTTCTCTTGTTCTCTATATAGTGACAGTGCACAGTATCACTTCTCTTGTTCTCTATATAGTGACAGTGCACAGTATCACTTCTCTTGTTCTCTATATAGTGACACTGCACAGTACCACTTCTCTTCTTCTCTATATAGTGACACTGCACAGTACCACTTCTCTTGTTCTCTATATAGTGACAGTGCACAGTACCACTTCTCTTGTTCTCTATATAGTGACACTACACAGTACCACTTCTCTTCTTCTCTATATAGTGACACTGCACAGCACCACTTCTCTTCTTCTCTATATAGTGACACTGCACAGTACCACTTCTCTTCTTCTCTATATAGTGACACTGCACAGTACCACTTCTTTTGTTCTCTATATAGTGACAGTGCACAGTACCACTTCTTTTGTTCTCTATATAGTGACAGTGCACAGTACCACTTCTCTTGTTCTCTATATAGTGACACTGCACAGTACCACTTCTCTTGTTCTCTATATAGTGACACTGCACAGTACCATTTCTCTTGTTCTCTATATAGTGACAGTGCACAGTACCACTTCTCTTGTTCTCTATATAGTGACACTGCACAGTACCACTTCTCTTGTTCTCTATATAGTGACACTGCACAGTACTACTTCTCTTGTTCTCTATATAGTGACAGTGCACAGTACCCCTTCTCTTGTTCTCTATATAGTGACAGTGCACAGTACTACTTCTCTTGTTCTCTATATAGTGACAGTGCACAGTACTACTTCTCTTCTTCTCTATATAGTGACACTGCCCAGTACCACTTCTCCTGTTCTCTATATAGTGACAGTGCACAGTACCACTTCTCTTGTTCTCTATATAGTGACAGTGCACAGTACCACTTCTCTTGTTCTCTATATAGTGACAGTGCACAGTACTACTTCTCTTGTTCTCTATATAGTGACAGTGCACAGTACCACTTCTCTTGTTCTCTATATAGTGACAGTGCACAGTACTACTTCTCTTGTTCTCTATATAGTGACAGTGCACAGTACTACTTCTCTTCTTCTCTATATAGTGACACTGCCCAGTACCACTTCTCCTGTTCTCTATATAGTGACAGTGCACAGTACCACTTCTCCTGTTCTCTATATAGTGACAGTGCACAGTACTACTTCTCTTGTTCTCTATATAGTGACAGTGCACAGTACTACTTCTCTTCTTCTCTATATAGTGACACTGCCCAGTACTACTTCTCTTCTTCTCTATATAGTGACACTGCCCAGTACCACTTCTCTTGTCCTCTATATAGTGACACTGCCCAGTACCACTTCTCTTGTTCTCTATATAGTGACAGTGCACAGTACCACTTCTCTTGTTCTCTATATAGTGACAGTGCACAGTACCACTTCTCTTGTTCTCTATATAGTGACACTGCACAGTACCACTTCTCTTGTTCTCTATATAGTGACAGTGCACAGTACCACTTCTCTTGTTCTCTATATAGTGACAGTGCACAGTACCACTTCTCTTGTTCTCTATATACTGACACTGTACCGCAGGACTTTTTTCACTTTGGACGCCCATCCGTGCACAATTACTATAGTCTGGCACATATTATAGTGTAATAGCGTCTCTAGGTAAGTTCTAAGGGTGCACGTGGCAGTATAGACACAGTGGGGCAGATTTATCAAGCAGTCTGAAAGTCAGAATATTTCCAGTTGCCCATGGCAACCAATCACAGCTCAGCTTTCATTTCACCAGTGCTCATGAATATTTTAAAGGGGAGCTGTGATTGGTTGCCATGGGCAATTGGAAATATTCTGACTTTCAGACTGCTTGTTAAATCTGCCCCAGTATATTTTAATTCTGTACAGATTTTTGGGGACCAAATTTTGACCTTTACCATACGGCACCACGATTTCATTAAAAACCACTCACTATTTGTCTTTTCTGAAATTTACGAGGTCAATTTTCCCAAATCTACAGATGTGTGGGGCTGTAGAGGAGCACAAAGCCTCGGAATAACTCATCATGGCAGAGCTTTGTGCTCCACTACAGTCATTCAGCCATTCAATTAAAGGCAATGGAATGAGCTCCTTTATATTTCCTGTGGGGGGGATGCATGACCCTTGACGTTCCCGCAGTAAATTACTAAAGTGAGTAGCATCCCATTTATACTCTGCGATGGGAATAACGTCACAGCCGTGCAGGGAGATGGCAGGATAATAGGCTCCTGTGACGATCGTAAAAATAACCTGTTTCACTGCGGTTTCCCATTGCAGCAGGAGGCCATTATATTGTGATATTTGTGACATTATCCTTAATGCGGGAGGCATCACCTTACATTTATTCTTAAATTACGCTCACTAGGAGAACCGGCCTAACATCACACAGAAATGTAACAAAATGTATTAATTAAATGTTTTTGGAAAAACAATTAAGTTTTGCAAAATGTAAAAAGTTGTCATTTACTGTGATGTAAGTTGTAAATCCAATGAATGTCATGTGTCATCCAACGCTGTGCAAATAGTTTGATACTTGGGAATGATAGAAATTTTTGGTTCCGAGGCTTTGATAACAATACACAGCGAGCTGCGATGTCCTGTGTGTCCTGACACCTTTCTATCATAGCCAGCAGTGGTCAGGGGTCAGCATGGGTGCCCTGACCCCTTTGTGACTACACCCCCCCCCATACACAGCGAGCTGCCATGTCCTGTGTGTCCTGACACCTTTCTATCATAGCCAGCAGTGGTCAGGGGTCAGCATGGGTGCCCTGACCCCTCTGTGACTACACCCCCCATACACAGCGAGCTGCCATGTCCTGTGTGTCCTGACACCTTTCTATCATAGCCAGCAGTGGTCAGGGGTCAGCATGGGTGCCCTGACCCCTCTGTGACTACACCCCCCCCCCATACACAGCGAGCTGCCATGTCCTGTGTGTCCTGACACCTTTCTATCATAGCCAGCAGTGGTCAGGGGTCAGCATGGGTGCCCTGACCCCTCTGTGACTACACCCCCCATACACAGCGAGCTGCCATGTCCTGTGTGTCCTGACACCTTTCTATCATAGCCAGCAGGGGTCAGGGGTCAGCATGGGTGCTCTGACCCCTCTGTGACTACACCCCCCATACACAGCGTGCTGCCATGTCCTGTGTGTCCTGACACCTTTCTATCATAGCCAGTAGTAGTCAGGGGTCAGCATGGGTGCTCTGACCCCTCTGTGACTACACCCCCCATACACAGCGAGCTGCCATGTCCTGTGTGTCCTGACACCTTTGTATCATAGCCAGCAGAGGTCAGGGGTCAGCATGGGTGCTCTGGCCCCTCTGTGACTACAAGCCCCATACACAGCGAGCTGCCATGTCCTGTGTGTCCTGACACCTTTCTATCATAGCAAGCAGTGGTCAGGGGTCAGCATGGGTGCTCTGACCCCTCTGTGACTACAACCCCCATACACAGCGAGCTGCCATGTCCTGTGTGTCCTGACACCTCTCTATCATAGCCAGCAGTGGTCAGGGGTCAGCATGGGCGCTCTGACCCCCTCTGTGACTACATCCCCCATACACAGCGAGCTGCCATGTCCTGTGTATCCTGACACCTTTCTATCATAGCCAGCAGTGGTCAGGGGTCAGCATGGGCACTCTGACCCCTCTGTGACTACACCGCCCATACACAGCGAGCTGCCATGTCCTGTGTGTCCTGACACCTCTCTATCATAGCCAGCAGGAGTCAGGGGTCAGCATGGGCGCTCTGACCTCTCTGTGACTACACCCCCCATACACAGGGAGCTGCCATGTCCTGTGTGTCCTGACACCTTTCTATCATAGCCAGCAGTGGTCAGGGGTCAGCATGGGTGCTCTGACCCCTCTGTGACTACATCCCCCATACACAGCGAGCTGCCATGTCCTGTGTGTCCTGACACCTTTCTATCATAGCCAGCAGTGGTCAGGGGTCAGCATGGGTGCTCTGACCCCTCTGTGACTACATCCCCCATACACAGCGAGCTGCCATGTCCTGTGTGTCCTGACACCTTTCTATCATAGCAAGCAGTGGTCAGGGGTCAGCATGGGTGCTCTGACCCCTCTGTGACTACACCCCCCATACACAGCGAGCTGCCATGTCCTGTGTGTCCTGACACCTTTCTATCATAGCCAGCAGTGGTCAGGGGTCAGCATGGGCGCTCTGACCCCTCTGTGACTACACCCCCATACACAGCGAGCTGCCATGTCCTGTGTGTCCTGATACCTTTCTATCATAGCCAGCAGTGGTCAGGGGTCAGCATGGGTGCTCTGACCTCTCTGTGACTACACCCCCATACACAGCGAGCTGCCATGTCCTGTATGTCCTGACACCTTTCTATTATAGCCAGCAGTGGTCAGGGGTCAGCATGGGTGCTCTGAACCCTCTGTGACTACACCCACCATACACAGCGAGATGCCATGTCCTGTGTGTCCTGACACCTTTATATCATAGCCAGCAGTGGTCAGGGGTCAGCATGGGTGCTCTGACCCCTCTGTGACTACACCCACCATACACAGCGAGCTGCCATGTCCTGTGTGTCCTGACACCTTTCTATCATAGCCAGCAGTGGTCAGGGGTCAGCATGGGTGCTCTGACCCCTCTGTGACTACACCCCCCATACACAGCGAGCTGCCATGTCCTGTGTGTCCTGACACCTTTCTATCATAGCCAGCAGTGGTCAGGGGTCAGCATGGGCGCTCTGACCCCTTTGTGACTACACCCCCCATACACAGCGAGCTGCCATGTCCTGTGTGTCCTGACACCTTTCTATCATAGCCAGCAGGGGTCAGGGGTCAGCATGGGTGCTCTGACCCCTCTGTGTCTACACCCCCCATACACAGCGAGCTGCCATGTCCTGTGTGTCCTGACACCTTTCTATCATAGCCAGCCGTGGTCAGGGGTCAGCATGGGTGCTCTGACCCCTCTGTGACTACACCCCCCCATACACAGCGAGCTGCCATGTCCTGTGTGTCCTGACACCTTTCTATCATAGCCAGCAGTGGTCAGGGGTCAGCATGGGTGCTCTGACCCCTCTGTGACTACATCCCCCATACACAGCGAGCTGCCATGTCCCGTGTGTCCTGACACCTTTCTATCATAGCCAGCAGTGGTCAGGGGTCAGCATGGGTGCTCTGACCCCTCTGTGACTACACCCCCATACACAGCGAGCTGCCATGTCCTGTGTGTCCTGACACCTTTCTATCATAGCCAGCAGTGGTCAGGGGTCAGCATGGGCGCTCTGACCCCTCTGTGACTACACCCCCATACACAGCGAGCTGCCATGTCCTGTGTGTCCTGACACCTTTCTATCATAGCAAGCAGTGGTCAGGGGTCAGCATGGGTGCTCTGACCCCTCTGTGACTACACCCCCCATACACAGCGAGCTGCCATGTCCTGTGTGTCCTGACACCTTTCTATCATAGCCAGCAGTGGTCAGGGGTCAGCATGGGCGCTCTGACCCCTCTGTGACTACACCCCCATACACAGCGAGCTGCCATGTCCTGTGTGTCCTGATACCTTTCTATCATAGCCAGCAGTGGTCAGGGGTCAGCATGGGCGCTCTGACCCCTCTGTGTCTACACCCCCCATACACAGCGAGCTGCCATGTTTTGTGTGTCCTGATACCTTTCTATCATAGCCAGCAGTGGTCAGGGGTCAGCATGGGCGCTCTGACCCCTCTGTGACTACACCCCCCATACACAGCGAGCTGCCATGTCCTGTGTGTCCTGACACCTCTCTATCATAGCCAGCAGTGGTCAGAGGTCAGCATGGGTGCTCTGACCTCTCTGTGACTACACCCCCATACACAGCGAGCTGCCATGTCCTGTATGTCCTAACACCTTTCTATCATAGCCAGCAGTGGTCAGGGGTCAGCATGGGTGCTCTGAACCCTCTGTGACTACACCCACCATACACAGCGAGATGCCATGTCCTGTGTGTCCTGACACCTTTCTATCATAGCCAGCAGTGGTCAGGGGTCAGCATGGGTGCTCTGACCCCTCTGTGACTACACCCACCATACACAGCGAGCTGCCATGTCCTGTGTGTCCTGACACCTTTCTATCATAGCCAGCAGTGGTCAGGGGTCAGCATGGGTGCTCTGACCCCTCTGTGACTACACCCCCCATACACAGCGAGCTGCCATGTCCTGTGTGTCCTGACACCTTTCTATCATAGCCAGCAGTGGTCAGGGGTCAGCATGGGCGCTCTGACCCCTTTGTGACTACACCCCCCATACACAGCGAGCTGCCATGTCCTGTGTGTCCTGACACCTTTCTATCATAGCCAGCAGGGGTCAGGGGTCAGCATGGGTGCTCTGACCCCTCTGTGTCTACACCCCCCATACACAGCGAGCTGCCATGTCCTGTGTGTCCTGACACCTTTCTATCATAGCCAGCCGTGGTCAGGGGTCAGCATGGGTGCTCTGACCCCTCTGTGTCTACACCCCCCATACACAGCGAGCTGCCATGTCCTGTGTGTCCTGACACCTTTCTATCATAGCCAGCAGTGGTCAGGGGTCAGCATGGGTGCTCTGACCCCTCTGTGACTACACCCCCCATACACAGCGAGCTGCCATGTCCTGTGTGTCCTGACACCTTTCTATCATAGCCAGCAGTGGTCAGGGGTCAGCATGGGCGCTCTGACCCCTCTGTGACTACACCCCCATACACAGCGAGCGGCCATGTCCTGTGTGTCCTGATACCTTTCTATCATAGCCAGCAGTGGTCAGGGGTCAGCATGGGCGCTCTGACCCCTTTGTGTCTACACCCCCCATACACAGCGAGCTGCCATGTCCTGTGTGTCCTGACACCTCTCTATAATAGCCAGCAGTGGTCAGAGGTCAGCATGGGTGCTCTGACCTCTCTGTGACTACACCCCCATACACAGCGAGCTGCCATGTCCTGTGTGTCCTGACACCTTTCTATCATAGCCAGCAGTGGTCAGGGGTCAGCATGGGTGCTCTGAACCCTCTGTGACTACACCCACCATACACAGCGAGCTGCCATGTCCTGTGTGTCCTGACACCTTTCTATCATAGCCAGCAGTGGTCAGGGGTCAGCATGGGCGCTCTGACCCCTCTGTGACTACACCCACCATACACAGCGAGCTGCCATGTCCTGTGTGTCCTGACACCTTTCTATCATAGCCAGCAGTGGTCAGGGGTCAGCATGGGTGCTCTGACCCCTCTGTGTCTACACCCCCCATACACAGCGAGCTGCCATGTCCTGTGTGTCCTGACACCTTTCTATCATAGCCAGCAGTGGTCAGGGGTCAGCATGGGCGCTCTGACCCCTCTGTGACTACACCCACCATACACAGCGAGCTGCCATGTCCTGTGTGTCCTGACACCTTTCTATCATAGCCAGCAGGGGTCAGCATGGGTGCTCTGACCCCTCTGTGTCTACACCCCCCATACACAGCGAGCTGCCATGTCCTGTGTCCTGACACCTTTCTATCATAGCCAGCAGTGGTCAGGGGTCAGCATGGGTGCTCTGACCCCTCTGTGTCTACACCCCCCATACACAGCGAGCTGCCATGTCCTGTGTGTCCTGACACCTTTCTATCATAGCCAGCAGTGGTCAGGGGTCAGCATGGGTGCTCTGACCCCTCTGTGACTACACCCCCCATACACAGCGAGCTGCCATGTCCTGTGTGTCCTGACACCTTTCTATCATAGCCAGCAGTGGTCAGGGGTCAGCATGGGTGCTCTGACCCCTCTGTGACTACACCCACCATACACAGCGAGCTGCCATGTCCTGTGTGTCCTGACACCTTTCTATCATAGCCAGCAGTGGTCAGGGGTCAGCATGGGTGCTCTGACCCCTCTGTGACTACACCCCCCATACACAGCGAGCTGCCATGTCCTGTGTGTCCTGACACCTTTCTATCATAGCCAGCAGTGGTCAGGGGTCAGCATGGGCGCTCTGACCCCTTTGTGACTACACCCCCCATACACAGCGAGCTGCCATGTCCTGTGTGTCCTGACACCTTTCTATCATAGCCAGCAGGGGTCAGGGGTCAGCATGGGTGCTCTGACCCCTCTGTGTCTACACCCCCCATACACAGCGAGCTGCCATGTCCTGTGTGTCCTGACACCTTTCTATCATAGCCAGCCGTGGTCAGGGGTCAGCATGGGTGCTCTGACCCCTCTGTGACTACACCCCCCCATACACAGCGAGCTGCCATGTCCTGTGTGTCCTGACACCTTTCTATCATAGCCAGCAGTGGTCAGGGGTCAGCATGGGTGCTCTGACCCCTCTGTGACTACATCCCCCATACACAGCGAGCTGCCATGTCCCGTGTGTCCTGACACCTTTCTATCATAGCCAGCAGTGGTCAGGGGTCAGCATGGGTGCTCTGACCCCTCTGTGACTACACCCCCATACACAGCGAGCTGCCATGTCCTGTGTGTCCTGACACCTTTCTATCATAGCCAGCAGTGGTCAGGGGTCAGCATGGGCGCTCTGACCCCTCTGTGACTACACCCCCATACACAGCGAGCTGCCATGTCCTGTGTGTCCTGACACCTTTCTATCATAGCAAGCAGTGGTCAGGGGTCAGCATGGGTGCTCTGACCCCTCTGTGACTACACCCCCCATACACAGCGAGCTGCCATGTCCTGTGTGTCCTGACACCTTTCTATCATAGCCAGCAGTGGTCAGGGGTCAGCATGGGCGCTCTGACCCCTCTGTGACTACACCCCCATACACAGCGAGCTGCCATGTCCTGTGTGTCCTGATACCTTTCTATCATAGCCAGCAGTGGTCAGGGGTCAGCATGGGCGCTCTGACCCCTCTGTGTCTACACCCCCCATACACAGCGAGCTGCCATGTTTTGTGTGTCCTGATACCTTTCTATCATAGCCAGCAGTGGTCAGGGGTCAGCATGGGCGCTCTGACCCCTCTGTGACTACACCCCCCATACACAGCGAGCTGCCATGTCCTGTGTGTCCTGACACCTCTCTATCATAGCCAGCAGTGGTCAGAGGTCAGCATGGGTGCTCTGACCTCTCTGTGACTACACCCCCATACACAGCGAGCTGCCATGTCCTGTATGTCCTAACACCTTTCTATCATAGCCAGCAGTGGTCAGGGGTCAGCATGGGTGCTCTGAACCCTCTGTGACTACACCCACCATACACAGCGAGATGCCATGTCCTGTGTGTCCTGACACCTTTCTATCATAGCCAGCAGTGGTCAGGGGTCAGCATGGGTGCTCTGACCCCTCTGTGACTACACCCACCATACACAGCGAGCTGCCATGTCCTGTGTGTCCTGACACCTTTCTATCATAGCCAGCAGTGGTCAGGGGTCAGCATGGGTGCTCTGACCCCTCTGTGACTACACCCCCCATACACAGCGAGCTGCCATGTCCTGTGTGTCCTGACACCTTTCTATCATAGCCAGCAGTGGTCAGGGGTCAGCATGGGCGCTCTGACCCCTTTGTGACTACACCCCCCATACACAGCGAGCTGCCATGTCCTGTGTGTCCTGACACCTTTCTATCATAGCCAGCAGGGGTCAGGGGTCAGCATGGGTGCTCTGACCCCTCTGTGTCTACACCCCCCATACACAGCGAGCTGCCATGTCCTGTGTGTCCTGACACCTTTCTATCATAGCCAGCCGTGGTCAGGGGTCAGCATGGGTGCTCTGACCCCTCTGTGTCTACACCCCCCATACACAGCGAGCTGCCATGTCCTGTGTGTCCTGACACCTTTCTATCATAGCCAGCAGTGGTCAGGGGTCAGCATGGGTGCTCTGACCCCTCTGTGACTACACCCCCCATACACAGCGAGCTGCCATGTCCTGTGTGTCCTGACACCTTTCTATCATAGCCAGCAGTGGTCAGGGGTCAGCATGGGCGCTCTGACCCCTCTGTGACTACACCCCCATACACAGCGAGCGGCCATGTCCTGTGTGTCCTGATACCTTTCTATCATAGCCAGCAGTGGTCAGGGGTCAGCATGGGCGCTCTGACCCCTTTGTGTCTACACCCCCCATACACAGCGAGCTGCCATGTCCTGTGTGTCCTGACACCTCTCTATAATAGCCAGCAGTGGTCAGAGGTCAGCATGGGTGCTCTGACCTCTCTGTGACTACACCCCCATACACAGCGAGCTGCCATGTCCTGTGTGTCCTGACACCTTTCTATCATAGCCAGCAGTGGTCAGGGGTCAGCATGGGTGCTCTGAACCCTCTGTGACTACACCCACCATACACAGCGAGCTGCCATGTCCTGTGTGTCCTGACACCTTTCTATCATAGCCAGCAGTGGTCAGGGGTCAGCATGGGCGCTCTGACCCCTCTGTGACTACACCCACCATACACAGCGAGCTGCCATGTCCTGTGTGTCCTGACACCTTTCTATCATAGCCAGCAGTGGTCAGGGGTCAGCATGGGTGCTCTGACCCCTCTGTGTCTACACCCCCCATACACAGCGAGCTGCCATGTCCTGTGTGTCCTGACACCTTTCTATCATAGCCAGCAGTGGTCAGGGGTCAGCATGGGCGCTCTGACCCCTCTGTGACTACACCCACCATACACAGCGAGCTGCCATGTCCTGTGTGTCCTGACACCTTTCTATCATAGCCAGCAGGGGTCAGCATGGGTGCTCTGACCCCTCTGTGTCTACACCCCCCATACACAGCGAGCTGCCATGTCCTGTGTCCTGACACCTTTCTATCATAGCCAGCAGTGGTCAGGGGTCAGCATGGGTGCTCTGACCCCTCTGTGTCTACACCCCCCATACACAGCGAGCTGCCATGTCCTGTGTGTCCTGACACCTTTCTATCATAGCCAGCAGTGGTCAGGGGTCAGCATGGGTGCTCTGACCCCTCTGTGACTACACCCCCCATACACAGCGAGCTGCCATGTCCTGTGTGTCCTGACACCTTTCTATCATAGCCAGCAGTGGTCAGGGGTCAGCATGGGCGCTCTGACCCCTCTGTGTCTACACCCCCCATACACAGCGAGCTGCCATGTCCTGTGTGTCCTGACACCTTTCTATCATAGCCAGCAGTGGTCAGGGGTCAGCATGGGCGCTCTGACCCCTCTGTGACTACACCCCCCCATACACAGCGAGCTGCCATGTCCTGTGTGTCCTGACACCTTTCTATCATAGCCAGCAGTGGTCAGGGGTCAGCATGGGTGCTCTGACCCCTCTGTGACTACACCCCCCATACACAGGGAGCTGCCATGTCCTGTGTGTCCTGACACCTTTCTATCATAGCCAGCAGTGGTCAGGGGTCAGCATGGGCGCTCTGACCCCTCTGTGACTACACCCCCCATACACAATGAGCTACCATGTCCTGTGTGTCCTGACACCTTTCTATCATAGCCAGCAGTGGTCAGGGGTCAGCATAGGCGCTCTGACCGCTGGCTCTTCTGGCTTTCAAAGAGTAAATAATCCAACCTGGACAGACCTTACCTGATTATATTCTTATCTAGGATGGTTGAAATATGTCAGCCTGTCCCCCACCTTCTAAAGTAATCTGAAAACCCACCTGTTCAGGATTCCCTACAATACACAATAACCGCTCTGCTCTGTTCCCTCACCTCGTGTCTCTCCACCTCCCCTATAGATTGTGAGCCCTCGCAGGCAGGGTCCTCCTCCCACTTGTCTCCTGATCTCTGTAGTCTTGTATTTGTACTAGCATTTGCTCTTAATGTAATGTATGTGAACCTCTCAATGATTGTACAGCACCATGGAAGTAATGCTGCTCTATAAATAAATAATATGAATAAGAAGCTAAGTCTTGTAGACGTCCTTTATTGTGACAGGTTACCCATGTTTCTGACTTTTCTGGTTACTGACCTCCCGTAGGGATTTTATTGTTAATCCCTATCCACTGGTTAGCCTGTATACTAAAGCACCACATACTCTGAATGTCCAGATCCCTCTATAAAGGTTAAAGGGTGAAAACCAGTTCAAACACTTGGACAATGTCCTAAAAGGGAACCTGTCAGTTAAACTAACCCAGAAAAACTAAACATGTATTTGAAAACTGCTATTACACAGCAGGACAACTATCCCTATATTGTTCCTCACCATACCTGAAAAGTTCCAGAGTACTCTGCTACACCATCCATGCATATTCATGTTTATCTATCTCATCTGTACCTCCAGCTTCCTGATTGACAAGGTGGGTGCTTTTTATTCATCCGCATGCCACTAAGCTCAACCACCTCTTTCCAACTTCCCTCATGAATGTTGGCTGTATGTAACTCGTTGAAGAGAAGTCCCTCCTCCCTCAGGAATTCTCTATAGTGGGTCACAAAGCCAACGTCTCCCTCATTCCCGAGGGAAGGTTGAATGATGTAGCAAAGTTAAGTCACACTCAGCTGAAGAGGAAGCGCACCTCTTGTCAATCAGGAAGCTATAGGTGCGGCTGAGTTAGAACAACATGTATATGCATTAATGGTGAGATTGTATAGTTAGTGCGGTTAAGTTTAACTGACAGGTTCCCTTTAAGTGGCGCCAAGCCAAACCACTTTAAGTTGAGACTGTAAAAACAGGTTAACTTCTGCCGGAAGGAGTCACTTAGGGGGCTCTATAGTTGTATCCAAATCCCCTTCATGATGTCCATATGAACAGAGGGGCATTCTCTTATCTCACTGGGATATAACCTAATGTCACGTTCCATATTCCGTTTTGTATGTCTACAGTCAGGACGTGATGGCGGTGAAGGTCACCTCTACTACTATGCAGATTATTCCGATGCCAGGTTCTCCATCACCCACGGACTATCGGACCTGACAGATGCTTGTGATCCGGGCACCTGCACCCGCTATGCCACCAGTTCTTCCCATGGCTGCGCACACAACTCCTGGGAATCCGTGATTGATATGGACGCTCTCCTCTCATCCCGTCTTATTTTGGCTGCATTCCTGCGCACGTTCTATAAATGCCATCACCATGGCAATCCCTGGAGACGGGTCTCCATAGAAACACCTGTAATCTGGAGGGGGCTTGCAGGGGCACACAACACTCTCTTGTTGGCTCCGCACTTCTCACAAGACAACAAATTGTATCAGCTTTGAAATTAAGTAACAACGAAAAATCAGGTGACTTCAAACTTGGCAACAAAGTGTCATTTCTGTGGATGAAGCTTCCCCCGAAACCAAAACGCAGAGAAGTCATAGACCGGCCATACAACCCAGAGACCACGGACCTACAACACAAGTCCGGTCACTACGGAACTTTATTTATTTTGTATCATGACAGGTTTAGCAACTTTCCTGTAGACTCTAAGTCAGTGAGGGGAACCTTCTAGAGAGCGAGTGCCCAAACTACAACAAAAACCCACTTATTTATTTCAAAGTGCCAATGGCAACCTAAAGGGATATTCTCGTTTGGGCATTTACATTCAATTTCATTATTCTGCTATACATAAACATTTCTTCAATTGGATGTTATTTAAAAAAAAAAATTACCGGTGTGAAAATAATTTCTCATAAATGCAGTCATTTGGTCCCTTAGAAACAAGACTGTGTCCTTGGATACGACCACCTCTGCTGGAGGGATTGCACAAAGATACAAAAAGTTTTTCTTTATGAAATTTCCGGGAGTTGCTACATATCCTACAGCCGTCCTGTGGTTATGATTGAAGAATTCAGTGCAGGACTCTATAGCACATGTCTGGCCACCGCTGCCAGAGTGTGGGGTGGTCGTATCTAAGGAAGATATCTCGTTTCTAAGGGACAATATGGCTACATTTATGAGAAATAATTTCCACACAGGAATTTTTTTTAAATAACATCCAATTGAAGAAATGTTTACATATGGAAAATGAATTAAATTAAATGTGAATTCCGAGATGGGAATAGTCCTTTAAGCTTTAACTTATTGCTGAGATTTAACTTATTGCTTACTGCTTTGTCAAAGCTTTCAACCGAATTGGCATCCTGAGGACATCAATACAGAAGAAAGGGGAGAAATTCTGATTATTATTGTAGCTTCCCTCCGTGTATAATCCAGCCCTGTCCACATCTGCTCACTCCTCCAGCAGTCCCAGGCAGTCAAGGCTGTGTTGTCCTGTGTGGCCTGAGACTACAGGAGGAGGCCATGGGTCCTGTCTAAAGAACTCTATGCTGAGGACCTGGGTGCCCACAGAGAGGGTTCTTAGTGCCACCTCTTGCACCCGTGTCATAGTTTCGCCACCACTGCTCTATGTTATTAATATAACTACTTCCAAGATATATTACTTTGAGTGAAAATAGATAGATGTTGTTTTTATAGGAGTCAGTATTATAGCAGTTATATTCCTGTACATAGGGGGCAGTATTATATTAGTTATATTCTTGTACATAGGGGGCAGTATTATAGTAGTTATATTCTTGTACATAGGGGGCAGTATTATAGTAGTTATATTCCTGTACATAGGGGGCAGTATTATATTAGTTATATTCTTGTACATAGGGGGCAGTATTATAGTAGTTATATTCCTGTACATAGGAGGCAGTATTATAGTAGTTATATTCTTGTACATAGGGGGCAGTATTATAGTAGTTATATTCCTGTACATAGGGGGCAGTATTATAGTAGTTATATTCCTGTACATAGGAGGCAGTATTATAGTAGTTATATTCCTGTACATAGGAGGCAGTATTATAGTAGTTATATTCTTGTACATAGGGGGCAGTATTATAGTAGTTATATTCTTGTACATAGGGGGCAGTATTATAGTAGTTATATTCCTGTACATAGGAGGCAGTATTATAGTAGTTATATTCTTGTACATAGGGGGCAGTATTATAGTAGTTATATTCTTGTATATAGGAGGCAGTATTATAGTAGTTATATTCTTGTACATAGGGGGCAGTATTATAGTAGTTATATTCTTGTACATAGGGGGCAGTATTATAGTAGTTATATTCTTGTACATAGGGGGCAGTATTATAGTAGTTATATTCTTGTACATAGGAGTCAGTATTATAGTAGTTATATTCTTGTACATAGGAGTCAGTATTATAGTAGTTATATTCTTGTACATAGGAGTCAGTATTATAGTAGTTATATTCTTGTACATAGGGGGCAGTATTATAGTAGTTATATTCTTGTACATAGGGGGCAGTATTATAGTAGTTATATTCTTGTACATAGGGGGCAGTATTATAGTAGTTATATTCCTGTACATAGGGGGCAGTATTATAGTAGTTATATTCTTGTACATAGGGAGGAGTATTATAGTAGTTATATTCCTGTATATAGGGGGAAGTATTATAGTAGTTATATTCTTGTACATAGGGGGCAGTATTATAGTAATTATATTCTTGTACATAAGGGGCAGTATTATAGTAGTTATATTCTTGTACATAGGGGGCAGTATTATAGTAGTTATATTCTTGTACATAGGGGGCAGTATTATAGTAGTTATATTCCTGTACATAGGGGGCAGTATTATAGTAGTTATATTCTTGTACATAGGGAGGAGTATTATAGTAGTTATATTCATGTATATAGGGGGAAGTATTATAGTAGTTATATTCTTGTACATATAGGGCAGTATTATAGTAGTTATATTCTTGTACATAGGGGGCAGTATTATAGTAGTTATATTCTTGTACATAAGGGGCAGTATTATAGTAGTTATATTCTTGTACATAGGGGCAGTATTATAGTAGTTATATTCTTGTACATAAGGGGCAGTATTATAGTAGTTATATTCTTGTACATGGGGGTGCAGTATTATAGTAGTTATATTCTTGTACATAGGAGGCAGTATTATAGTAGTTATATTCTTGTACATAGGGGGCAGTATTATAGTAGTTATATTCTTGTACATAGGGGCAGTATTATAGTAGTTATATTCTTGTACATAGGGGGCAGTATTATAGTAGTTATATTCCTGTACATAGGGAGCAGTATTATAGTAGTTATATTCTTGTACATAGGGGGCAGTATTGTAGTAGTTACATTCTTGTACATAGGGAGCAGTATTATAGTAGTTATATTCCTGTACATAGGGGGCAGTATTATAGTAGTTATATTCTTGTACATAGGGGGCAGTATTATAGTAGTTATATTCCTGTACATAGGGGGAAGTATTATAGTAGTTATATTCTTGTACATAGGGGGCAGTATTATAGTAGTTATATTCCTGTACATAGGAGCAGTATTATAGTAGTTATATTCCTGTACATAGGGGGCAGTATTACAGTAGTTATATTCCTGTACATAGGGGGCAGTATTATAGTAGTTATATTCTTGTACATAGGGGGCAGTATTATAGTAGTTATATTCTTGTACATAGGGGGCAGTATTATAGTAGTTATATTCTTGTACATAGGGGGCAGTATTATAGTAGTTATATTCTTGTACATAGGGGCAGTATTATAGCAGTTATATTCTTGTACATAGGGGGAAGTATTACAGTAGTTATATTCTTGTACATAGGGGGCAGTATTATAGTAGTTATATTCTTGTATATAGGGGGCAGTATTGTAGTAGTTACATTCTTGTACATAGGGGGCAGTATTATAGTAGTTAAATTCCTGTACATAGGGGGCAGTATTATAGTAGTTATATTCTTGTACATGGGGGTGCAGTATTATAGTAGTTATATTCTTGAACATAGGAGGCAGTATTATAGTAGTTATATTCTTGTACAAAGGGGGCAGTATTATAGTAGTTATATTCTTGTACATAGGGGCAGTATTATAGTAGTTATATTCTTGTACATAGGGGGCAGTATTATAGTAGTTATATTCCTGTACATAGGGGGCAGTATTATAGTAGTTATATTCTTGTACATAGGGGGCAGTATTATAGTAGTTATATTCCTGTACATAGGGGGCAGTATTATAGTAGTTATATTCCTGTACATAGGGGGCAGTATTATAGTAGTTATATTCTTGTACATAGGAGCAGTATTATAGTAGTTATATTCCTGTACATAGGGGGCAGTATTACAGTAGTTATATTCCTGTACATAGGGGGCAGTATTATAGTAGTTATATTCTTGTACATAGGGGGCAGTATTATAGTAGTTATATTCTTGTACATAGGGGGCAGTATTATAGTAGTTATATTCTTGTACATAGGGGGCAGTATTATAGTAGTTATATTCTTGTACATAGGGGCAGTATTATAGCAGTTATATTCTTGTACATAGGGGGAAGTATTACAGTAGTTATATTCTTGTACATAGGGGGCAGTATTATAGTAGTTATATTCTTGTATATAGGGGGCAGTATTGTAGTAGTTACATTCTTGTACATAGGGGGCAGTATTATAGTAGTTAAATTCCTGTACATAGGGGGCAGTATTATAGTAGTTATATTCTTGTACATGGGGGTGCAGTATTATAGTAGTTATATTCTTGTACATAGGAGGCAGTATTATAGTAGTTATATTCTTGTACAAAGGGGGCAGTATTATAGTAGTTATATTCTTGTACATAGGGGCAGTATTATAGTAGTTATATTCTTGTACATAGGGGGCAGTATTATAGTAGTTATATTCCTGTACATAGGGGGCAGTATTATAGTAGTTATATTCTTGTACATAGGGGGCAGTATTATAGTAGTTATATTCCTGTACATAGGGGGAAGTATTATAGTAGTTATATTCTTGTACATAGGAGGCAGTATTATAGTACCGTAGTTATATTCCTGTACATAGGAGCAGTATTATAGTAGTTATATTCCTGTACATAGGGGGCAGTATTACAGTAGTTATATTCCTGTACATAGGGGGCAGTATTATAGTAGTTATATTCTTGTACATAGGGGCAGTATTATAGCAGTTATATTCTTGTACATAGGGGGAAGTATTACAGTAGTTATATTCTTGTACATAGGGGGCAGTATTATAGTAGTTATATTCTTGTATATAGGGGGCAGTATTGTAGTAGTTACATTCTTGTACATAGGGGGCAGTATTATAGTAGTTATATTCCTGTACATAGGGGGCAGTATTATAGTAGTTATATTCTTGTACATAGGGGGCAGTATTATAGTAGTTATATTCCTGTACATAGGGGGAAGTATTATAGTAGTTATATTCTTGTACATAGGGGGCAGTATTATAGTACCGTAGTTATATTCCTGTACATAGGGGGCAGTATTATAGTAGTTATATTCCTGTACATAGGGGGCAGTATTATAGTAGTTATATTCTTGTACATAGGGGGAAGTATTACAGTAGTTATATTCTTGTACAAAGGGGGCAGTATTATAGTAGTTATATTCTTGTACATAGGGGCAGTATTATAGTAGTTATATTCTTGTACATAGGGGCAGTATTATAGCAGTTATGTTCTTGTACATAGGGGGAAGTATTACAGTAGTTATATTCTTGTACATAGGGGGCAGTATCATAGTAGTTATATTCCTGTACATAGGGGGCAGTATTATAGTAGTTATATTCTTGTACATAGGGGGCAGTATTATAGTAGTTATATTCCTGTACATAGGGGGCTGTATTATAGTAGTTATATTCTTGTACATAGGGAGGCAGTATTATAGTAGTTATATTCCTGTACATAGGAGGCAGTATTATAGTAGTTATATTCCTGTACATAGGGGGCAGTATTATAGTAGTTATATTCCTGTACATAGGGGACAGTATTATAGTAGTTATATTCTTGTACATAGGGGGCAGTATTATAGTAATTATATTCTTGTACATAGGGGGCAGTATTATAGTAGTTATAGTCTTGTACATAGGGGGCAGTATTATAGTAGTTATATTCTTGTACATAGGGGGCAGTATTATAGTAGTTATATTCTTGTACATAGGGGGCAGTATTATAGTAGTTATATTCTTATACATAGGGGCAGTATTATAGTAGTTATATTCTTGTACATAGGGGCAGTATTATAGCAGTTATATTCTTGTACATAGGGGGCAGTATTATAGTAGTTATATTCTTGTACATAGGGGGCAGTATTATAGTAGTTATATTCTTATACATAGGGGCAGTATTATAGTAGTTATATTCTTGTACATAGGGGCAGTAGTATAGCAGTTATATTCTTGTACATAGGGGGCAGTATTATATTCTTTTACATACCTTGTGTGCAGTACATTTATTGCCAATAGTTATGAGTGCTATTTTTCATAATGGTATATATTTACGTACCGAATATTCCCTGCTGGTATATATCTGTGCGTGTGGAATATTTATTACAGGTAAATATGCGATATTATACAGGCATGTGGGCTTTGTCTTTAGGGTGTGTGGTTAAATATTTATGTGCACCTATATTTCAGTGTTTTTTTTATGGATATGGTATTTGCGTGTAGTGTATATTTAGTATGTGTAAATGTGTTTATCGCATGTGTATGCAATCCATATATAGTGTATGTGTGTATTTCTGTGTAGCATATACGTGTATTCTGAAGTATAAGGGGATGGCCTTGATGGTTTATGTATATGGGGCCCACTGGGACTTCTACTATACTCCACTATAGAATAAAGTAGCTTTTTAGCTGTATGGCGGTATTATTTTTCTGACAATATTTACTAATCCCATAGTTTATACATAAAGATACCACAGCGTGGATGTTCCCAGCACCAGCTCTGTGTTAGCACAGAGACTATGATACAATTCCGGAATGATACACCCTGGATACATCCCGTGTTATCACAGCCTTACTCTCATCCACTGGTAAGAAGGAAGCATTACAAGCAGCCGAGGACAATACCTGTCTCTGGTTCTCAGTCTCCAGTCTCAGCCTGGCTTCCACGCATCTTCGGGTTTCCAGGAAGGCTTGTCGCTGAGCCCGATCCGACAGGTAGCTAATGAAGATTCCTGCAGTGTTCATACACATAAACAGCACAGCTTGTGCCACAATCTGCAAAAAAAGAGAGAAAACAAAAAGTTACACATTTACCATCACAATTTGTTACCCTGTAAGAGGAGATCAGTGAGCAGCACATGGGCCATGATCTCTTATTTAAAGGGGAACTCCAACTTCTGACAAAAACATCTTTGGGTTGTAATATTCTTACCAAATTATAAGGCGCTCCATCAATAAATGTCTGCTAAAACGTCTAGGTTCATATATAAGGCGCACCGGATTATAAGGCGCACCTGATTATAAGGATGAATGACCAGCAGGTGGCAGACCTGTGCACAGTACAAGGCAGCTGTTGTCTGTAAGTATGGGTCATATATAAGGCGCACTGAACTATAAGGCGCACCTTAGATTTGTGAGAAAATCAAAGGATTTTTTGTGCTCCTTATAGTCCGAAAAATACGGTAATCAAAAAATGGTTTTAACCAAAAACTTTTGTTTCATATCTTAACCAATTATTTATTAAGGGTCACTGAAAGTTCTCAAGACACATTAAAGTTTGTGCAATTTTTTTTTTTTTAGCACAGAATATGCCGATTTTCAAAAAGTTGTGGGTGGAGCCGTGGGCGTCCACCAGATTTATTTTTAAACGCAGCACATGTCCGGCGTAAATGATGGGAACTTTTGTACAACTCCAGTCTTGGTAAATCCACCACCACTGCGAGAGCACTTTCCCCACCTGCACTGTGAGATTACAGCAGATGGAGTGCTGAGGGAGCAGGGACAGACAGCGTAACAGCTTGTGAAGCTACAACATGGAGGGACTTTAGTAATGCCCCCCCAGAGCCCTTCTGGCTCATTAACATATTATTAAAAGTTGATGTTAGAAGGAAGGAGGCCATGGATAATAAATATAAGAAGATATCACAGTCCCGGTGCCTGGATCTATGAGTAATGTCCCTGGTTTATCAGGATGGATTGTGATGGTTGATTTCCTTTAAAGCTATCACATATGTGAAAATGAAGGGAAGAGATCCAAACCTCATAACTGCTCCGTACCCATTCACAGGTCTCTCCCATCTCCGCCTTTTCCTGGGTGGTCCCATCCCAACACACAGGAAATGCCCAATCAATCACTGATTGATGAAAAATGGTGGCATTTCCTGTGTGTAGAGGCAGCACCAGGATGCAGAGATATACCAGGACGCATATCACTTATACAGGAGAAATGGAGCAGTGAGATGATACTTTTATGCCTTATATGTCTTTAAAGGACATCTACCACCAGGATGAAGGATTGTACACTATGCACACGTACATACTGACTGGTGTGCGCAGACTCTAGCAGCATCTGCTCTTCTTTAAACTTCCTATGCCCTTATTTTTAAGGAGCGCCTTTAGTCTCCATAGAGCCCCTAAGGCTCATTTGCATAAATTTGACAGCCTTCCTTTTTTGTAAAAACCAGGACATTAGAAGCTTAAAGAATAGCAGATCCTGCCAGTGGGGGCACACACCAGTATATCAGTGTGCTTGGTTTACAATCCTTCATCCTGGTGGTAGATTTCCTTAAATAAATTAACTGATGAAATAACCCCTTTAAAAACAAACAAAAATCCAATTAAAACCCCTTTGAGAACACACAACAAAAAAACTTTTAAAACTTAACATGGATTTTGCGGTTTCTGTATTTTATGGATTTTTTTTTCCCTTGTACTGTCTAGTATTACACTATTACTCCTACTATGATAATAATGATAAAATAATACATTTCCGCCACGGAGCTAAGACTCATTTTTCTTATCGCATTTACTTCTCAGTTTTCCATTATCTGTACGTTCTCCCCTTAGGGGCTGAGATCCAGATAATTCTACATTTCCTTCCCGCTCCCGGTATCTTTATGTCTATATACAGTATGAAATAGACAAGTCACATGGATGATGGAAGGATTAATTCCCTCACAGCACTTGTTCGACTCTTGGTCATATGGGCATCGCGGTGGCTCAGTGGTTAGCATTACAGCCTTGCAGCACGGTGGCTCAGTGGTTAGCATTACAGCCTTGCAGCATGGTGGCTTAGTGGTTAACATTACATCCTTGCAGCATGTTGGCTTAGTGGTTAGCATTACAGCCTTGCAGCATGGTGGCTCAGTGGTTAGCATTACAGCCTTGCAGCACGGTGGCTCAGTGGCAAGCATTACATCCTTGCAGAGCTGGAGACCTGGGTTCAAGTCCCAGGGTCGACATCTGCAAAGAGTTTGTGTGTTATCTCCATGTTTGCGTGGGTTTCCTCCTGGTCCTCTGGTTTTCTCCCACACTCCAAAACATACTGGTAGGCTGATTAGATTGTGAGCCCCATTGGGGTAAGGGACTGATTTGGCAAACTCTGTGCAGCGCTGCGGAATCTGTGTGCGCTATATAAATAAAGGAATTATATATATTATTATTATTACCATGATAAAGTCTAAAATGAAGGATAGAAATTAGTGCATTATCTACTATCAATGTAGTCTATAATCTATTAAACAATTAAGGAATATTAATACCCTGTTGTTTTTCTAGGTCAAAAATTCAAAACATTTTCTGATACATTGTTCCAAATGCCTTGTGCAGACGTAGAGCTACATGACTCAATTCTGTCAGTCTGCAGCCACCACTAGGAGGTGCTCTAGAGCTGACTGTATACAGCTTATACATTAAAGTAGGAACAAGGAAGGCTGGAAAAGGGTGACACAGGCGTGACAAGGCCTCATTTTGCTAAAGCATGCTCCCATTGGATAAGAGCCTCCCCCATTCTAAGGAACTTGGCATGTGCCCACTGCTGCAATAAATTACCAGGCAAAGGTGTAACCGCCATTGTAGTAGGCAAAGCAGCAAAGCTAAGGGGAAGCAGTTGTACATAAGACGACTATGGGTGATGGAAGGTGATGTTTTACTGTATGCATCATCATACACATTTATTGTTGATGAAAGTCATGCGCTCAGTCCACCAAGAACCTATAAATTTTGGACAGAGTTTGCACAAGTCACATCTTTCCATCCATGGACAAGCCAAACTTGCTGCAATCATTACAAGAAATCTAAGAGAGTCCTGAAAAATTCTGAAACCTTGGCATTTGGGCATTACTACATAGTATACCTTTTTGCTATACACCTGTACTGTGACATCACTGTGTGTATTATCCCTGCACTGTGACATCACTGTGTGTATTCTCCCTGTACTGTGACATCACTGTGTGTATTATCCCTGTACTGTGACATCACTGTGTGTATTATTCCTGTACTGTGACATCACTGTGTGTATTATCCCTGTACTGTGACATCACTGTGTGTATTATTCCTGTACTGTGACATCACTGTGCATATTATCCCTGTACTGTGACATTACTGTGTGTATTATCCCTGCACTGTGACATTACTGTGTGTATTATCCCTGCACTGTGACATCACTGTGTGTATAATCCCTGTACTGTGACATCACTGTGTGTATTATCCCTGTACTGTGACATCACTGTGTATTATCCCTGTACTGTGACATTACTGTGTGTACTATCCCTGTACTGTGACATCACTGTGCGTATTATCCCTGTACTGTGACATCACTGTGTGTATTATCCCTGTACTGTGACATCACTGTGTGTATTATCCCTGTACTGTGACATCACTGTGTGTATTATCCCTGTACTGTGACATCACTGTGCGTATTATCCCTGTACTGTGACATCACTGTGTGTATTATCCATGTACTGTGACATCACTGTGTGTATTATCCCTGTACTGTGACATTACTGTGTGTATTATCCCTGTACTGTGACATCACTGTGTGTATTATCCCTGTACTGTGACATCACTGTGTGCATTATCCCTGTACTGTGACATCACTGTGCGTATTATCCCTGTACTGTGACATCACTGTGTGTATTATCCCTGTACTGTGACATCACTGTGCGTATTATCCCTGTACTGTGACATCACTGTGTGCATTATCCCTGTACTGTGACATCACTGTGCGTATTATCCCTGTACTGTGACATCACTGTGTGTATTATCCCTGTACTGTGACATCACTGTATATATTATCCTGTACTGTGACATCACTGTGTGTATTATCCCTGTACTGTGACATCACTGTGTGTATTATCCCTGTACTGTGACATCACTGTGTGTATTATCCCTGTACTGTGACATCACTGTGTGTATTATCCCTGTACTGTGACATCACTGTATATAAGCCAGTTCTGACAGTAAGTGGCTCTCTCGTGTGCTGTGATTGTTCTCTTCTTCTCCTACACGTCTGCGGATATTCATGTCTCGCTCTCTGCTGCCCTTCCTTTGCAGCTCGTGCTCCCTCCCTCTCTGCTCGCGGGGTAACATCTGATTAAATAAAAAATGTAAATGGCTTCATGTGTGAATTATTTAAGGGTAACATTTCTTAAAAACTATCTGCAAAAAAAACCCACATGGCCTGGTTACAAAAAACTCTCTTTTAGATTGGTAAATCTGTGAGTGACACAGTGATAATCACTTCTATGTAGACAGAAGTATCAGATTGTAAGAAGTTATAAGATAACTGTAACTATACTAGATATACTAGATAACTATACTAAATCTGCCCACCCCCCTTATTGTACTGCCCCTCCCTCAGCGCCATCTGTGTACACAACCACCGGAGCACAATGCACAGGATTTATTTGCATGGTCGCAAAAAATTCTAAAAAATATAGTAGGTGCTGCAGAGATAACTGATGATTATTATTATTACGATATATTATTATTATTATGTATTATTTCATTTTGAAAAATCCTTAACTTAACGTAAAGCAGCGCTGAGTGTATTCCTTATATGTATGTGTAGAGCAGTGCCCAGTGTATTCCTTATATGTATGTGTAGAACAGTGCTGAGTGTATTCCTTATATGTATGTGTAGAGCAGTGTTGAGTGCATTCCTTATATGTATGTGTTGTGCAGTGATGAGTGTATTCCTTATATGTGTATGTAGAGCAGTGCCCAGTGTATTCCTTATATGTATGTGTAGAACAGTGCTGAGTGTATTCCTTATATGTATGTGTAGAACAGTGATGAGTGTATTCCTTATATGTATGTGTTGTGCAGTGATGAGTGTATTCCTTATATGTGTATGTAGAGCAGTGCCCAGTGTATTCCTTATATGTATGTGTAGAGCAGTGCTGAGTGTATTCCTTATGTGTGTGTAGAGCAGTGCCCAGTGTATTCCTTATATGTATGTGTAGAGCAGTGATGAGTGTAATACTTATATGTGTGTGCGTAGAGCAGTGCACAGTGTATTCCTTATATGTGTGTGTAGAGAAGTGATGAGTGTATTCCTTATGTGTGTGTGTAGAGCAGTGCAGAGTGTATTCCTTATATGTGTGTGTAGAGCAGTGATGAGTGTATTCCTTATATGTATGTGTAGAGCAGTGTTGAGTGTATTCCTTATATGTATGTGTAGAGCAGTGCCCAGTGTATTCCTTATATGTATGTGTAGAACAGTGCTGAGTGTATTCCTTATATGTATGTGTAGAGCAGTGATGAGTGTATTCCTTATATGTATGTGCTATGCAGTGTGAGTGTATTCCTTATATGTGTATGTAGAGCAGTGCCCAGTGTATTCCTTATATGTATGTGTAGAGCAGTGCTGAGTGTATTCCTTATGTGTGTGTAGAGCAGTGCTGAGTGTATTCCTTATATGTATGTGTAGAGCAGTGATGAGTGTATTCCTTATGTGTGTGTAGAGCAGTGCCCAGTGTATTCCTTATATGTATGTGTAGAGCAGTGGTGAGTGTATTCCTTATGTGTGTGTAGAGCAGTGCTCAGTGTATTCCTTATATGTATGTGTAGAGCAGTGATGAGTGTAATACTTATATGTGTGTGTGTAGAGCAGTGCCCAGTATATTCCTTATATGTGTGTGTATAGAAGTGATGAGTGTATTCCTTATGTGTGTGTGTAAAGCAGTGATGAGTGTATTCCGTATATGTATGTGTAGAGCAGTGCAGAGTGTATTTCTTATATGTGTATGTAGAGCAGTGCAGAGTGTATTCCTTATATTTATGTGTAGAGCAATGATGAGTGTATTCCTTATATGTGTGTAGAGCAGTGCACAGTATATTCCTTATATGTGTGTAGAGCAGTGTGGAGTGTATTCCTTATGTGTGTGTGTAGAGCAGTGCTGAGTGTATTCCTTATGTGTGTGTGTAGAGCAGTGTGAGTGTGTTCTATTTCTGTTTGCATGAGTAAATGTGTGAATGTAGCAGAGTTTTGTGTCTAAATGTATAAATGTTGTGTATCTGTGTGCTGGGCTTTTGTGCGACAAACAGGGATATTTTAATAGGTTTTTTTTGGAAGACTTAATCTGGGGTGTGTCTTATATTCCAAAAAATATGGTAAATGGGTGAGATTTCACAAAACAATTGAATTCTAGAAAGGACATTTCATCCATCGCCTGCGGGAACTGGTAGTTTAAGGGGGTAAAATGAGGTGACAGGTTCAGCCAATATTGCGGCTGCTGAATAAAATACAAACATCACAGTGAAGACTGACACACAGGGTCACATTTACTTACCCGATCCGGTCGCGATCCAGCGGCGCGTTCTCCGACGTGGATTCGGGTCTGCTGGGATTCACTAAGGTCGTGCGCCCGATATCCACCAGGTGTCGCTGCTGCACCGAAGTCCGCCGGAGTTCACCTCCTTCTTCCTGGTGCATGTAAGTGCGGATCTTGCGACACAAATTCTTAGTTAAATTCCGCATCTTTTCCGAATCCGTCGGGTTATCTGACGGCCACGCCCCCCGATTTCTGTTGCGTGAAAGCCGGCGCCGATGCGCCAAAATCCGATCATGTGCGCCAAAATCCCAGGGGAATTCGGCCGAAATCGGAAATCGTTGGGAAAACCTACGGAAATACGCGATTCGGACCCTTAGTAAATGACCCCACAGGGTGCAGCAGAACAGTGAGCACACATACAGCCGTCATCAGAGTAGCCTAGCCAGCAGTCGCAGAGTTAATATTCCCATACTGTACGCTCCGTCTTAATTCCCGTGTTGCGCTATTATACCCTCTTCCAGTTATTCCTGCAAATATTTCTTGAATTATTATAATTATTATTGCTATTTGTTCCTTCTAAGAGTCACAATTTTCCCAGCATGGCTGTTCTCTAATTGCAGCAACTTCATAATATAAATTATCACTGACATAGTTAATTATTCATATCCCTCGCCGCTTGTTCCTGGATAGAAAGAAACAGCAAGGAGAAAGAATGAAGACTTTTAATTAAGTTATTTGAGACGAGAGTGAAGCCCACTTATCGCTCCCTCATTAATGCAAATAATAGTTTGTTTGTGCAATGGTTTATATAAGGGGGGAGCAGAATCTAAATATTGTGTTATATCATCAGGCTGCATATATCACGCACATATGTTCCAAAGATCCCAACCAGTGCAGTATATAGAAGGCACAGCTGTCCCTCATAATCATGCCCCAGGACAAAGTACATACAGTATGGCGTGTTTCCATTATTATGGTTTTCCATGATGCTAAGACTATAATAATACTATGCCCTATGTACAAGAATATAACTACTATAATACTGCCCCCTATGTACAAGAATATAACTACTATAATACTGCCCCCTATGTGCAGGAATATAACTACTATAATACTGCCCCCTATGTACAAGAATATAACTACTATAATACTGCCCTCTATGTACAAGAATATAACTACTATAATACTGCCCCCAATGTACAAGAATATAACTACTATAATACTGCCCCCTATGTACAAGAATATAACTACTATAATACTGCCCCCTATGTACAGGAATATAACTACTATAATACTTCCCCCTATGTACAAGAATATAACTACTATAATACTGCTCCCTATGTACAGGAATATAACTACTATAATACTGCCCCCTATGTACAAGAATATAACTACTATAATACTGTCCCCTATGTACAAGAATATAACTACTATAATACTGTCCCCTATGTACAAGCATATAACTACTATAATACTGCCCCCTATGTACAAGAATATAACTACTATAATACTGTCCCCTATGTACAAGCATATAACTACTATAATACTGCCCCCTATGTACAAGAATATAACTACTATAATACTGCCCCCTATGTACAAGAATATAACTACTATAATACTGCCCCCTATGTACAGGAATATAACTACTATAATACTGCCCCCTATGTACAAGCATATAACTACTATAATACTGCCCCCTATGTACAAGAATATAACTACTATAATACTGCCCGCTATGTACAAGAATATAACTACTATAATACTGCCCCCTATGTACAGGAATATAACTACTATAATACTGCCCCCTATGTACAAGCATATAACTACTATAATACTGCCCCCTATGTACAAGAATATAACTACTATAATACTGCCCCCTATGTACAGGAATATAACTACTATAATACTGCCCCCTATGTACAGGAATATAACTACTATAATACTGCCCCCTATGTACAAGCATATAACTACTATAATACTGCCCCCTATGTACAAGAATATAACTACTATAATACTGCCCGCTATGTACAAGAATATAACTACTATAATACTGCCCCCTATGTACAAGAATATAACTACTATAATACTGCCCCCTATGTACAAGCATATAACTACTATAATACTGCCCCCTATGTACAAGAATATAACTACTATAATACTCCCCCCTATAGATGAATCTGAGAGACATGGATTTTAGGCAGTTCGCAGCTTTCCGTAAGTTCCTGCGCTCTATATACGGTATGTTTTATACTGTGGTATGGAGACACTTTCTCCTAATAAACCTGTTACATTGTGGTCCTTACACTCGGTGCTTGTGATTCTGCTCTTCCCATTTATAAGGCAGGTGCAGCACATGAGATTATATACAGGACATGTTATCACATTACAGTCAGTGAGGCCTCGGTGCAGTATGATGCTCTTGGTTGGACATGGCTACAGTTATTGACGCTGTCATTGTGCAGTGCTGATGCTGCTGGCACACAATGATTTTATGTTTGTACTGATGATAATGCAGATTATTACACTGTAATTTACCTGGAGTGATTTCTAGATCACAGATATATCACTGGTGTCAGCCTCAGTATATTAATGTTCCCTGGATGGCGGCAGCAACACGCGAATGTCCACCGTTACATTCTGTAATGTTACAAGCCGTTACAGTCAGTGAAACAGTTACATCCTATATTATACTTCAGAGCTGCACTCACTATTCTGCTGCTGGTGCAGTCACTGTGTACATACATGACATTACTTATCCTGTACTGATCCTGAGTTACATCCTATATTATACTTCAGAGCTGCACTCACTATTCTGCTGCTGGTGCAGTCACTGTGTACATACATGACATTACTTATCCTGTACTGATCCTGAGTTACATCCTGTATTATACCCCGGAGCTGCACTCACTATTCTGCTGCTGGTGCAGTCACTGTGTACATACATGACATTACTTATCCTGTACTGATCCTGAGTTACATCCTGTATTATACTCCAGAGCTGCACTCCCTATTCTGCTGCTGGTGCAGTCACTGTGTACATACATGACATTACTTATCCTGTACTGATCCTGAGTTACATCCTGTATTATACCCCAGAGCTGCACTCACTATTCTGCTGCTGGTGCAGTCACTGTGTACATACATGACATTACTTATCCTGTACTGATCCTGAGTTACATCCTGTATTATGCCCCAGAGCTGCACTCACTATTCTGCTGCTGGTGCAGTCACTGTGTACATACATGACATTACTTATCCTGTACTGATCCTGAGTTACATCCTGTATTATACCTCAGAGCTGCACTCACTATTCTGCTGATAGAATAGAGGGACATAGGCTGCATCCCATGGAATTCATACACCACTGGAAGATACAAATATGTTAAGTATGACTGTAGAAATCTATCTCCTTAACTGATCAGTGTATGTAGAGTTAGATTAGATTAGGCAGGATACAGCGGTGGTTGTGACTACTGCACAGAGACTGTTATTCTCTTCATCAGATCTCATGGGAATAAAGTGTTTAGTGCTACATTTTCCATCCAAACAGATCCCTGAAAGCAGCGGCAGAAATATGCAGCCTATTTTTATTTTACTATTATTTTTTTTTTTATAGAAAAATTTATAATATATAATATAATTTAACAAAATTTTTATTATCATTTTAAGTCAAAGATTTTAAGTGAAATTCATGTATCAAATGTACAATAATTTTATGGCAAAATTCCCCCTTTTCTTCCGAATTTATTTTGTTACTTTTGTCATTGCTATTTATTTGTTTGTTTGTTTGTTTGTTTGTTTTTACTGTTCTGTGTTTTTTTATTTTTGTCCAATATCATGGTCTATAGCAGGGGTAGGGAACCTACGGCTCGGGAGCCAGATGTGGCTCTTTTGTTGGCTGCATCTGGCTCAGACATATCTGTAATAAATAGTGATGTCTGCTGTGTCTCTTAGACTGATCACTGGACACAGGCATCGATGTTACCACTGTATACCTCCTTTTTAAAACCCAGGCGCCACCGCCGCCATTGTCTAGGCCTGGGTCAAAGTGAAGAGCATGGGAGCAATGAGCAGCTGACTTCAGGGAGCGCTGGAAAGTGAATATTAATTTTTTTTTTTGCTGTGGCTACCTATCTACTTGGGGGCATGTGCTGTGGCTATCTATCTACTTCGGGGCATATGCTGTGGCTACCTATATACTGGGAGTATGTGCTGGGGCTACCTATATACTGGGGGTATGTGCTGGGGCTACCTATCTACTGGGAGGCATTTGCTGGGGCTACGTGCCAGGATTTGGAGTAGTGAACCCCTTGGACCACCTGGAATGTAAGGGGCACTTGGTCTTCACCATAGCCCACCTCAAAGCAGGATGGTCTTGCTGCAGCGTGGTACTGCCTGGTCACGGTGACTTGTCCACGGTGGCAGCCAAGGTCGAGGTACAGGATCACTAGGCAGTCTCGTGGTCAGGAACAGGCAGATGGTAAAGGCAGGTGGCAATGATGCAAGGTCGTGGGAAGGAGCAAGAGGTCAGGGCTGGCAGCAAAGGAGCAGAATCAGGAACAAGTCTGGGGTCACAACGGGAGATCAACACTTGGGAAGGAAACACTGTGGGCAGCACCAATCAGGAATATGGAGAGGTGAGTGAGATCGCAAAGGGGCGCCGCCACGGAGAGGGGCACAGGTGTGCCTGCAATCCGAGACGTAGATCGCAGGGGCACCCGTGACACTGGGACTACCTATCTACTGGGGGGTATGTGCATATGGTACGGCTCTTACGGAATAACATTTTAAAATATGTGGCGTTCTTGGCTCTCCCAAACAAAAAGGTTCCTGACCCCTGGTCTATAGTTTTATGTTTGTATTTTTTTTTAATTACTATTGATATCCTTCTTCATATTATTACTTACATTATCATATACATTTTTATTGAATACTTTGAATATATCATTTGATAAATATATCATCATTATTTTTATGATTAATATTAGAAATTATTGTTATTTGCCATTCTGTTTTTTATTGGATATTGTTTATTGTGTTTTTTTTTTGTTGTGTTATTATTATGATTATTCTGATTTTATCTCGCTGTAGTCAAATATTCGCTTTGTGCTGCTTTAGTTCTTTGCAGATCACATCACTGAGTCCTAATGCATCTTCTTTTCCCGTCTTTCCAGTCATTTCATGTATTATTTCCCAGATAAGTAGCACAAGAGCCAAAGCTTCTGAGGCCAAAGCATGTGTGGAGGAGCCTCGCTGAAGTCAAGGTCCAATACAAATACTATGTATACTATCATACAACTTATCACAGAACCAGACTGTAGGTGATCCTCTCCCACCTACCACATGCAGTTTACAGTCCTGGTATCCTCCTTGTTTGCATTGGAGAGTGTTGCCCCCTTAGGCCCAGGTACGTCTTCTACTTCTGAACCCTGATGATAAAGGGAACCTGTCAGCAGAAATTGACCTAATAATCCACTACCGGTATGTTACGAAGCAGCGGACCACCTTCCAGATACTGTTTCTTTCATGGTCCTGTGCAGTGGCACCCTCCAGAAAATCAACTTTGAAGTGAGATGTAACTTGGTCTTATGAAGTCAAGGAGGCGGAGATTTGGACACTGAAGTCAAGCTCTCTCTGCCTCACTGTAATCGCTGGTCCTGCATCAAGAGACATCACTAACCAGATCTCCTGAAGTCTGAAGCATGATGTCAATCACAGAGGAGGAGGCGTTCAGAGTTTCCCACCCTGACTTCATTGTTGATGGCTCCTCCCCCTTGACTTTAAAGATTCGATTTGCATTTCACTTCAAAAGTTGATTTTCTGGATGATGCCACCAGACTGGACCATGAAAGAAACATCAGCGATAAGGTGTTACACTACCTAATAATATTCTAGTAGTGGTTTATTAGGCCAATTTCTTATGACAGGTTCCCTTTAATTGCCTTGTAGACCTACCTAAGCAGCTTTATCACTACGTCAATTGTTATATTGGGGCAGATTTACTTACCCGGTCCATTTGCGATCCAGCGGCGCGTTCTCTGCGCTGGATTCGGGTCCGGCCGGGATTTAATAAGGTAGTTCCTCCGCCGTCCACCAGGTGGCGCTGCTGCGCTGAAAAGCATCTGAACGCACCGGAATTCACCGAGGCCGGCTGAGTGCAGGTAAGCGCGCCCCGAGCAACACATTTTCCGTTTTTAAATGCGGCGGTTTTTCCGAATACGTCGGGTTTTCGTTCATCCGGGGCAATTCAGGTACAATCGGCGCAAATCGGAAATATTCGGGTAACACGTCGGGAAAACGCGAATCGGGCCCTTAGTAAATGACCCCCATTGTGTCATATTATTCTCCTGTGCAATCTTATAACAGTATCTCAGTCCTAGTGGCATCTTTGATTGCATTGGGTTGAATTCCCACTTTCTACGCCCCTGGTTACATTGTATCAGTCAGTCTTCCTTATAACCTCTTTATGACAGCTACAGTCCTTTTGTCATCTTGTATTACATTGTTGCTTACTGCCCAGTGTAGACCCATTTAGCTCAACTCCTGGTTACCTTGTGTCATGTCAGTGTCCTGCGTAACCTCCGAATAGCATCTACATTCCTGGTGTCATTGGGGTGTGTTGCCCCTTAGGTCCAGGTCTACTATTAAAATACTAATATAGTTACTCCCCAGTTACTGTACATGTTCATTTCAGTCTCTGTACCCTCCTAATAGCATATACATTCCTGTGTTCCGAATTTCTGGTAATGGGGCTTGCTTCCCCCTTAGGCTTAGGTCTGTCTATTATCGCTGCACCCACAAAGCTATGCCCCTAATAACATTGTATCATGTCTCCCATATAGCTACCCTCCTAGTTACCTTGTGTCATGTCAGTGTCCTGTGTAACCTCCTAATAGTATATATATTCCGGGTGTTATATTCTGCAGCATTGGCTCCAGGTGTACTACCTATCTACATACCTGGAATTTCTGGTATAGGGGCTTGCTTCCCCCTTATGCCAAGGTCTGTCTATTGCCTCTGCACCCCTATAGCTGTGCTCCTGGTCAGCCTCCCGTGTAACATAATAGCATCTACATTCATGGTATTGGAGCTTTCTGCCCCCTTAGGTCCAGGTGCCTATTACCAAGGGTGAACCTAAACTCTCAACTGCCTGAGGCGATGTACAGAACGACCCCCGACCCCCCATCGGCCCATCCAGTAGTGATATATCAGATTATATTTTAGTAAATGTGCTTTCCGTGCAGTGTCTCGCATCAGATGTGTGGAGACATGGGAGGTTATTTATCATTGGTTTTCCTGGGCGTTTTTTTTTTTTAAAGTTGCATTGAGGTTCTTTGGGACTTTTCACTGCTAAAAGATCTCACAGGACTATTTCAAGGCATGACTTGAGACTTTTGCAAAAATAGTCCCATCAAAAGTCTCGTGCTTAGTCCTGTTCCCTGCTGGTAGATGTGCTGGGATTTTTTTATGCATTTTGAGACTTTTTTGGGACGTTTTGGAAAAAAAAAAGAACATTTATTAAAGAGCCAAAGCCACTTTAATAGACATAGAACTGTCCCACGGAGCCAAATTATGAATAAGCCTCATTATTCCGAAGTGTTAGGTCCTGCTTTGTGGCAGGTGACTGCGCCCCTGATGCTGCAAAACACCTTCCTGCAGGTGATGCTGCCTGAGGCAAGCGGCTCAGGAAGGCAGACACCTTTATAGCTGCACTCATAGTTACTTTGTGTCTTGTTAGTCTCATGTGTATCCACAAAATAGCAATTACAGTCCTGGTGTCATAACCTATGACATTGGGCTTGTGGTCCCCTTAGACCCAGTCCCAGCACCCCTATGGCCACTCCCTTTATCAGTCTCCCGTGTGACCCCCATAATAGCATCTCTGGCCGGGAACACATGTTGCTTCATCCTCTCCAGCTTCGCGTCATTAAATAATGTGATCACTTGGGTGAAATCCAACTCTTTTTAATCTGAATTTCGGAGACTACTGACCTACATTTTAAGAGTGCGGGGACTTGTATTACAGATGGTGCGCTCCTCTGAAATCCCTGCAACAAACCGAGCTCGGCGGAGAGAGAAAAAAAGCTTCATAAATAAAATATGAGAAAAATAATAAAACAATTTATGATTTCATTGTCATAAATAATTATCCTTAAAAGGTAGAAAACAAATCTATTATTAAAGGCAAAAAAAAAAAAATCTATTATTTATTAACTATTTATGTGGTGGATGTGATTTATTGTATTATTATCCAGGGACATGTGCAGCCCAATAACATCAGATAACAGCCCCACACACTGATGTATTACCCCCCTGTCATCTAGAACTAGAACTAAGAAACCAACATTAAAGCAATGCAGACGGCTTTGTATTGGCATTTTAGTGCCATGTTGTTTTTAGGTCCAATATTTTTTGATGATTTCATAATTTATCGAAAAATATATCTTAATTAAATTCAATTATATAATTACATGAAATAAAATTAAATATTAAATTAAATTATAGTTAAACTCCATGATAAAGATTTGTCTTCCTACATCCACCACTAGGGGGAGCTCACAACATTATTGCATACTGTTTATACCTAGCACTCTAGAATGGCAGAGAAGGAAGTGAACTCTCCAGCTCTCTCTTATGGCGGCTGAATTTAAAGAGAATTTGTCAGTAGTTCTCACTATGAGGTTATGCTTTGCTTTGCTGAGATAAGAGTAGACCCATTTAAGGCATCAGTTGTGACTATGCCGTATTGCAGTGTTAGGTTTTGTCCCTGGAGATATGTGTAATCAGATCATTGTGGATGTGTTTAGTAGCAGCAGGACTGTGATATATGGCTTTAAATTCTAGGATTGTTGCTTCTCGGGATGTGCCTGTTCCCTGCTTTGTTCTGTGCTCTCTGCAGCAAGTGTAAGGTAGTGTTCCTGGAAATCTATTTGTATTGGTTAGTAGCAGCAGATCTGTGAAATATCCGTTTATATTCCAGAATTGTAGATTCTCCAAGTGCACTGAGGATATTCCCCCACATTGCTGTGCTCTGTGTTCTCTGCAGCCATCAAATATCTGTGTAATCATACATTTGAGTATGTTGTTAGTAGCAGCAGGACTTCTAAATATGGATTCATATTTGAGGATTGTAGTTTCTTCAAATGCACTGGGGATGTGTCCTCACACTGCTGTGCTCCTAGATCTTGGGATACAACTTCTCTACAGTAATAGGTGTAGCTGGCTTTTGGTTCAATTCAAGAGAAGTTGGGAAGAGTGTAGCAGAGTTTAATGCAGAGAGCACAGGACACAGCAGTGTGAGGACACACCCCCAATGACCTTGGAGATCCTACCTTCCTACCATGTAATACATTTTTTTCAAATTTCTGCTACTATTTTGAAACAACTTCCGGACTACAATTATACTAGACAATTAAAAAATTCAGAGGGACAAAATCTTCAGATAATTGCAAAGGTAAGTGGAAAAATGTCCCCCAAAAGGATTAAAAGAAGATCTGCCGTTTGGACAATGCCTTAAAAGCTTTTGGTAGATGGATCCCCTGGTGATGAGGTGTGGCTATAACCGCTGGGGATCTGTTGTAATCTACAGTATCAAGTGTTCATTTTTCCTGCAGTGCCCCCACAGGTAAAATGAAGAACTACACAATTCCATTTAAAATCAATATGATGAGTCCTCCTTCTTTTTTTTGTTTTTTCTTTATAACAGATGGGAAATCTCTATGGCCCCCGTACGGGTCTCACAGGTTGTGTTTTTTTTTACATTTCCGAATTTTTACTCCGCAGTTAACTTTCTAGGAGTGAAATAAGGACAATATGGATTTACACATTAATCTTGTAACAGTCCATTATTCATTCTGTGTAATCACATTTTGCCTGTGCAGAGCGCACGCTTGGCGCACACGATTAATCCTCTTCAACCTCTTCTATCTCCTTGTCAAAAACTCGCCATGTGACAAAAACATCTTCATCTTGGCGAGATGTATTGGGCAGACAAGCGCCGCCCGCATCTGTCATGTTTTATGTGCGGGGTGTTCACATCTGTCTCCATTAGCTTAGCATTCGTGGAATAATGTAAGAAAAACGGAATTTGTAGAAATGAGAATATATTTCATATTGTGGCTAATAGAACAGTCATGAAACCTGAAGAAACGGGAGGCGGAAATGGGTGTGAGTGGGCATTGCCGAAAAATGTGATGTCAGTGTGGGTGGATACCAAATACAAAAGTACAGTATACAAATGCCAGACCTGTGTCAGGGCAAACCTATAGGGAGGCTCACATATAGGTGTCTTTATGTCCCCAGTAACTTGGAGACCTCCACATTCACGGTACCCACATGCAGGGTATTTACATTGGTCTCCAAGAGCTTAGCAATCGTGTCTTGGAGACCTCCAAAGTCTACCCTACCTTCCTTCGTGCCACCACATTGACTACATATGGCCTTGGACTTTTGAGACTTGAGAGTACCTCCCGCTATCTATAGATGCCCTCTTCTGTAGGATGGCGCTGGTGAGTCAGGGATAACCCAACTGAACATAAATATCCCACAGAACGAGCCCCCAAAAAATGCCAATGTCCAATTTTCAAGGTACATTACGATCCATGTAGAGCAGAGGAGCCCCGGCCGGTGGCTTGACTCCATGTAAGGACCTGCCAGAAGTGACGTCACTTAGGCTACAGAAATCTGTAGAGTACACAGCAATTTCCGACGTATTTTAAAAGTCTCGGCTTTCTTCATCAGGGACTATTTAGACTTTATTAGATACATCTATTTTTTTGCAAGACAACATCTCTTTTGGCATCGTTGTGTCTAAATTTTGGTTTAAACTCCTAGTAAATGTGATGCAAACAGGTTCCTTCTAACACAATACTAAAATACTGTACATAGAGTTGAAAGGGACTTGGCGTTTAAACCCACTCAGTCGAACTACATCTATGAAAACTGTTATTTTACAGCAGAACAACTATCAACTTTTATGGGGCATCACGGTGGCTCAGTGGTTAGCACTACAGCCTTGCAGCACTGGGGTCCTGGGTTCAAGTCCCAGAGTCAACATCTGCAAAGAGTTTGTATGTTCTCTCTGTGTTTGTGTGGGTTTCCTCCGGGTCCTCCGGTTTCTTCCCACACTTCAAAACATACTGGTAAGTTGATTAGATTGTGAGTCCCATTGGGGACAGGGACCGATTTGGGAAGCTCTTTGCAGCGCTGCGTAATCTGTGTGCACTATATAAATAAAGGAAATATTATTATTATTATTATTATTAGCCATGGGTGCAGCTCATTCCCCCAGCCCTCAGGAATGAGAGAGGCGCTGAGGGAGGTGTAAATTAGCAATAAATTGTTACACACAACTAGAGTCTCTCTCATTCCATAGAAGAGAAAGCAGGCCCCTTGTCAATCAGGAAGCTGGAAGTTCAGCTGAGCTGTAAGAAAATCTTACAATTTTACAAACAGTCCCTGGAGGCCTGGAACTTGCTCCAGGTTGACTGGGTGTCTTCTTGTTTTAAATCCATCAACTCACTCAAAAGATACGGACCCCGGGAGTTTATATGTGAATTACCTTGTACTAATCGAGGGGGTGGTAACCTTGAAAGTTGTCCGGGAATTAATCCCTATAAGGTTACCTCCCCCTTGACTAGCATGTATAAAGTCACATATAAAGTTCTGGGGGTCATATTTTCTGAATGGTTGGATGGATTTTAATAAAACCAACATCAAACCGATTAGGAGCGCAGTGGGGATTCCATGGGGTGTGTCATTTATTATTTCATACTTCATTATAAGTCAGCTTTACTTCTAGAGATTTGGATTCGGGTTCAGAAAAAGAAAATTTATTGAAATTCTTCAGTTACTGGGAGAATGAGAGTAAAACACGACGTGTCTCCTTGTATTCAGATTCTCGTAAACAATTGCTTTTCCGCAGCCATTATAACCTATTATCCTCCACACCTCTGATACAATTACCGCTGAACCGTAATTGTGTCTACAGAACAATGGTCACTGGAATGACTCTGGAGACGCAGGGGGAGAGTGTAAAACCATTAACCTGAGAGTCAGTCATTAGATCTCACATGCAAATTATTCATATCAAGTCCTGGATAAACAAAGACAAAAACCACATCAGTGCCAGGGGCAGCCCCGCCGTGTAGGAACTGGGAAGCCCTTCACCATGTGAAGAGTGAGAATGACACCAGAATATACAATGCGAAAGATATTGGCTTTACAGAACCGCAGTCTCATCCTGGCTCCCAAAATCTGGGGAAAAGTTTACAAGAAGCAGGATAAACAAACACGAAAACCACATCAGTGCCAGGGGCAGCCCCGCCGTGTAGGACCTGGGAAGCCCTTCACCATGCGAAGAGTGAGAATGACACCAGGATATACAATGCGCAAGATATTGGCTTTACAGAACTGCAGTCTCATCCTGGCTCCAAAAATCTGGGGAAAAGTTTACAAGAAGCAGGATAAACAAACACGAAAACCACATCAGTGCCAGGGGCAGCCCCCGCCGTGTAGGACCTGGGAAGCCCCTCACCATGTGAAGAGTGAGAATGACACCAGAATATACAATGCGAAAGATATTGGGGCAGATTTACTTACCCGGTCCATTCGCGATCCAGCGGCGCGTTCTCTGCGCTGGATTCGGGTCCGACCGGGATTTATTAAGGTAGTTCCTCCGCCGTCCACCAGGTGTCGCTGCTGCACCGAAAAGCATCGGAACGCGCTGGAGTTCACCGGCTCGGGCTGAGTGAAGGTAAGTGCAAGCTTCGCGACCGATTTTTTGTTTAAAATGCGGCGGTTTTTCCGAATCTGTCGGGTTTTCGTTCGGCCACGCCCCCCCGATTTCCGTCGCGTGCATGCCAGCGCCGATGTGCCACAATCAGATCGCGTGCGCCAAAATCCCGGGGCAATTCAGGGGAAATCGGCGCAAATCGGAAATATTCGGGTAACACGTCGGGAAAACACGAATCGGGCCCTTAGTAAATGACCCCCATTGGCTTTACAGAACCGCAGTCTCATCCTGGCTCCCAAAATCTGGGGAAAAGTTTACAAAAAGCAGGATAAAGAAAGACGAAAACCACATCAGTGCCAGGGGCAGCTCTGCCGTGTAGGACCTTGGAAGCCCTTCACCATGTGAAGAGTGAGCATAACACCAGGATACAGGCAGCCCCCAGGTTACATACAAGATAGGGTCCGTAGGTTCGTTCTTAAGTTGAATTTGTATGCAAGTCGAAACTGTATACTTTATAATGGCAGATCCAGACAAAAAAATTTTTTTTGCCCCAGTGACAATTGGAATTTCAAAATTTTTTGCTGTAATTGGACCAAGGATTGTCAATAAAGCTCCATTACAGACACCTTACAGCTGATCAGTGCAGTCTGGGACTATAGTAAATCATCCAGAGAGCTTCACCAGAAGTCACAGTGGGAAGAGGGGTCTGTCTGTAAGTCGGTTGTCCTTAAGTAGGGGACCGCCTGTATATAGTGAGCAAGATATTGGCTTTACAGAGCCGCATTCTCATCCTGGTTCCCAAAATCTGGGGAAAAATTTACAAGAAGCAGGGAAATTTTTGGAATTAATTCAATTTTAATACCTGCCACTTTAAAACAGACCAGGTGAATAATTAAACACAGCAGCTCCTGCCCTGTGTTGTGTTACAGCCAGTTGTTCTCTAAGCGTTATCAGAGTGTGTCTTCACACTGCTGTGCTCTAAGCTCTCTGCAGTTACCGTATAACCAATACAGACAGTCCCCAGGTTACGTACAAGATAGGTTCCATAGGTTTGTTCTTAAGTTGAATTTGTATGTATGTCGAAACTGTATATTTTAGAATTATAGTTCCAGACAAAAAAAATTTGTGACAATTCGAGTTTCAAATTTTTTTTAGCTGTAATTGGACCAAGGATTATCAATAAAGCTTCATTACAGACATCCTACAGCTGATCAGTGCAGTCTGGGACTATAGTAACATCCAGAGAGGTCACCAGAGGTCACAGGGGGTAGAGGGGTCCGTCTGTAACTAGATGTCGTCTGTAAGTTGCGTGTCCTTAAGTAGGGAACCCTTCAGTATTTACTACAGGTATTACTGAGAACAGAAAGTGGAAGGGGCATCAGAGCAGGTAATGCAGAAAGCACTTGGAGAAGCTACAATCCGGAAGCATTAATCCATATTTCACAGTCCTGCTGCTACTAACAACATACAGTACACAAAGGTCTAATTACACATCTCTCCAGGGACAACACCTAACACTAAACACAAAAAAATAACACAACACAATTTTTTTTTTTAACAAGATCAATTTTTTTCCATCCAATTAAAGACTGATGTTTTCAATTATTAGAACTTGTTCACATTATTAACACTTTTTTCGATCATTAAAAGAACTTGGTTGACTAGTTCAAAGTTCCATGTACTGACCCGTTTAGATATGTCATGTTGGTACAGGCAGTCCCTGGGTTACGTACAAGATAGGGTCCGGAGATTTGTTCTTAAGTTGAATTTGTATGTAAGTCGAAACTGTATATTTTATAATTGAAGTTCTAGACAATTTTTTTCTTTTGCCCCAGTGACAATTGGAGTTTCAAAATTTTTTGATGTAATGGGACCAAAGATTATCAATAAAGCTTCATTACAGACACCTTACAGCTGATCATTGCAGCCTGGGACTATAGGAACATCCAGAGAGGTCACCAGAGGTCACAGTGTTCAGAGGGGTCCGTCTGTAACTAGGGGTCGTCTGTGAGGTGTCCTTAAGTAGGGGACCGCCTGTATTCTGGTTATTGGAAATATTTATGGCAGTTCCTAACGACTGTTTTGTCCATATAATGGAGACAAGCGCAGGAAGAGGCAGAATAAGGCGAAACTCAAGTCCGGCAGAAGTGTCTATTGTGGCTCCGCACATAACCTATCGCAGGATTTTGTGTATATTCAAGAGCTTCATTCATTGGGGGTCATTTATCTTTATTTTTCTTCCTGTTTTTTCTATCTTTTTAGAGACAATTTTTGGCGCATTATAATTTTTGCGCCTTTTTGGGGACATTTTGAAGCGTCCGCCGGACATTTGTTTTTCGTCAGTGAGACACATTTATCTTCTATTCCAGATGTCCTTAATGTTCGCAAATGACATTTATCATTTCAAATTGTGTAAAATTAGCAACATTTTTTGGCGCACAAAACTCCAGACTAAACCAAACTTAAGGAAAACTTATAAAATGAAAAGAAGTGACTTGAGACATTTGTGCAACATTTTTGCAACATTTGAAACAAATATCTCAAAAAGAGATCTGAAAAAAAAATACATTTAACACAAGGAAAAAAGTGAGATTGGTAAGTTTTCCAAAGAAGCGGGCGGAAAAAAAGACAAAAAGCAGCCAAAACAAACAGAGATAAGATAAATGACCCCCACTGTTTGTGAGCATATCAAACATTTTTTTTAAAGGAAACTTACCATGAGGAATGTACCACTAGAAGTAGATGTGATGGTAGATTCCTCCCGCTGCCTCTGCCCTAATCTATAATTTAATAATCCTGGAACCTAACTTGTTACAAACTTTATTTTAGTAATATGTAAATTACCTGCAGAGGCTCCGGGACGTGGACTAGTCTGGCCGGGCACCGGGAGCTGAGCCTAGGACACGCCCCAGGAGCCTCTGCAGGTAATTTACATATTACTAATATAAAGTTTTTAACAAGTTAGATTCCAGGAGTATTAAATTATAGATTAGGGCAGAGGCAGCGGGAGGAATCTACCATCACATCTACTCCTGATGGTACATTCCTCGTGGTAGGTTTCCTTTAAGATCCTCACATGTGTCACTGTTACCCTATTGTGATCCCACCTTCCACCGAACGGATTCTTGGACTAGTGGACCCTTTCTTGAAGATACATTTTCTACCAATTTGTGTTTGGAATCAACATTTTGTAGCAGAAAGGGTTTTTAATAACTTTTAATTCCTAGTAATGACTGCAGAGAGCACAGAGCACAGCAGTGTGAGGCCACTCTCTCAGTGCACTTGGAGCTACAATTCTGGAATATCAATCCATATTTCACAGTCTTGCTGCTACTAACAACCTACACACAGGTATTATTACAGATCTCTCTAGGGACAATACCTACATATCATATATATCACATATCACATATATCATATTTTCAGGCTCAGTGGCTAACACTAACATAAAAGAGCACAGAGAACAGCAGTGTGAGGACACCCCCCAGTGCACTTGGAGCGGCTGTCATCCTGGATATAAATCCATATTTCACAGTCCTGCTGCTACGGAAAACATACACAAAGGTCTGATTACACATCTCTCCGGGGACAATACCTACACATCTCTTCAGTGACAGCGGCTAACAGTGACAAAAAATAGTGTACAGCAGTGTGAGGACACCCCCACCCCCAGTGCACTTGGAGCAGCTATCATCCTGGAATTTAAATCCATGTTTCACAGTCCAGTTGCTACTAACAACATACAACAAAGGTATGATTACACATCTCTCCAGGGACAATACTTACACATCTCTTCAGGGACAGTGTCTAATGCTAGTACGGAGAACAGCAGTGTGAGGACACCCCCCAGTGAACTTGGAAAAGCTATTGTCCTGGAATATAAAACCATTTTTCACAGCCCTGCTGCTACTACTGCTTACAATATACAGAAAGGTATGATCACACATCTCTCCAGGGACAATGGACAGATTTACCCCTCTTTCCCCCATACAGGTGGCTCTTTCTCGCCCCCACAGCCAGATACGGAGATGACTGACTATTTGTGTCTATAATGGTTTGTATTCGGTACGCAGCTCTCACGTCCTGCCGGGTTTTACCTCTTAGAGGTGAGCGATGAATAACAATGCGGTGCTGTGATTATAATTGGGCTTGAGATACAGTGAAGGAGACCAAACTATGGAAATTGCCCCCTGCCGGGTAAACTCTCACTACAAGGCGATGATAACACGCGATCCCATCCATCATCTCTCAGATTGTCATGTATCTAAATTACCTGCTTTTATCTCATTTTCGTGTTATCGTGAAACAAACAAGTAACGCAATCACCTTCCTGGAGCGAATCGTAATCAAGGAAACGTATCCCAACCACTGCTGGATGGAGCGAGACTACGGAGAACCACAAGAACCTCCAGGACTGGTGCACGGGGCAGAACACAGGACAAGCTTATGGAAGGAGGAGGTCTGTTATATAATGGCACCAGGCAGTGGTCAAGAGGAGCGGATCAAGTTAAAGGAAATCTACCACCAGGATGAAGGATTGTAAACCCAGCACACTGATATACTGGTGTGTGCCCCCTCTGTCATGATCTGCTCTTCTTGTATGGTCTAATGCTCTGTATTTTTTTTTAAAGGCTAATAAAATTATGCAAATGAGGCTGAGAGGCTCCAGGATCCCTACGTGTTAATGGAGCATGTAGCCCCTGTGGCTCATTTGCATAATTTTTAAACCTTTTTTGTGTTAATCACAAGACCATAAGATGCTTAAAGAAGAGTAGATCCTGCCAGAGGCCGCACACACGAGTATGCCAGTGTGCTGAGTTTACAATCCTTCATCCTGGTGGTAGATTTCCTTTAAGCAACTGTAGGTCAGGAACTGGGCATATGGACAATCTAAGCTGGAACCACAAGAATCCCCATTGCTCAGGCACCTACCCCTAGTAGGACGCTGCCTTAAACAATCCCCCATGCTGACAGGACTGAAGGGTGTGGTTGTACTGGACCTTAAAGAACCAAATGTATGCACCCTGAGCCCGGTGACACATGTGGCGTTTTTGGTGTGTTTTTTTTTTTTTGCATACTTGTAAAACGCATCAGCTTTGCATATTGGGCTTTTGGATAAAGTGTTTTAAATTTGCGTTTTCTACCTTTTGCTTTTTTCGTCCGTGTTTTTGAGATGTGTTTTTATTGCCCTTTTTTTAAATTGGTCTCTACCCCTACCCCAGTAATAGCAGTGTTAAATCGCTAGCTTTATCGGAACCTACCTAACACTGCACTACAAAGCCCTCCAAACACTGGACCAAGCTTACAGCGGTCCAGCGAATTTATGAGGGGGGTGGTCCAAGGCGCTCCGCACTCCTCAGCTTCTCCGACGGACCACCCCTCCCATACCAACTGCGTGGCTTCATGCGGCAGTCCCTGCATCCTGGGACCGCCCCCTGGGACTCTTATGAATTTGGAGGGCTATGTAGTGCAGTGTTCCATGGCCTCCTTCCTTTTTAAATAAACGTTTACGATTATGCTAATGAGTCAGAAGAGGTCTGGTGGTGTTACCAGAACACCTCCATGCAGTAGCTTCACAGGCTATTACACTGTGCTAGACCACTTTCCTTCTCCCACTGTGTGAGATTACAGCAAGCAAAGGGAGGGGAAACTGCTGCAGGAGCAGGGGGAGAGATTGTAACAACCTGTGAAGCTGCAGCATGGAGGAGCTCTGGTAACAACCCCCAGAGCCCTTCTGGCTCATTAGCAGAATTTTAAAAGTTGATTTTTAGAAGGAAGGAGGCCATGGCTAACAAATATAAGAAGATACCACAGTCATGGTGCCTGGATCTATGTGTAAGTACCCCTGGTTTATCAGGATGGATTCTTATGGAAGATTTCCTTTAAGAGCACAGTTCTTAGACCAATTCCATAAAATCACACTGAAATCACATACAACCTGCAAGTCCACTGGCAGGACAGCGACTGAAAACTTCAGAGAGGGGCCGGAGCCCTTGCAACTGCCTTTAGGCAAATGTTACAAGTTAGGCCCGCCCTTAGTGCACTTGCCGGGTGATTTGCATATCCATAAAATTATGATTATCTCCACATTACTTGTTGCCACAAATCTGTATTTTTGCTCTTGTTAAAGGTCTGTACCCTGCAGTATCACGGATAAGGACCTGCCAGGATCCCTATAACATCACAGTGAAGGTAGAGCCCTGGCAACGTCTGGAAATGAATCTTAATGTCTCTTCCCATTACAGGATTCATCAAATATTTAAAGGCTTCCACAGAAAGCAGCTTTTAATAAACCAACGAGATGAGAGCAGGATCATACAGCAGCGGGATGTGACAAACGCATCGTTCTGTGGATGGCGAAGCAGCCGCAGCGCCGCAAATAAATGGATTATACGCTATAAGTGATTGTAATGCGTCAGGAATGGGTAAAATGAAGCCTCGTACACAGAAGCGCAGTGTCCGCTATATCTCATCTATATCTGAAGGATACACATTCGGCTCTGCTACGTCTATACATTACAGAGACATCTTCCCTTAGCAGCAGAATATAACCTTATTGTCCTATCACTTTGCCATAAGAAGTCTTCTGACCTTTATGACCATGACTAGTGTAAAGGAGCACTCCGGGCAGTACCTAAATACTCGTGCAGGGGTGGTGCGTGACAGAGGGATTTAGAGACAGCCATAGAGGGGTGACCTGTGTCATACCTCACCTCCTCGGGCCACGCATCAAGGATTACACAGTGGATCAGCCTTGCACGGTTCGTCCTTTAAATGAGTCAAGGTCAAAGAGGTCAATTATTTTTCTATGAAATGTTTGCTGGTAGTAAAATTGGATTACGATCCTCTATGGGGATATATTTACAGGAAGATCTGCAAAAAAATGTTCTGTAAATGGATATATAGAGTTGTAGTTGTCACTTAACTTGTTTTAAAACTTGTCGTTATAACTTCATACACATAAGTTACTGCTCATGATTGGGTCGGCTGGGTAGCCTGATTGTAGGTGACAGCTGACCCGGGTGGGTAAAGAGAAGCCGAATAGTTGGGGGCGTAGGAGAGTAGTGTTGGTAAAGGCCGAGGTCGAGGCAGACAAAGTTCATGTATATTATAATAGGATCTTATAGTAGTGACACATGACAAATTCCTAATTCTGTAGATGGCAAACCAGACACTGATTCCTAACACAGCAGAATAGTCTTGGAAATGGCGGACAGAGTTCATGTATATTATAACTGGATCCTACTGCAGTAAAATGTGACCAATTTGTTGTTCTGTTGATGTCAAACCAAACAATTTATGGCACTATGGGGCCAAACAGGAAAGTAGTCTTAGTAAAGACCGAGGGTGAGGCCGATCCAAATTCATGGTTCTGTAGATGGTAAACCCAACACTGATCCATGGCAATAAGGTCACAAACAGGAGAGTAGTGTTGGTAATGGCTGAGGTCGGGGCAGACAGAGTTCTAGTATAATAATACAGGATCCTAATGCAGCCATAGGTGATAAATTCATGGTTCTGTAGATGGCAAACCGGACAGCGATTCATAGCAATTAGGGTGCAAACAGGAGAGTAGTCTTGGCAAAGGCTGAGGTCAGGGCAGGCAGAGATCTTGTATCATAAAACAGGATCATACTGCAGCTAAATATGACCAATTCTTAGTTCTGTAGTGGGCAAACAAGTCACTGATTCATAGCACTGAGCGAGTCTTAGTAAAGGCTGAGGTCAAGGCAGAGAGAATTCATGTATAACCAAAGATGCCGCTCAGGGCAGGTGACACAGGATCAAGGAAAAAGACATCAAAGAGGTCAAACATGAAGAATTTAGCAGACAGACAAAACATTAACTGGGGAGCGTTGCTCAAGTACCTTTCAGTAGGGGAAGGCGCCTTAAATCACAAGGGTGGCTAGGGGCACATTATCCTGGGCCTTTATGAGGCAGACAGTGTACAGTACATGAAGCTGATGGAAGCACCAAAGACCAGAAGAACAGCTGGGGAAGCGGGACTACTAAGTGAATGCTGGGAGGTCAAATGCCGACGCTCAAGGACACCATCATCACACATAGTTATACATGGGTGGGATCATATTGTTAACCCCTTCTTTCCGTATAATGCTTTATGTTGGGGACTGTGCAAGTTACTCTACCTTTATGATACTTCATATGAAAACTGTAATTTGCTTGTGTATACAAGAACGTAAAGGGGTTTTCTAGGTTTATGGGGAGGTCAGGATAAATTAAAACCAAAAAATGGATACCCTCTTCTGGTTAACAGATCTAATAGTGTGACCCCTGCTTCACTGTTTATGGATCAAGAGGTTCTGCAAAACCTGTGACATTCACCGGCCTCAACGGTCACATGAGCAAGACCAGTGACATTCAGCAGGAATCCAGAAGTGCTTGAAAACCAAAAGAGAGAGTAATCTTTTATTCCCCCCCCCTGCATCGGCCTAAGCCATAAGATAATGTAGCGGCACAGAACTGTACAATCAGTTGCGGTGAACCACGTGTCAAGCTCAGCAGGACTATAACATTACATAAGTAGTGGAGATACATTGTTCAGCACCCACAGGATACAACGTTCTGACATCACAGATAGTAACGAAGTAACAAGATAAACTTGAAGAGAACACAATGTATCATTTCGCTTCCATCCTGGGGAATACAAGGAGCAGAAGATTGGAAGTTGATGAGCGAGCGATACAGACATTGCGGGAAGCCGGCGATGCCAGCGTGTGGTCTGGCCGCATCCATGGAGCATCTTTTTATGAGTCCTGCTTGTTTTCTTATCAGCCTCCTCTGTGCCAAGCATCTTGTCGTTCTCGCGCTTGTTTGTGCTCCGCTATCCGTCTCGGAAAACCCTTTGAGCTGTAGATTTGGAGCCCGTCGGATCTTATGCAGCCAAACACAGTTCTATCATATGTGCGGATCTGTTTACCTTAACAATTCATGGAAGACGCTAGGAGCATAGTTAATGCGGACTAATGCATTAGTAACGACGCCCTCTGACATGCCAACCTCCGACTAATTGGCTGCCCATTGTTGTGCCGTTACGGTATACCGACACGTTACACACAGATGCATGTGAGATAGTGTCAGCCTCTTCCCAGGGTGGATGATTTGCAAAAAGTACAATGTGTTTTTAGAAAAAAAAGAAAAAGGATACAAATAATGCAGAAGCTTCCAACGCCATGAATAATGGATGTCACCAATGTATCTACAAATTGTTACACTAGAAAAGCGGCAAAAACAAATCCAGATTAGGAATCTAGTAGAATAAAAACTCCTAAAGTTCCACCAAAGAACTTTGTTAGGTTTCCACACTCGGTAGGAAGACGGGTTATGAGACACAATCAGGGTAGACCTTGGTTAGTATTTTTGGGACTTCGGCTTAAGAGGACTCTGCATCCTTTCATAGATCCTACTTTACTTATATTGGTGTCATTGGAGTATCGGTAATTCCAGCTCCACTAGAATTAGAAGAGTAGTGCCTATGAAAAGATGTTAAGAGTTGAGGTTGGTAGACAAGGTCCTCTTGAAGGACAGGACAACCCACAAACCCCCTACTATCATCCCTACAAAGGGGATCAGACTCATGTGTAGAAATAAGGTTGTATTCTAGGCTTTGACCCAAATACTAGACTATGGCATTAGATATGGACTGAATAAGTTGAGCGTATAGGACAAGGACAGGTTTACAAACTCAACTTAGATAATGAGGACGGAAAACCCAGATCCTACCTACAAACCTATGAATGAAGCATTTTGTTGTGTAAGTTGCTAAAGTTGAATTTACAACCCATAATCACAAGGTTATTCTAGGAACATGGAAGCCCTACATTAAGTGGACCAGCCTTGAAACCTTACTACAATAATTTCAGAAATGGGGGACCTAAGCGAGAGCTTATTCCAGACATGTTCTAGACCTGTCTATGACCTATGTTCTAGAGAGCTGGACTTGTCTATGACCTATGTTGCAGAGACCCAGACCTGTCTATGACCCATGCTCTACAAATCTGTACTTGTCTATGACCCATATTTTAGAGAGCTTAACTTGTGTATGACCCATGTTTTAATGAGCTGGACTTGTCTATGACCTATGCTCTAGATAGATGAGCTTGTCCATGACCCATGTTCTGGACTTGTTTATGATCTACGCTCTAGAGAGCTGGACATATCTATGACCTATGCTCTAGAGAGCTGGACTTGTCTATGACTTATGTTCTATAGATCTGTACAGTAATTATCGATGACCCATTTTATAGAGAGCTGAGCTTGTCTATGACCAATGTTACAGAGAGCTGAACTGTTCTATGACCCATGTTTTAGAGAGCTGGACTTGTCTATGACCCATGTTCTAGAGAGCTGGACTTGTCTATGATCTATGCTCTAGAGAGACAGACTTGTCTATGAACTATGTTCTAAATAGCTGAGCTTGTCTATTACCTATGTTTTAGAGAACTGGACTTGTCTATGACCTATGTTCTAGATAGCTGAGCTTGTCTATGACCTATGTTCTAGATAGCTGAGCTTGTCTATGACCTATGTTCTAGATAGCTGAGCTTGTCTATGACCTATGTTCTAGATAGCTGAGCTTGTCTATCTGCCCATGATCACACAGGTGCACGGTTCGTTAGTATCACAGAGCGTAATCAGAGCTGTGTGATATAACGAGCCGTGCACCTGTGTGATATGAGACGTGCACCTGTGTGACCATGGTCAGATTTCTATCCACTGGAAGTAAACAAAGAAGCTTCCTATAGCAGTACAGCAAGCAGAGATCCAGAAAACTGTGAGGAATTGATACAGAATATATATAGGAAAAATGTATCATTTTTAATCATGCAAAAGAATAACAGTAATTTGCTGAAATGAGAACAGCCCTTTAAGTCTGACCCTAGGCTTGCAGTTCCATGAGCGCAGTATGGCCGTAAAAGGATTCATTATGGGAACCAGACCATACAATAACATTGGGATCCCTGTAATATCACACACAGAGATTGTACAGTATCCATACCCCTGCCACAAAACCAAAAGCTCCAGATAAGGCGACAATGGGGAGGGGAGCGGGGGGTCCAATCATAACTGAGCTTCAGCGTTGCATATTGTGACATTGTTTTTACAAAGTGCGGCTTTCACGGCTGAGAAGGTTTCCCATGAATAATCGCCGGTGCTACAATTATATCAACCTCCGATACAAAAGCCAGATCTTATATTGTGCTGCCAGCAGTGACAGCTCCCGAGCAGCAAAAAGTGCAACCTATTACCAGGAAATGACGCCTAATAGTATTCAAGTGACCTAATTGTCTCCGGAGTCAGCGAAATGGAGCAGAACTGCTTAATTCACGGCAATATTGATGGAGTTCTTGGTGATGGGTCACATATTTTATAGTAAATTGGTCCAATTTGCAGCAAAATGAGAGAAAAATATGGGGGAATTAATAAAATTGAATAACACAAGAGCTGAACAGTGTATATCACCATATTGTATAATCTAACCACAGCCCCGGGCAAGTAACAGAATAGATGAAGACTGCGGAAAAAAGACAGCAAATTGTATGTAATTACATGTGTTAGATAAGTTTATTATATATTTATAGCCTGAAATATAAAGTATAGAGGAAACCTGTCCATTTAGCGTCTGATTATCTGGGACATATGTCAAGTTCTCTGGTTTAAAACTGTGCAAATAGCTGAAGATTCAGATAAGTCAATCAATTCAATAAATCAATTTTCACTGAAACTATTTCCAAATTACTACTATAATACTGCCCCCTATGTACAAGAATATAACTACTATAATACTGCCCCCTATGTACAAGAATATAACTACTATAATACTGCCCCCTGTGTACAGGAATATAACTACTATAATACTGCCCCCTATGTACAAGAATATAACTACTATAATACTGCTCCCTATGTACAGGAATATAACTACTATAATACTGCCCCCTATGTACAAGAATATAACTACTATAATACTGCCCCCTATGTACAAGAATATAACTACTATAATACTGCCCCCTATGTACAGGACTATAACTACTATAATACTGCCCCCTATGTACAAGAATATAACTACTATAATACTGCCCCCTATGTACAAGAATATAACTACTATAATACTGCCCCCTATGTACAAGAATATAACTACTATAATACTGCCCCCTATGTACAAGAATATAACTACTATAATACTGCCCCCTATGTACAGGAATATAACTACTATAATACTGCCCCCTATGTACAGGAATATAACCACTATAATACTGCCCACTATGTACAGGAATATAACTACTATAATACTGCCTACTATGTACAAGAATATAACTACTATAATACTGCCCCCTATGTACAGGAATATAACTAATATAATACTGCCCCCTATGTACAAGAATATAACTACTATAATACTGCCCCCTATGTACAAGAATATAACTACTATAATACTGCCCCTATGTACAAGAATATAACTACTATAATACTGGCTCCTATGTACAAGAATATAACTACTATAATACTTCCTCTATGTACAAGAATATAACTACTATAATACTTCCCCCTATGTACAAGAATATAACTACTATAATACTGCCCCCTATGTACAAGAATATAACTACTATAATACTGCCCCCTATGTACAAGAATATAACTACTATAATACTGCCCCCTATGTACAGGAATATAACTACTATAATACTGCCCCCTATGTACAAGAATATAACTACTATAATACTGCCCCCTATGTACAAGAATGAAACTACTATAATACTGCCCCCTATGTACAAGAATATAACTACTATAATACTGCCCCCTATGTACAAGAATATAACTACTATAATACTGCCCCCTATGTACAAGAATATAAAACTACTATAATACTGCCCCCTATGTACAGGAATATTACTACTATAATACTTCCTCTATGTACAAGAATATAAGTACTATAATACTGCCTCCTATGTACAAGAATATAAGTACTATAATACTGCCCCCTATGTACAAGAATATAACTACTATAATACTGCCCCCTATGTACAAGAATATAACTACTATAATACTGCCCCCTATGTACAAGAATATAAGTACTATAATACTGCCCCCTATGTACAAGAATATAACTACTATAATACTGCCCCTTATATACAAGAATATAACTACTATAATACTGCCCCCTATGTATAAGAATATAACTACTATAATATTGCCCCCTATGTACAAGAATATAACTACTATAATACTGCCCCCTATGTACAAGAATATAACTACTATAATATTGCCCCCTATGTACAAGAATATAACTACTATAATACTGCCCCCTATGTACAGGAATATAACTACTATAATACTGCCCCCTATGTACAGGAATATAACTACTATAATACTGCCCCCTATGTAAAGGAATATAACTACTATAATACCGCCCCCTATGTACAGGAATATAACTACTATAATGCTGCCCCCTATGTACAGGAATATAACTACTATAATACTACCCCCTATGTACAGGAATATAACTACTATAATACTGCCCCCTATGTACAAGAATATAACTACTATAATACTTCCCCCTATGTACATGGAATATAACTACTATAATACTGCCTCCTATGTACAAGAATATAACTACTATAATACTGCCCCCTATGTACAAGAATATAACTACTATAATATTGCCCCCTATGTACAAGAATATAACTACTATAATACTGCCCCCTATGTACAGGAATATAACTACTATAATACTGCCCCCTATGTACAGGAATATAACTACTATAATACTGCCCCCTATGTAAAGGAATATAACTACTATAATACTACCCCCTATGTACAGGAATATAACTACTATAATACTACCCCCTATGTACAGGAATATAAGTACTATAATACTGCCCCCTATGTACAAGAATATAACTACTATAATACTTCCCCCTATGTACATGGAATATAACTACTATAATACTGCCTCCTATGTACAAAAATATAACTACTATAATACTGCCCCCTATGTACAAGAATATAACTACTATAATACTGCCTCCTATGTACAAGAATATAACTACTATAATACTGCCCCTATGTACAAGAATATAACTACTATAATACTACCTCCTATGTACAGGGATATAACTACTATAATACTGCCCCCTATGTACAAGAATATAACTACTATAATACGGCCTCCTATGTACAAGAATATAACTACTATAATACTGCCCCTATGTACAAGAATATAACTACTATAATACTGCCCCCTATGTACAACTATATAACTACTATAATACTGTCCCCTATGTACAGGAATATAACTACTATAATACTGCCCCCTATGTACAAGAATATAACTACTATAATACTGCCCCCTATGTACAAGAATATAACTACTATAATACTACCTCCTATGTACAGGGATATAACTACTATAATACTGCCCCTATGTACAAGAATATAACTACTATAATACTGCCCCCTATGTACAGGGATATAACTACTATAATACTGCCCCCAATGTACAAGAATATAACTACTATAATACTGCCCCCTATGTAAAAGAATATAACTACTATAATACTGCCCCCAATGTACAAGAATATAACTACTATAATACTGCCCCCTATGTACAAGAATATAACTACTATAATACTGCCCCCTATGTAAAAGAATATAACTACTATAATACTGCCCCCTATGTACAGGAATATAACTACTATAATACTGCCCCCTATGTACAAGAATATAACTACTATAATACTGCCCCCTATGTACAGGAATATAACTACTATAATACTGCCCCCTATGTACAAGAATATAACTACTATAATACTGCCCCCTATGTACAAGAATATAACTACTATAATACTGCCCCCTGTGTACAGGAATATAACTACTATAATACTGCCCCCTATGTACAAGAATATAACTACTATAATACTGCTCCCTATGTACAGGAATATAACTACTATAATACTGCCCCCTATGTACAAGAATATAACTACTATAATACTGCCCCCTATGTACAAGAATATAACTACTATAATACTGCCCCCTATGTACAGGACTATAACTACTATAATACTGCCCCCTATGTACAAGAATATAACTACTATAATACTGCCCCCTATGTACAAGAATATAACTACTATAATACTGCCCCCTATGTACAAGAATATAACTACTATAATACTGCCCCCTATGTACAAGAATATAACTACTATAATACTGCCCCCTATGTACAGGAATATAACTACTATAATACTGCCCCCTATGTACAGGAATATAACCACTATAATACTGCCCACTATGTACAGGAATATAACTACTATAATACTGCCTACTATGTACAAGAATATAACTACTATAATACTGCCCCCTATGTACAGGAATATAACTAATATAATACTGCCCCCTATGTACAAGAATATAACTACTATAATACTGCCCCCTATGTACAAGAATATAACTACTATAATACTGCCCCTATGTACAAGAATATAACTACTATAATACTGGCTCCTATGTACAAGAATATAACTACTATAATACTTCCTCTATGTACAAGAATATAACTACTATAATACTTCCCCCTATGTACAAGAATATAACTACTATAATACTGCCCCCTATGTACAAGAATATAACTACTATAATACTGCCCCCTATGTACAAGAATATAACTACTATAATACTGCCCCCTATGTACAGGAATATAACTACTATAATACTGCCCCCTATGTACAAGAATATAACTACTATAATACTGCCCCCTATGTACAAGAATGAAACTACTATAATACTGCCCCCTATGTACAAGAATATAACTACTATAATACTGCCCCCTATGTACAAGAATATAACTACTATAATACTGCCCCCTATGTACAAGAATATAAAACTACTATAATACTGCCCCCTATGTACAGGAATATTACTACTATAATACTTCCTCTATGTACAAGAATATAAGTACTATAATACTGCCTCCTATGTACAAGAATATAAGTACTATAATACTGCCCCCTATGTACAAGAATATAACTACTATAATACTGCCCCCTATGTACAAGAATATAAGTACTATAATACTGCCCCCTATGTACAAGAATATAACTACTATAATACTGCCCCTTATATACAAGAATATAACTACTATAATACTGCCCCCTATGTATAAGAATATAACTACTATAATATTGCCCCCTATGTACAAGAATATAACTACTATAATACTGCCCCCTATGTACAAGAATATAACTACTATAATATTGCCCCCTATGTACAAGAATATAACTACTATAATACTGCCCCCTATGTACAGGAATATAACTACTATAATACTGCCCCCTATGTACAGGAATATAACTACTATAATACTGCCCCCTATGTAAAGGAATATAACTACTATAATACCGCCCCCTATGTACAGGAATATAACTACTATAATGCTGCCCCCTATGTACAGGAATATAACTACTATAATACTACCCCCTATGTACAGGAATATAACTACTATAATACTGCCCCCTATGTACAAGAATATAACTACTATAATACTTCCCCCTATGTACATGGAATATAACTACTATAATACTGCCTCCTATGTACAAGAATATAACTACTATAATACTGCCCCCTATGTACAAGAATATAACTACTATAATATTGCCCCCTATGTACAAGAATATAACTACTATAATACTGCCCCCTATGTACAGGAATATAACTACTATAATACTGCCCCCTATGTACAGGAATATAACTACTATAATACTGCCCCCTATGTAAAGGAATATAACTACTATAATACTACCCCCTATGTACAGGAATATAACTACTATAATACTACCCCCTATGTACAGGAATATAAGTACTATAATACTGCCCCCTATGTACAAGAATATAACTACTATAATACTTCCCCCTATGTACATGGAATATAACTACTATAATACTGCCTCCTATGTACAAAAATATAACTACTATAATACTGCCCCCTATGTACAAGAATATAACTACTATAATACTGCCTCCTATGTACAAGAATATAACTACTATAATACTGCCCCTATGTACAAGAATATAACTACTATAATACTACCTCCTATGTACAGGGATATAACTACTATAATACTGCCCCCTATGTACAAGAATATAACTACTATAATACGGCCTCCTATGTACAAGAATATAACTACTATAATACTGCCCCTATGTACAAGAATATAACTACTATAATACTGCCCCCTATGTACAACTATATAACTACTATAATACTGTCCCCTATGTACAGGAATATAACTACTATAATACTGCCCCCTATGTACAAGAATATAACTACTATAATACTGCCCCCTATGTACAAGAATATAACTACTATAATACTACCTCCTATGTACAGGGATATAACTACTATAATACTGCCCCTATGTACAAGAATATAACTACTATAATACTGCCCCCTATGTACAGGGATATAACTACTATAATACTGCCCCCAATGTACAAGAATATAACTACTATAATACTGCCCCCTATGTAAAAGAATATAACTACTATAATACTGCCCCCAATGTACAAGAATATAACTACTATAATACTGCCCCCTATGTACAAGAATATAACTACTATAATACTGCCCCCTATGTAAAAGAATATAACTACTATAATACTGCCCCCTATGTACAGGAATATAACTACTATAATACTGCCCCCTATGTACAAGAATATAACTACTATAATACTGCCCCCTATGTACAGGAATATAACTACTATAATACTGCCCCCTATGTACAAGAATATAACTACTATAATACTGCCCCCTATGTACAAGAATATAACTACTATAATACTGCCCCCTATGTACAGGAATATAACTACTATAATACTGCCCCCAATGTACAAGAATATAACTACTATAATACTGCTCCCTATGTACAGGAATAAAAGTATACAATCCAGTGATTTTCCATGTTATGCTATTATTTGCATGTAGTGGATAATTTGTAGCAATTGAGGTTGTGATTTACTTTATTCTCTCATGTAATCAATAATTCTGAACTTGATTTCCCATCACCCATAGCTACTCCCTTGTAGCTGACCTATAGTAATTTACAACCGCCAATAAATACCGTATACAGCACAGACATCACTGGCGGCATTTGTTCATTATCGACGAACAACTAAGCATTCAGAATGTAACAAATGGAAGATAAAGTGCAACAAATCGGCAATTAACAAAGAGCCAGTGATCCAATAAAGCGGCCAAATACCCAGAAAGCCAAACAAAGGGGGAGGCAGGGAGGCGATGGGAGGCCTCCGCTCAGATGATAGCGGGCGCTGGAGAGGGCAGCTGCCTGGTAATCAGCTTATGTCCTATAGCGTGCAGGGGAAGGATGACATTTTAATCATTACAAAAATCATGCAAGAAGAAATAGTCATTTTTCACTTCAGTGAACAGTTGTGCGACATGATCATATATCAGGGACAGGAGAGAGACTGTAATACCGCTATATATTCATACCGCTACCAGCCCTCCATGTGCAGCCATAGAGTGATTCATAGACGGCCAAATAGTTTCTGAAATATTATGTTTTCTCACTATATTTACATGTATAAGACTTTTTATTATTAGAAGATAAGTAGTAGTAAGTAATTTCAGTCTTATATTTATATAATTATTACAGCAGTAATATTCTACTTAGGGAGCAGTATTATAGTAGTTGTATACTTGTACATAGGGGGCAGTATTATAGTAGTTATATTCTTGTACATAGGGGCAGTATTATAGTAGTTATATTCTTGTACATAGGGGGCAGTATTATAGTAGTTATATTCCTGTACATAGGGGGCAGTATTATAGTAGTTATATTCCTGTACATAGGGCGCAGTATTATAGTAGTCATATTCTTGTACATAGGGAGCAGTATTATAGTAGTTATATTCTTGTACATAGGGGGCAGTATTATAGTAGTCATATTCTTGTACATAGGGGGCAGTATTATAGTAGTTATATTCCTGTACATAGGGGGCAGTATTATAGTAGTTATAGTCTTGTACATAGGGGGCAGTATTATAGTAATTATATTCTTGTACATAGGGAGCAGTATTATAGTAGTTATATTCTTGTACATAGGGGGCAGTATTATAGTAGTTATATTCCTGTACATAGGGGGCAGTATTATAGTAGTTATATTCCTGTACATAGGCGGCAGTATTATAGTAGTTATATTCTTGTACATAGGGGGCAGTATTATAGTAGTTATATTCTTGTACATAGGGGGCAGTATTATAGTAGTTATATTCTTGTACATAGGGGGCAGTATTATAGTAGTTATATTCCTGTACATAGGGGGCAGTATTATAGTAGTTATATTCTTGTACATGGGGGTCAGTATTATAGTAGTTATATTCCTGCACATAGCGAGCAGTATTATAGTAGTTATATTCTTGTACATAGGGGGCAGTATTATAGTAGTTATATTCTTGTACATAGGGGGCAGTATTATAGTAGTTATATTCTTGTACATAGGGGGCAGTATTATAGTAGTTATATTCTTGTACATAGGGGGCAGTATTATAGTAGTTATATTCTTGTACATAGGGGACAATATTATAGTAGTTATATTCCTGTACATAGGGGGCAGTATTATAGTAGCTATATTCTTGTACATAGGGGGCAGTATTATAATAGTTATATTCTTGTACATAGGGGCAGTATTATAGTAGTTATATTCTTGTACATAGGGGCAGTATTATAGTAGTTATATTCCTGTACATAGGGGGCAGTATTATAGTAGTTATATTCTTGTACATAGGGGGCAGTATTATAGTAGTTATATTCCTGTACATAGGGGGCAGTATTATAGTAGTTATATTTTTGTACATAGGGGGCAGTATTATAGTAGTTATATTCTTGTACATAGGAGGCAGTATTATAGTAGTTATATTCTTGTACATAGGGGGCAGTATTATAGTAGTTATATTCTTGTACATAAGGGACAGTATTATAGTAGTTATATTCTTGTACATAGGGGGTAGTATTATAGTAGTTATATTCCTGTACATAGGGGATAGTATTATAGTAGTTATATTCCTGTACATAGGGGGCAGTATTATAGTAGTTATATTCTTGTACATAGGGGCAGTATTATAGTAGTTATATTCCTGTACATAGGAGGCAGTATTATATTAGTTATATTCTTGTACACAGGAGGCAGTATTATAGTAGTTATATTCTTGTACATAGGGGGCAGTATTATAGTAGTTATATTCCTGTACATAGGGGGCAGTATTAAAGTAGCTATATTCTTGTACATAGGAGGCAGTATAATAGTAGTTATATTCTTGTACATAGGGGGCAGTATTATAGTAGTTATATTCTTGTACATAGGGGGCAGTATTATAGTAGTTATATTCTTGTACATAGGGGGCAGTATTATAGTAGTTATATTCCTGTACATAGAGGGCAGTATTATAGTAGTTATATTTCTGTACATAGCGGGCAGTATTATAGTAGTTATATTCTTGTACATAGGGGGCAGTATTATAGTAGTTATATTCCTGTACATAGGGGGCAGTATTATAGTAGTTATATTCCTGTACATAGGGGGCAGTATTATAGTAGTTATATTCTTGTACATAGGGGCAGTATTATAGTAGTTATATTCCTGTACATAGGGGGCAGTATTATAGTAGTTATATTCTTGTACATAGGGGGCAGTATTATAGTAGTTATATTCTTGTACATAGGGGGCAGTATTATAGTAGTTATATTCTTGTACATAGGGGGCAGTATTATAGTAGTTATATTCTTGTACATAGGGGGCAGTATTATAATAGTTATATTCTTGTACATAGGGGGCAGTATTATAGTAGTTATATTCTTGTACATAGGGGGCAGTATTATAGTAGTTATATTCTTGTACATAGGGGGCAGTATTATAGTACTTATATTCTTGTACATAGGGGACAGTATTATAGTAGTTATATTCTTGTACATAGGGGGCAGTATTATAGTAGTTATATTTCTGTACATAGCGGGCAGTATTATAGTAGTTATATTCTTGTACATAGGGGGCAGTATTATAGTAGTAAATTCTTGGCAATAAACAGTAACATTTGTACTCCCTCAGGCGAGAAGACAGAGATCAAAAATGTTACCATTTTTTATTTTACTGCAGACATGTTATAAGGTAGATGCTGCCCCACACGGTTGTCTTAAAGTCAGGTATAGGACTGTGAGAAGCTCTTTGGACACATAACAGACTTTTAAAAAAATCTATTTTTCAGCTTTACAGAAATTCAATAAATTTTGTTTTTTTAAGGGACATTTAAATATTTGTGAATTTTTTTCTATATTTAATGCCCCATTAGTGCTCATTAGTTTTGATGACATGTACAGGTCACATGTTCTGTAGCTACGGATACTACAACCCCCATCATTCTCCGCCATGCACAGGCTGCTCACCGCTTCTCCAAGTCTTCTGAATGCAGAGATTGACTTAGTAAAACATCACTTACTCTCTTATTTTGCGGCTTTCAGAAGTTGTTCTCGTTTCTAGCTCTCAGCCGCGCTAATGATCATGTCTGGAGGGGCTTTAAAAACTTTGACTGGAGAATTTTCTCCAACAAAAGGCAGACTTAGCACAGCATGGGAGATGATCCCATTACTGCACATAGCAGCAGCAGGAGGCATTAAGGAGCTTATTTTATCATCACAACACTTAGGTTTCACAGGGAAACACCAGACAAAAAAAGAGAATGATTCAGAAAAGCGCAAAAGCTCTCCATTCACAGGCTGCCCGTAAAGAGGGCAGGAGAGAACGCAGGACGCGCAAGGTTAGCGTAAGCGGTAATAATCTGTCATAACAAACCCAGGTAACATCAAAAACAGCTAAAATAAACTCAAATCCATAAAAAGTGCACTAAAATAAACACTGCACAATCTCTTATAGATGTATCAGGGCACAGAGCTCCAAATACCCTAAATAGACTGAGGAAATTACGTACAGGCACCACTAGAGGGAGCTTGGGAGCTTACTGTAGACTGTTTATACAGTAAACTCTATGAAAATAATAATATAGCCAGTAAGCTCCCTCTAGTGGTGGCCATAGATAGTCAGAATTTTCTCGTGTAATTTTATGTCTATGCAGGAAATTGGGTACAATGTGGCACCTTTATAAAGGGTCCATGGGCCGTGATTCCGTCGGGTTTTCCTGAATATTTCTGTTTTGTGCTGCAGCAAATTACCCCAAGTTTTCGGTGCACGCAAGCGGATTGTGGCGCATCGGCGCCAGCTTGCACGCGACACAATTTGGGGGGTGTGGCCGTCGGACAACCCGACGGATTCGGAAAAACCCGGAATTTAAAAAACGAAATGTGTCGCAAGATCACGCACTCACATGGACCAGGAAGAAGAAGGTGATCTCCGGCAGACCTAAGCGACACCTGCAGGAAATTGGCCGCACGACCTTAGTGAATTGCCGGATCCGAATCCTCGTCGGACAACGCACCGCGGGATCGCGACAGGACCGGGTAAGTAAGTGTGCCCCTTTGTGTTGGAAATTGTACTGTGAGAAGCATAAAGATAAAGGTACAAAATTCCAAATCCCTTTTACAGACAGTCAATTACCCAAAGACACCACTAAAGGGAGCGTAGGGTCCTAATTATAATGAACTAATTATACAATGAATTCTATATTAATAAAGTATCCAGAAATCTCCAGGGCTCCCTCTAGTGGTGGCAGCAGACAGTCAGAATTTTCTCACTTAATTCTATGCAGGGGATTGGGCTCTTTGTATTGAAAATTGTACTTTGATTTATGTGAGAAGAATTTGGATGATAAGGATCAGGGCACAGAGCTACAAATCCCCCATATAGACAATGTCAATAACCTAGAGGGAGCTCAGCAGCTTACACAGTAAACTCAACCATAAAAAAGTATCCAGTAGGCTTCACAGCTCCCTCTAGTGGTGGCCGTAAGTAGTAAGAATATTATTATGTAATTTTATGTTGAATTAGGGGATTTGGCACTTTGGGTTGAACATTGTACTATGACTTCTGTGAGTATAAATTCTTCCTACAGTTTGGGCTTAAAACTAAACTTAAAGGGGGACATTTATCAAAGCTTGTACGCCAGCTTTCTGGAAATTGACCCTCAAAGCGTTAATAATAATTTAATAATATTTCTTTATTTATATAGCGCACACAGATTACGAAGCGCTGCACAGAGTTTAGCAAATCAGTCCCTGTCCCCAATGGGGTTCACAACCGAAACAACCGACCAGTATGTTTTGGTGTGTGGGAGGAAACCGGAGGACCCGGAGGAAACCCACGCAAACTCGGAGAGAACTTACAAACTCTTTGCAGATGTTGACTTGAACCCAGGGCCCCAGCGCTGCAAGGCTGTAATGCTAACCACTGGGCTACCGTGACGCCCTACCACAAGCTTGGTCCCAGGGATAAGCGATCAATATCCGATTGGAGGGGGGGTGACACCGATCAGTAAGGATAGGCCTACGGATTAAAGTAAGGATAGGCCAAAGATAAAAAAAATTATGGATAATCCCTTTAAATTAGCCAATGTCAAGTTAATAGTCTCCTAGTACCTAGATACCTCAGGCAGCAAGATGCACAGTTCTCTGTAGCCACAGAGGGGGCGGGGAGGATGAATGGGGCCTCAGGGCCCTTGTTCTAGCGGCAGAGGCTCCAGACATTTATCTTGTGATTATAGATGAGGATTGTAGAAAAACCCCTTTAAGCCGAATATAGAAATCCTGACAGGTGTGTAAGGCGTCCATACCATCCTCTCCATTACAAGTATTTCCTGGAATCCTGTAGGTTACCATGGAAACTGCTACTAGTTTTTGGTGTTTTTCCACCTAAATTGATTTTATGATTAATTTGATTAATAACGTGGGCTGAAAGGCGAATATAGCAGGGTACGACTGCTCCTGGGGGTGGGGGGGGGTTACCCATTTCTGTATTCAGCCTGGTGCCGATTCTGCTTTCTGATATTTGACAGTCCATTTATCTTGGAAATATCCAAGTTATTTCAAAGATTCTATAATATTCCAATAATCCAACACCCTTATTCCCTTTATTTAGAGAAATGGGCTAAGAGATAGAATTGGATTTTGGATTTGGATTGGATTTTGAATATGTGGTTCCTCGGTGTGGTTACCCATAGAAATGTAACCATTCCTAAAATCCATGGAATTCTATGATCCCACTCCCTCTTGGTTTAGATAAATAGCATAGCAACGGGTTTTGGAACCTGGATATGTCGTCTCTCCCTCTGTGTGTTTGGCTAAAGCAGCATAAAAATACCAACTAGTTCCAAAAATTCCATAAGATTCCAAATATTCAAAACACTGATTTACATAAACAGACGGGGATATAAAACTGTATTTTGGAACCTGGATAGGTGGTCTCTGAATCAGTCTCTCTAGTCCCATAGAAATTCCAACTGATTCCAAAAATTCCATAATTCCCTTTATTTATAGAAATGGGCTGAAATGTAGGGGCTCATTTACTAAGGGTCCGTGAATCGTGATTCTGTCGGGTTTCCCGAATTTTTCCTTTTTGCGCCGAATTGGCCGGGGTTTTTGGCGTGCACGATCAGATTGTGGCGCATCGGCTCTGGCTTGCATGTGACAGAAATCAGGGGTCGGGCCGACAGACAACTTGACGGATACGGACAAACCACGGAATTTAAAAACAAAATTGTGTCGCAAGATCAAGCACTCACATGCACCAGGAAGAAGAAGGTGAACTCCGGCGGACCTCAGCACGAAAGCAACACATGCAGGAAATTGAACGCACGACCTACGTGAATCGCGGCAGACCCGAATCCTCGTCCGACAACGCACCGCGGGATTGTGACAGGACCGGGTAAGTAAATCTGCCCCATAGAATTGGAATTTGGAGCTTAAATATGTGATCCCCCTCGTAGCAATAGCCACATGTAAATGTAATAATTCCTAATATTCCAGGAAATTCCATCATTGCAGTTCCGCTGATTCCCTCTGTTTAGTTAAATAGGCTAAAACATAGAACTGGATTTTGGAACGTTGTCTCTCTGTGCAAAGCAGCATAAAAATTGCAAAAATTCCATAATGTTCCAATAATTCAAAAACACAGATTCCCTTTATTAAAGTAATAGGTTACAATATACAACTGGATTTCCGGAATTAGCTATGTGTTCTCTCTATAACCCCATAGAAATCCCAAATAATTCCAAAAATGCCATAAAATACCACAATTCCAGCGCCTTCTATTCCCTGTATCTTTTTTGTTGCTGTTCTTCTCTTTGCACCATAAATGTACAATAAATCTCCACAGTTGAATGGAAAGGACTCGGGAACGTTTACAAGGGGGCCATTAAACCCCCTCGCGTTCCCCTGGAGGAATGCAGACAGCGCGTTAGACAACGGACCCTGAAGAGACGCTACAACATACCGGGGCGCTCGGATTAAATCTCTCCTTTCATAGAAGAGACTAGAACAAATGTTTTCCTTTGTGAAACCTGTGGGTGTAAATTTGCTATTAGCCACGCTCACTGCCCCAGTGTGGAGAGGGCCGGGTACGGAGGCCGCTGGAGGGGGGGGGGGACGCCGGATCGGGCCAACATACAGAATAAATATGGGATGCAGATTTCAGGCTGTTATTAAAGGGACAGCGGTGACAGCGCAGGACGCGGCGCGCAGGCTGCTATTTATAGCCCTGTACACGGCGTATATTGCTTAATGATAGGGACTTAATTATTTTCCCGAAATGTAAGGTTTTAATGAGTGGTGAAATGCAAGGGAAATGGAAGTCATTCATGTTCTGCTGAAGCGCTCTATTATTTCTCTCGGTAATAAGGCCATGTATATGCCGCTCACATCTGACGGGATGTCACCCCTTCCAGGAGTCTGTAGGGGAAGATACGGGTTACGTAATGCTGTTGTTATGGGGTTTTCAGCCAAAACGTAAGGAAATGATAAAATTCTATTCAGACCTCAAGGTTTTCTTAAAGGAAACCTACCACCACGGATCTACCTATAAAGGTAGATTGGGTGCTAGGTGCATCTATTGGACGTGAGGATAGCCCTTTTAAGGCCTAATCCTCACGTTCCCACAATCTTTTGATAACTTTTATTTGGCAAATATGTTAATTTTCTAAAGCGGCTACTCGGGCATGGAGTAGCCGGAGCTGAGGCTACACAACGCGGCTACTCCACGCCCCAGTAGCCTCTTTGATCCTCCTACCAGATATCCTCGGACTCAAAACTTGCGCAGTCACTGCTCCGAAGCTAGAGCTACTGCGCATGCGCAGACGGCAGGTTCTGCGGACAAGGGTGCGCAGCTCCCCATACCTGAGCGCCACAGATATCTGGTAGGAGGATCAAAGAGGCTACTGGGGGGTGGAGTAGCCGCCCAGTGTAGTCTCAGCTCTGGCTACTCCATGTCCCAGTAGCTTCTTTGGAAAATCTGCATATTAGGGAAATAAAAGTTATAAAAAGACAGCGGGGGCGTGAGGATTAGCCCTTAAAAGGGCTATCCTCCCGTCCTATAGATGCACCTACCGCCCGATCTACCTTTATAGGTAGATCCGTGGTGGTAGGTTCCCTTTAAACCCACAACCAGATCTTATCACCAGGAAAAAGTCTGCTGTACAGTGTGACCGCGACTCTATTCCATGTATAGGACGGGATATACTATGCCTTCTCTGCAGTGTACATAGCCCCATTTCCACCAGGTTTGGCAGATTTCCCACCCTGCAAACTACTTTGGGTGTAAGCAGGTAAGAGTCGTGAAGCCCTGGCTCCCATATTTACTATAATCTCCACATTAGTGTTAATATTACCCAATGTCGGTGCCCGCTGTCCCATCCGATCTTAGTAGATCTGGAAGTGATCTCTACCAGGTTGGATCCATTTAGACCAGGTCTGACCTGACGGAGATCTCAGATATAGTCTCTGACAGTTTTACAATGGGCTGGGGCTTTCACGCGCCCCCGATTCCTGAACGCCCAAGGGGCAGAAAAGCCTAAAAGCAGGTGGAGATGAATTAATAAATTCTTTCCATTGTGTCTACTGGTGGAAGGCCTAGCACCTCCCTGATACTGTTTGCCGTGGTATGTAACTCCCTGGTTGTACCACCGTATAATCAAGAGTATTACACTGAGATTGGTGAGTGCCGCCATCTTCCGACTAACTATATTGTTGCCTCCCTTCTACTATACATCTCTAATAGACTCCTATTCTACCCGGGCCAGAACCCTTTCCCCTGTTCTCCTGACATATTTCGGCTCCCTCTGGTGGTCAATTCTACAACAAAGAATTTTGAGATTGTCACAGCTGCCACAATTGGTAAAGATCCTGGCAAATTTGGCTTGTCCCAGTTTTCAAATGTAAGAATTTTTTGGTCGTTTGGGGTCTTCACATTAGAACACCATAGCCTGTAATGTGGCCATGTTTATGGACACTTTATATGTTCACAACTCCATCCGCAACAAATTTCTCTCAGTCCTTCAGTCTGATTATATAAATTCAATATTTTACCCCATAGCATGACATACAATGCCGCCCAACAGGGAAATCCTTCTATTGCCGCTCATTAATAATGCAGCAAAGCTAAAGAGAGCTACCAATAAAACATCGCCCAGAGGTCTGGATTTGCATGTTCTGCCACTTTTTCTATGTTCAGTGCTTCATATCTTAATGTTTCCCACTGAATCCCATTTGTATAATATAATTACAGTACATAGAAATCACTTATTAACTGGCAATGGTGCCCTAAATACAAGGAAGACATCTATAATGGGTGACAGATAATGTGAAGTACATTCACGCCCCTCCAACCACACTGAAATTATATAACTTAAAGTGCTTTGAGTCACTCTGGGTCACTCTTAAAAGACACCAGACAGTATAGGGTTTATGGATGAAATATATATATGTATAAAATTCAGTTTTAATTTGTATAATAAAATGGTATAATATCATTACTTTTATAATTTTGTATCAGAAAAATGATTGTCCTAGAATGAGAATGCAAATTACGCAAAATCGGGAAACTATCAGACCCATGAATAGAGTCCTAAAGATGACTGCCATTGATTAACCATTCACCAATATTAGAAAGTAGATGCAATGTAGACACTGAAAACACCATGGGGGGAGCCATTGGTATAACTTGGGGTATAACTTTAGTCCCAATGAGTCCCACAATATCCCCATGATGGGGATCCCCCATGCCATTCCCTATGGTACCAACAACGCCCCTGGTGGATACCAAGTGAATTTAGGGTTTTAGGCTTGCAAGGCGTCTTGGCTTATGGAGTTAGGGCTGTTTTATGGGACTACTAGTCTCTTTTTATTGTGGCCCTTGCCATATACTTTGCTTTTTGTATGGCATGCTTCACTTTTTAGTGCACTTGGGTGAAAAAGCACCCACAATTTACACATATATGCATGCATTTTACGTCAGTGTTCTCTTTTTTGGGTAAGTCAGGTCACTGTGCATGATACTTTGGGCAAGCATAGACACAACACGCTTGTATAGTCAGAGGAAATGACTCTTTAACCTCTCACCTACAAGTAACATTCGCTTAGATCCTTGTATCCTGCCGAGACAATAATGTACAACGACAGGCGACCGGTGTAACGTGATGGGCTTAGTCCAGTAAATCAGTGCTCCATTATTTCACAGCGTTCTGACCCCGGCGGCCATGTTTGTCTACTCTTACAAATTACATGTTGATCGTGTTACATTGTCATCTCTTTTGTGTCTATGACCCATGAGACGATGCTACAGCGAAGCCTCTTTCAGTCGTCAACATCCATGTAATTGAAATAGCAGGTGCACAGGCTGCTCCTCCAGCTGGGTGACAGCCAAGAAACTTTGGTGGCATTATGACTATCCCCCATACACCTGAGGGGCCCAATGGGCCAATTAATCCATATGTTTCACTTTGTATTAATAGAGCGATCATGGGAAAGTACAGCGCGGTTATAAACAGGTGTCTGGGCAGATAGATGAGTCACGTCTCGTGGGTAGCCGGCTCCGTGATAGAAAACAGGATGGATATTAACAATACAGATGAGGATGGAGTCACCGATACTGGCTGGGGGGGGGGGTCTGTATTGGGCCCCGATTCTTATTATTGAACTGTGTAAAGTGATTTACAAACTGTAGGCTGCGCTACAACAGAAAGGGATTTGGAGAAATTACTATAGTATTCTGGTCGGTACTTACCTCCCTCAGGCTCCACCTTGTTGACAGTTCTGACCGGTCACAAGATGATGTTCAAAACTGTTAACCCACCTGTGACCATAAGGTGCCAAAAGGAGAATGAGGTACTACTTTTTAGGCTAAATAGATGACAGATAATGAAAGGTGGAAGGAGATAATTATACGAATTTTTTTTTTTTACCAGTCCCCAGTTACAGTTTTTCTATAGGCTACCGGGGCCCAAGCACTCTATACTTACCTCTCTTTGGCACTTCAGTCCAGTGCTGTGCCTCCCATGGATGCATATAGCGGCGCATACATGAAGCAAACATGAGTAGCGCAGTTCCTCACACAGAGCTCCTGGCGCATGCGCTCTACAAGAGCTGAATAGGAAGCCAAGCATATTAATGCGTAGAATGGAAGATGACATTGGAACACTTGCAAAAGTTACAATTTCATCTCAAAGTTTTTGGACTTTATAGTCCTAACTGTAACATTATGGAACATTCTCCACACAATAGGGCAGAAAGTCTTAAAATAAAGGGTTGAAGATCTTCCACGTGGACCACAACATACAGGACTACTGGAATTAGGGGTGGCCCAGGTTCACCATGCCAGATAGTGTTTACTGAACCACAATGCATATGCCAGGAGTCCAATGAGACTCATCGACAGGTATGTGTGAAGAGTCTAGGTAGGGCCCATATAGGGTGACCTGGGACACTAAACCGGTCAATATGGAGCTCTGGTTGGTTTAGTGTCATCAGGAGGAACATGGGACTCCTGACTCAAGCTCTACCATAGTATGATGGCTTCTTACTAAGATGGAGATGGAGAATGGAACTTGAAAGAATGGAGTATATGAGCTAGATGTTGCCTCATGTGGATGGATCTTGCACCCCCTAATACTATGGAAATAGGGATGGATATAGGATTGTAAGATACAACAGTATGACATTGTACTGAGAACATGTGTAGGGAAGTTCTACACCCACCAAAATATCAATGAACCTCAGTGGTGTCTGGCAGTGGCCAACGTCTCGGTTCCTCTGTTCCCCCACCTTGTCATGATCGATGAGGTCTCAACGAGGTCAGACCAACACCAATCAATAAATAACCTGAAATTGCCCAAATATCCCTTTAAAAGCTTTAATTCAAATAATACTAACAATTACTGGAGGAAACCCATCACCGAATGTTGGACATCAGAACTAGGGCACAAACCTACAGAATATACATCATCAAGGCTGGCTCACCCCGAAGGAAACACTCACTGCCAACTTAGCCTTGGAAGCTGAAGACATCTTCCCGCTACCCCTAACATAGTAGCAGGGAAAATCCGAGGAAATTTGACTATTTTGCATATAGCGCTCATATATGGGTGGAAACCTTGTGGACACACCCACAGGAAATACAATGTCACCGCCTCCTTGGATAGTAGTCACTAAAGCACTTTCTGGGAGCCGTATCTTTTGAAAGGGTGAACAGATTTTTAAAAATCCAACGCCAAATTAATGAGGCAGATAGCAGGAATTATAGTATCATAGTCATAGCTTATACGGTTAAAAAAAAAGACACGTGTCCATCAAGTTCAACCAAGGAAGGGTAGGGATTGGATGAGGAAGAGATTTATGGGAAACAATTCTATATAACATAACCATCAATGTTATTTAGGTGTAAAAAGGCATCTAGACCCTTCTTGAAGCTATCTGCTGTCCCTGCTGTGACCAGCGCCTGAGGCAGGCTATTCCACAGATTGACAGTTCTCATAAGAGGTGTTTCATACAACAGTTTGTATTCAGTGACAGTTCCCCTTTAAGTCGCTAAATATATGAAGATAATAACCAAATAGAACAGAAGTTGGTAGTCGAATGTTATAATGAAACCAAACTATTGCCATCTCTCGATGTGGTCATGGTTATTACGTCGTCCTCACCACCCGCACTACATCATAGCTGCAGGACGCTCCAGGAATTGAGAGACATGAACTCTGCCTGTCTGATATGAAACTTCACGGAATGTTTCCCCCACGACTGGAAGATACAGAATATTAACATTCACAGAGCTCCCGGCAGAATACAGAAGAAAGCTCTGAAGGAACAGATTGTCCTTGAGAAGCAACTTCCATAATTAGTTCCTTACAGGAGGATGAAATCCGGCAAGTCTGTGGGGGTCATTTATCTTTATTTTTCTTCCTGTTTTTTGTTTTTGAGACATTTTTTGGCACATTGAAATTTTTGCGCCTTTTTGGGGACATTTTGAAGTGTCCGCCAGACATTTGGGGGAGCTCACCACTAGGGGGAGCTCAGGAGATTCCTGCATACTGTATATACCCCACCACTAGGGGGAGCTCAGGAGATTACTGCATAGTGTATATACCCCACCACTAGGGGGAGGTGAGGAGATTATGCATACTGTATATACCCCACCACTAGGGGGAGCTGCAGTTTAGGGGAGACATCATAGCAGCCGGTCCCCGGCTTAGACACCTGAGTCTGCACAGGGGTAAACTGCTAAACAATGAAGAACATAAGTTATTTAATAGCAAAATATATTATCACTCCTCACACACACCATAGACTAGTGATATAGTCCAAGGCTTTTGGAGATTAGATAGCGGCTCTGTGCTCTGGCCAAGAGGAGAAGAAGCGTCTTCAAGACACAAGCCCTTTATACATTACAGAGCCGGCACGGTAATACCTGTAATAACTCTCTGTGGCATTGCAACATGTTCTTTTTTTAATAATCGTGTTGTTTTTCTTCTGACAGTACAATTTCCTAAGGGAAAGATTAATTTTAGCACCATGCAGATGTTACACTACATTACAGCCGTGACACGGCTGCAAGTCACCCATGGAAAAACAAGTTTGAATATAGATAAGACAGATAGATATGAGATAGATAGAGAGAAGATATGAGATAGATAGATAGAAGATATGAGATAGATAGATATGAGATAGATAGATAGATATGAGATAGATAGATAAATAGGAGATAGATAGATAGATAGATAGATAGATAGACAGATAGGAGATAGATATGAGTCAGCTAACCTCCTGCAGTCAGCTAATCGCACCACCTACAGTCAAGCAACCCAACCTCCTGCAGTGAGGTAACCGCGCCTCCTGCAGTCAGGCAACCCTACCTCCTGCAGTCAGGTAACCGCGCCTCCTGCAGTCAGGCAACCACACCTCCTGCAGTCAGGCAACCACACCTCCTGTAGTCAGGCAACCCAACCTTCTGTAGTCAGGTAACCGCGCCTCCTGCAGTCAGGCAACCCAACCTCCTGCATTCAGGCAAACCCAACCTCCTCCAGTTAGGTAACCACACCTCTTGTAGTCAGGCAACCCAACCTACTGCTGTCAGGCAACCCCACTCAGGTAACCCCATCTCCTGCAGTTCGGTAACCTCGCCTCCGGCAGTCAGGTAACCCAACCTCCTGCAGTCTGGTAACACCACCTCCTGCAGTCAGGCAGAATTACATCACAATTAGGAGGTAGGGCTGGGCCTGACTGCAGGAGGTAGGGTTACCTGACTGCATGAGGTGGGGTTACCTGACTGCAGGAGATGGGGTTACCTGACTGCATGAGGTGGGGTTACCTGACTGCAGGAGATGGGGTTACCTGACTGCAGGAGATGGGGTTACCTGACTGCAGGAAATGGGGTTATCTGACTGCAGGAGGTTGGGTTACCTGACTGCAGGAGATGGGGTTACCTGACTGCAGGAGGTTGGGTTACCTGACTGCATGAGGTAGGGTTACCTGACTGCAGGAGATGGGGTTACCTGACTGCAGGAGATGGGGTTACCTGACTGCAGGAGGCGCGGTTACCTGACTGCAGGAGATGGGGTTACCTGACTGCAGGAGATGGGGTTACCTGACTGCAAGAGGTGGGGTTACCTGACTGCAGGAGGTGGAGTTACCTGACTGCAGGAGGTTGGGTTGCATGACTTCAGGGGGTAGGGTTTTCTGAAGTCAGGCAACCACACCTCCTGTAGTCAGGCAACCCAACCTCCTGCAGTCAGGTAACCGCACCTCCTGCAGTCAGGCAACCAAACCTCCTGCAGTCAGGTAACTGCGCCTCCTGCAGTCAGGAAACCACACCTCCTGTAGTCAGACAACCCAACCTCCTGCAGTCAGGTTACCGCACCACCTGCAGTCAGGCAACCCAACCTCCTGCATTCAGCTAACCCCACCTCCTCCAGTTAGGTAACCACACCTCTTGTAGTCAGGCAACCCAACCTACTGCTGTCAGGCAACCCCACTCAGGTAACCCCATCTCCTGCAGTCAGGTAACCTCGCCTCCGGAAGTCAGGTAACCCAACCTCCTGCAGTCTGGTAACACCACCTCCTGCAGTCAGGCAGAATTACATCACAATTAGGAGGCAGGGCTGGGCCTGACTGCAGGAGGTAGAGTTACCTGACTACAGGAGATGGGGTTACCTGACTGCAGGAGGTGGGGATAACTGACTGCAGGAGGCGCGGTTACCTGACTGCAGGAGATGGGGTTACCTGACTGCAGGAGATGGGGTTACCTGACTGCAGGAGGTGGGGTTACCTGACTGCAGGAGGTGGGGTTACCTGACTGCAGGAGATGGGGTTACCTGACTGCAGGAGATGGGGTTACCTGACTGCAGGAGATGGGGTTACCTGACTGCAGGAGGTGGGGTTACCTGACTGCAGGAAATGGGGTTATCTGACTGCAGGAGGTAGGGTTACCTGACTGCAGGAGATGGGGTTACCTGACTGCAGGAGATGGGGTTACCTGACTGCAGGAGGTTGGGTTACCTGACTGCATGAGGTGGGGTTACCTGACTGCATGAGGTTGGGTTGCCTGACTTCAGGATGTAGGGTTTTCATTCATGCGGCAAACTAGAAATATGTGTGAACCTGCTTTCATCTGTGAAGAGCACAGGGCGCAAGTAGCGAATTTGCCAATTTTCCTTTGGCAATTGCTAAGCGTCCTGCACGGTGTTGGGCTGTGTACATCGGTGGATGTCAGGCCCTCATACACCCTCATAGAGGATTATCAGCTCGCATTGATGTACCATCCTTGATGAGCTGCACTACCTGAGCCACTTGTGTGGGCTGTAGAGTCTGTCTCATGCTACCATGAGTGTGAAAGCACTATCAACATTCAAAATTGACCAACATATCAGCCAAAAAGCATGGGTACTGAGACATGGTCTGTGGTCCCCACCTGCAGAACCACTCCTTTATTGAGTGTGTCTCGCTAATTGCCTGTGAAATTGATTGACAATCTCTGTTGCTGACAGTTTGATTTCACAGATTTACTTGTAGCTATATTGTGTTGTTTAAGTGTTCCCTTTATATTTTTGAGCAGTGTATATATGATAGGTAGACAGATAGATAAAAAAAATGGCAGCACTCACCAAAATTTCAGTGGAAAAAACAAGTGGAGTTTATTAATTAGCTCTTTTTTCAAGGCTCCTTGTGTCAAGATAGATAGATACATAGATGGATGGATACATAGATAAGACAAGAGATAGCTTGATGGATAGATATGGAATATCTAAATATAAATATATATAATAGATAGATATGAGATGAAGATAGAAAGATGATAGATAGATATAGATAGATAGATAATATATAGATATTTATATATGAGATATAGATATAAAGATGATAGATCGATGTGATGGATAGATAGATATCACAGTATTAGGATCACAATTGTTGCTAGAATTGTTTCTACCACGTTCCTAATAAGCGCTGTGTACAGTGATGTGGACGTATGATTGTGTACATCAGCGCTGATGTTTACGCTCTCTCGCTGATGATATCTTCATCCGTTGCCCCCTCTTTATGACGCTGTCAGCTGCGTGCGGTCCGGATGGGGAGAGCGCTGACTGAAGTCACAGAACGCGGCGGCATCTTATAGCGCGTAACGAGCAGCGTTACTACAAGAAGCGCAAACCTCAGCAATAAAGTGACATCTCTAATTTATCGTGTGCAGCGTCGCCCTCCCCCTCTCGGAATATTTCTTTCATCGCGGATGCGTTTACATCACGAGCGGAGAATAGGAGTGACAGTTGTGAGGTCGGCATCATTCATTGTGATGTGTTTTCAGCATACAATCACTCATCAAGTGGTAAATATTAGCTATGCCCTAGTTAGCATGGCGCTCATCTGCGCACCGCGGAAAAACAACCTTACTGGGGGGATTTTTCTTTTTTTCCAATAATATCCCATATACGACACCCACCTACGAGCCCGATGCATGCAATCCTGTGCTATATATAGCCAACCTTGGCCCTGCATCACATGGCTGGAGCAGGTAAGTGACTAAGAGACGTGGAAAGTGGCTGCGCTAATAATAAAATACGGGTGCGCTTCAAGGCTCCTGTCAATTAGGCATGGGGTGTATTTTTTAACGCACTTGGTTAAAAAGCTATTCCTGGAGGAGCCATAAATTGTAGCGTTGGTTGCTGCTGGTCATCATATGCTAACATCATTCACACTGATACCAAACTAATACGTTATAGTGCACAAATACAATGCAAGAGCTGCAGTAAAGACTGACACTTCCTTGTCTTTCAAATCCCTTTGAACACAATGGGGCACATTTACTAAGGGTCCGTCGGACGCATTTTCGTCGGGTTTTGCCGTTTTTTTCCGTTTTGCGCTGAATTGCTTTGGGTTTTTGGCGCACGTAATCGGATTGTGGAGCATTGGCACAGGCTTGCATGCGACACAAATCGGGGGGCCCGGCCATCGGAAAACCCGACTGATTCGGACAAACCGCGGTATTTAAAAATCAAATTGTGTCGCAAGATTAGCACTCCCATGTACCAGGAAGAAGAAGGTGAACTCCGGCGGACCTCAGCGGGGAAACGACACCTGCTGGAAATTGGTCGCACGATCTTAGTGAATTGCGGAAGACCCGAATCCTCGTCGGACAACGCACAGCGGAGGGTCACATTTATTAACCGGTCACTGGAGTTCACAGAAAGTGCATTGTCCGTGTATAATGCGCTGTGCCGCAATTCACTAAGATCGTGCGAGTGAATTGGAGAAGTGTCTGGGGCAACCATTCACCCCATAACAACAATAGTATGATAATTCCTAAAATCTGAAAGCCATACAAAACAATTGTACATTTTTAAAACCTTTTAGGCCTCAGGACAATCTCTGTTGCCTATAGTTACGAATCAGAGTTCAGGCACCAAAACAAATCCAAATCTTCGGACAAATGTTTTAAAACAGCAGCTAGTTATCACCGTCATTCATCCCAGAGATTAAAGGCAGGGGGTAGGCGAGGGAAAACGAAAAAATAATCAAAAACAATTAGCAAAACGAGAAACGAGAAAAATATCTGTGTTTTAGAGGACTAGAGGAGGTTGTATACAAATTTCCAGGACAATTGGAGAAACCTCAGTTGGAACCCAATAGATTCTTTTGAAAAATTTGAAAAAGCTTCTGCAAATCGAATTTTTATTGATTTATAGTTGGTTGCCATCTGTAACAAAGACGGTTTTAATAAATGAGGCCTAGTATACGTTTCCAGTCCTTGCTTCATGCACGTGGCCTGTCATGTGAAAATCTGTTCTAAAAATAGTTGTGTTTTTTTGGCCATACTATCCCCTTCAGGGTCATTTAAACTTTTTTTTAAACTTGAGCATGACACCCGGAAAATAGGGCGTGTCACATCATTTCTCCGTGACCAGATTTCAAACCATGTGTAAAGTATGACAATGTGAATCTAATGCTCTAAATTATTACCAAAATTTATGGAATTGAGTTGCGATACCACCTGCGACCTGTAATCAGAGGTGGTGCTGTTTATGGATAACATGTTTTTTTTACCATTCATAATGGGGCCATATAATGGCTAAAATATCAAGTAAAGACAAAGGAGGAGGAATAAGATGATAGCAGGAAATCATTTCCCCAATTGTATGAAGGTTTTTCCACCTGACCAAAACACAACTTCCAAAATAACTATGTCAGCTACCTACCACAACAGTTCTCAAAATGGCCATTCTATCCTCTTTAGGGCTATTTTCATTGAAAAAATAAAAGGATTATAACTGGAGTAGTGTCTGGGGCCTCCATTCACCTCATAACAACAATAGTATGATAATTCCTAAGATCTGCAAGCCATACAGAACAGTTGTCCATTTTTAAGGCCTTGTAGGCCTCAGAACAGTCTCTGTTGCCTATAGCTACCAATCAGAGTTCAGTTTATACTTCTTCAACTGCTCTAGAGAGATGAAAGATGATCTCTGATTGGTTGCTACCAGCTACAAGGCAAGTTCTACTGTGAAGTGATTTTGATTAAAAAGACTTGTTTTTTCTGGATCCCAAAACACATTTTTATGCAAATACACATAAAGTATCACACACAGTTGTCCTATTTGCACAATATTCCAATAAAAACAGGATTCTTAGGTTTTTAGGAATAATTTAAAAGCAGCCCCTATGACTAGGGCCCCTGTGAGTCCCATAGACCTTTGCTATTCATCAGTCTCAGATGCTTCTATATATTCGTATACAAAACTATCTAACAATATTGTATACATTCCTCCTATAGGGGAGCATATACATCATATATATGGGATGTCCTCTGCACCATATATGGGAGAACTCCACCATTACTAATGAATGAATATATCAGGTTTACTTCCCCTCATAGCTAATGTACTAATGTTCTGTAATCACTGAGAGAAGAATCAGCCGGGAATTTCATTCAGTTCTGAGCTCCGGCTCATTGAGAAATTCCATAGCGCTTCTCTCTTATTCTCACTACAGGATACATACATGTAGATAGAGAGGACACAGTATAGACGGCTATATCATGTGTGAGGGTCATTTTTTCAGCACTCTCTAGAAATACTGCACGTTATTGCTATAGCTACAAAAATGCCACCTGATAGAAATAATGTATGATAAAAGGAAATACACATGGTGCAGCTGATAGGATTTGTATGACGAGGTGCACCAGCCAAAGGGTCAAGATTGCTCATGGTTACAGAGGTCTACTGATCACGTGCTGCTATAGACTATGCATAACATAAACACACCATAGGGACAGTCAGTGCACTTACTTGGGGGTCTCTGGATAGGAAAGTCCAGCACAGATTTGTCGCTTCCAACTTCTCTATGGGAAATGAAAACCACCAACAGTACCTCTGCAGAACCTAAAATAACCCATCATCTTACCAAAAGGGAACATATTACCAAATTAAAAACTACCATCTTACCAAATGTGACCAACAAAACCAAAAGCACACTCTTACCAACAAGAACCCCAAATCTTACCAAAAGTAACTCACCATCTTACCAAAAATAACCCATCAACTTACCAAAAGGGAACACATTACTAAATTAAATCTATCATCTTACCAAAAGTGACCATCAAAACCAAAAACACACTCTTACCATAAAGAACCCCTCAACTTACCAAAAGTAGATCACCATCTTACCAAAAAGAACCCAATCAACTTACCAAAATGAACCCTCCATTTTACAAAAAACAAAACCATGGTAACCCCAAAAGTAACTATTTTATAGAAAAAAAAACACCATCCCAACTTAAGTGACCAATTGACAAAACCGCACCCACCATCTAACCAAAAAGAACCCTTCATCTTACCAAAGGGAACTCACTATCTTACCGAAAAGAACCCATTAACTAGCTTTTTGATCCACATTTCAAAAAGTATTACCGTGCCTAAGGCTGAGGTCTTAGAGTGTGTCCCCAAACTGTTATCTGTGGTCCTAGAGAGGTTTGGGAAGAAATGTGAGCTATCTAAGTTATTTGCCAGTCTACAACATGGTAAAAGGGAAATGACAAAATATGTATCCTGGGCTTAAGAACCCCAATGTTACAACTATTGAGCTGCCATATTGTATTAACCCCCACACACCACACACACACACACACACACACACACACACACACACATTATTTACCTTCAAAATAGAGCTCCTAACTAGTCCTACTAAAATACACAGTACATGTGCACAGGACTTAGTTGGGAGTTGTCCTTGAAAAAAAAATCATTGATGGTGGTCCAGGAATCAGACCCCCAGGATCAGTTATTGATCCACGATGGCCATTTGGTTATGTGGAAGACCCATTTAGTTGTGGCATGGTTACCCTGAATATGATCCTAGGTTTAAAGTGGAGTAAGAAGCACCGTCATGAACTTGTATGTTGTCCTTACACAAAAGACAATGAACCCAAAGCTGACGTGGTATCAATATGACCTTAAGAGTCTATTCACCCAAAGACCGAGGAGTCTATAATATAAGTCACATCTTACCTCTCTAGCCATAAGTACAAATCCCTGTCCATTAAACCTACTGTACATTCATAAGAAGAGCTTTTCCATGTAATTATGCTCCAGATTATCTGCATATATGCTCAGGATGTGATTTACTACAGTAAAGCTTTTAATCACTTCTACTACGGTTTTTGTTAATGGAGTGGCCGTAGACACAACGTACGACACTTCTGGTAATGCCTTAAATATGTCCTGATCTTATTAATGGCTCTCAGCCTTGGATATGGAGGTTATAGGGAAGAATGTATTTTCTTATTCAAGAATGGGAAATGTTTACTATCGGTGAATGGTCTGAACCAGTAGAGGGAGCCAAGTGAATCAAAATTTTTATGATTCTAAAACAATCTGTACATTCAGCACCCAGCCGACTGGAGAGCTCCTCTTCACCTCCCAGAGACAATAATGTTGCACAATCTATAATTCAGCACAAGGGCGGTGAGAACGATCTGCTAATTGACCAAAGACAAGTGTGTTGCTGAATTTGAGACGAAAATTCAATGACATAGACAGCGTCCTTTGTGGATGTCATCTACTGCCTAATGTAATGGGTAACGACATTGCCATCAAATATTCTCCTCTCAGAGAACGCTAAATGCATACATTCCCAGTTAAATTGTTGATCACTCAATACAAGGAGGGATCAAAAAACTAAAAATGTTCAAAAGGATCAAAGTACTTTGCAGAAGAGAAAAAAGGGTTAACCAGAATAACCCTTTGTATGGTCTTATATTGCTATCGTTAGAGCCCTAGTGATCAAACGTTGGGCACTAAGGAGATATAAGACTAAGGAGAAGTTTGAAATGACCATGGTGGGTCTTGAATTTGACCCCTAAATGACAAGCCCATAACCCACTTAAAAGACGGTGTTGGGCTTGAGAGCTCACCTCATGATCCACTTTATAGAAGCCAATGGGGTTGAGAGCTCACCTCATGACCCACTTTATAGAAGGTGATGGGTTAGAGAGCTCACCTCATGACCCACTTTATAGAAGCCAATGGGGTTGAGAGCTCATCTCATGACCCACTTTATAGAAGGTGATGGGTTAGAGAGCTCACCTCATGACCCACTTTATAGAAGCCAATGGGGTTGAGAGCTCATCTCATGACCCACTTTATATAAGGTGATGGGTTAGAGAGCTCACCTCATGATCCACTTTAAGGAAGGTGATGGGTTAGAGAGCTCACCTCATGACCCACTTTATAGAAGGTGATGGGTTAGAGAGCTCACCTCATGACCCACTTTATAGAAGGTGATGGGTTAGAGAGCTCACCTCATGACCCACTTTATAGAAGGTGATGGGTTAGAGAGCTCACCTCATCACTTACTTAGTAAAGGTGTGATGAGAGATCGTGGTGGATCTAGATCTCTAAAGGATGAGCCCATGACCCACTTTATATAAGGTGTCGGGCTTGAGTCTTCATCTTTTGACCCACTTCTCTAAAAGGTTATGGGTTTTATTGCTCAGAGTTTCTGATACAATTGTTGCTTATCAAAAAAACCAACCTCATGATCTCTTCAGCTTGTCTAGATACATATGGGATGTTCTCCGCAGAGATAGATGCTGTCAAACACCCACACACACACACGCACACCAGGTACCTGATTTATGGAAGCCACTGCAAGTCTGGGGATTACCAACTGCATCACGATTTGTAGAAGGGAAGTTATCAATCCAGCCAAGATAGCCCAGGTAAGGGGTAATGGAAGCATGCTGTAGGTAGCAAAAAGTGTAAAGAGTACATAGCCAATACCGTCCCCTAGAAGGCCATATCCTAAACCAGCTGCCAGGATCTGGGTAGCCATGGCTAACCATGTCACAACCCCACTGAACTGTAGATACGTGTAAGAGGTTGTGTCCTTCCTGACAACTACTAAGGCACAAATGACCACCTCAATTCCAGTGAAGAAGCCCAGCAAAATGCCTTTGATGGGGTCCATGGGTGCAGAGGCCAAGGTGAGATGAAGGATCAGTAAGGTGAGCTTGGTCAAGACATCCAGGATGTTCATCACCACTACTGATTTGCGTCGTTGCCCGAGAAAATAGCGTTGGTAAAGCCTTTCTAGGTCTCTAGACTTGAAGGAATTCCTTAAGGTTGGGAATATGACCCCTCTATAGGTGTAACCCCAGTTCAAGAAGAAATCCGAATTGCTTGGGGCACAGTCCAGGTGTAGGAAGCCCAGATCACTACTTGTCCTCTCGGGAAAGACTTTGGTGCCTCCATTATTGTGTCTATCCCCAACGGAGCCAACCTTGCCAAATTGCCTACTGGCGTTGGTTGTGTAGGAGTCATCGGAGGAGAGGGTCTTTGCGCTGCTTTGTTCGTTGATGAACCTCTGCTCGGTGATGTGCCGCACCGCGGTCTGCCATAGTAGTCTCTTGGGTCTGGTGTTGCTGTTGATAGTGGGGGTCTTATTGATGGTGTAAAGTTCATCCGTGGCGCTGGAGCACCTCACCTCAGACAGTTCCATGGTCGATCTGTACAGTTCTTGTTGCTTTCTCCTCTGTAGCTTACTGAAATACATCTGTGGTCATTTTACTGGCCAATAGCATTGGCTCACCAAGGGTTATTGTGTGCTCGCAAGTGCCGATCACTTTTCCCAGCGACGTGTAGACCCCAGGTCCATAATCCCAGCTCTAAGGTCTTCCCATCCGATCCACATCCCAGGCACTAAGTCCACTCATCTTTAAAAACTGTCGTCCGGAACCTCCGAAAGGTTAATCTTGTATCCGGATCTAATTTCCAAAGCAACATGAGATCTTCAGAAAAGCGGGAGCAATCTGGGGAAGGAAAGATGAGGGTCCAGCATAGTAGATATTGACATCTGGTTGGGTTGGGGGGACACCAGGCAGACGGAAAGGTGAGGGTGGCGATCGCGGTTTATCGGATCACATTGACCTTGGAGAAGGCAGGTGCCTTATCTACAGAGAACATCATCAAGGTCCTTGGTGAGGTCATTGGGAAGTCTTGGGAGTAGTAGCAGTGGTGATGATAGGAGTAGTAGTAGCTGGGGTGCAGCTAGGTGTGCATGCCACTTAGTGTAAAGTTAGGCACAGGAGATGCTGGAGGGGACGATCCTCGGCAGGCGACATCGGTGCGATCCTCTGATGGCAGCACATGCACAGCACCAGGCGCTGCCGCTGCGGAGCCTCCAGTCCGGGCAGAGCCTCATGTCCCGGCGGCTGCGGCTCCGGTGTCTAAGAGAGAGGAGAAGCGGAGCCGCGCACGGGGGAGGACCGGGGGGCGGGGCCGAGTGATGTCACCTGACACTGCTGCTGACGTCACAGCCCCGGGCTCTCATCAGAGAACGTGTAATAATCACATATGTAACATGTGTCCTGTATGTGTGTGATATACATGTAATATATGTCCTGTATGTGTGTGATATACATGTAATATGTGTCCTGTATGTGTGTGTGATATACATGTAATATGTGTCCTGTATGTGTGTGATATACATATAATATGTGTCCTGTATGTGTGTGATATACATGTAACATGTGTCCTGTATGTGTGTGATATACATGTAACATATGTCCTGTATGTGTGTGATATACATGTAACATGTGTCCTGTATGTGTGTGATATACATGTAATATATGTCCTGTATGTGTGTGATATACATGTAACATGTGTCCTGTATGTGTGTGATATACATGTAATATATGTCCTGTATGTGTGTGATATACATGTAACATGTGTCCTGTATGTGTGATATACATGTAATATATGTCATGTATGTGTGTGATATACATGTAACATGTGTCCTGTATGTGTGTGATATACATGTAATATACGTCCTGTATGTGTGTGATATACATGTAACATATGTCCTGTATGTGTGTGATATACATGTAACATGTGTCCTGTATGTGTGTGATATACATGTAATATGTGTCCTGTATGTGTGTGATATACATGTAATATATGTCCTGTATGTGTGTGATATACATGTAACATGTGTCCTGTATGTGTGTGATATACATGTAATATATGTCCTGTATGTGTGTGATATACATGTAACATGTGTCCTGTATGTGTGATATACATGTAATATATGTCATGTATGTGTGTGATATACATGTAACATGTGCCCTGTATGTGTGTGATATACATGTAATATATGTCCTGTATGTGTGTGATATACATATAATATGTGTCCTGTATGTGTGTGATATACATGTAATATATGTCCTGTATGTGTGTGATATACATGTAATATATGTCCTGTATGTGTGTGATATACATGTAACATGTGTCCTGTATGTGTGTGATATACATGTAATATATGTCCTGTATGTGTGTGATATACATGTAACATGTGTCCTGTATGTGTGATATACATGTAATATATGTCATGTATGTGTGTGATATACATGTAACATGTGCCCTGTATGTGTGTGATATACATGTAATATATGTCCTGTATGTGTGTGATATACATGTAATATATGTCCTGTATGTGTGTGATATACATGTAACATGTGCCCTGTATGTGTGTGGTACACATGTAATATGTGTCCTGTATGTGTGTGATATACATGTAATATATGTCCTGTATGTGTGTGATATACATGTAATATATGTCCTGTATGTGTGTGATATACATGTAATATATGTCCTGTATGTGTGTGACATACATGTAATATGTGTCCTGTATGTGTGTAATATACATGTAACATGTGTCCTGTATGTGTGTGATATACATGTAATATATGTCCTGTATGTGTGTGATATACATGTAACATGTGTCCTGTATGTGTGTGATATACATGTAACATGTATCCTGTATGTGTGATATACATGTAATATATGTCATGTATGTGTGTGATATACATGTAACATGTGCCCTGTATGTGTGTGATATACATGTAATATATGTCCTGTATGTGTGTGATATACATGTAATATATGTCCTGTATGTGTGTGATATACATGTAATATGTGTCCTATATGTGTGTGATATACATGTAATATGTGTCCTGTATGTGTGTGATATACATGTAATATATGTCCTGTATGTGTGTGATATACATGTAACATGTGTCCTGTATGTGTGTGATATACATGTAACATGTGTCCTGTATGTGTGTGATATACATGTAACATGTGTCCTGTATGTGTGTGATATACATGTGCAACATCCCCCACCGGGGCCTAGCCCTTGAGGTGAGGCCTGGAGACAGCCGGGGCCCGCGATACCGGAGTGGCTGGCGGTTGCGGCCTAAGCACGCTGTTGTCACGGTGCTTGGTACGGGGGAACCGGAGGGCTGTCCTACAGCCTGACAGGTCTCCAGCAGGGTGGTGTTGGCAAGAAATGATGAGGGAGAGGCTGCTATAGCGGATCTCCCTGGGGCAACCCCTTAATGTCCCGAGTGTGAGTCTCTGGGTGATGGACAGGGTGCCGGTGATGAAGGCAGGGGTAGTAGCAGGGACCAGACGGAGACAGAAGTTGAAGAAAACAACTTACAGTTCTTTATTTGAACCGCAGGAACCGCAGCAAACGTGCCTTTAACAAGATGGTGGAGTACTGGAGAGGTATTTGGAGGGAGCCACAGGATGTATTTCACCAGCCTGGATGTATAGGGCAGGCTGGGAGGCAGCTGGGTCCTTAGAGGAGGCTTCAGCTCGGTCCTGGATCTCTTCAGGTATCACCCTTGAAGGTAGGATGATACCCCTTTTCCTCACTACACTAGCTCTAGTCTAATCTTCCACTTCAGGCAGGGGCTAGGCTCTTCCTGCACTGGTCTGGTGTGCTAGAGACTCTGAGCTGTTGCTCAGCTAACTACTCTCTGCTTGTGTCCTGCAGACCCAGAGGGCCTGACTAGGACCGGTCTCTTCTCCCTTCTGGGAGAGACTGCTCTCCTCTCTCTCCTGAGAGAGACTTCTCTCTAAGACCTCTAGAAAATTCCTGGCCAGAGGTTTTATTACCTTCCTTTGGTCAGGTGATGGCTGCTCCTCCAATTACCTCTCAGTGCACAAAGACAGGATGTAACACAGACATTGGTTGACATAATTACATCACAAATTAACATCTGCCTTGCCAGGCAGGATTAACCACTGCAATTTCCCCTTGATCCTATAAGGACCATGTAGTGTAATGTGGTGTTACCTACAGGTGGGACGTATTCGCAAGCACTACCTCGCCATTGCATCGGCGAGGGTGTTGCATACCCCGGGGGCAATTGAAAGAGCCGCCCTCGGCTCGACTACAGATGTTTTGGGGCACAGAGGGGGCTAAGGGCACTTCTGGGAAGTGCAGGCTATGTGAGGTGTAGGGACAAACCGCCCATGGTCCTGGAGACAGGCACCTGGGTTGGTGTCGGACTAAGACAAAAATATGTAGCTGTATGACAGTTGGTCGCTGACGCCATTAAACCGAACTGTACAGTAGGAAAGGTGTGGTGTCATGTCCTGTAATCCACTCCTTGCACCAAGGCCTGTATATTTGTTGTATCAACGCTTCTTCCCTGGCGGCAATTATATGGTGTCCATCTGCATTGCATGAGCATATGCGACACAAGTACCTCCTGACTGACAACCTTACCCATGTATGGGTGGCATCCAGGTGCTATGTGTAACACCCCCGGTCCCCTAAAGACCCACAGTTTACGGACTACCCCCATGTGCAAACCTCAGTTTGAGGGATCAGGTAGCGGTCAGTGTTTTACACAAAAGACGGTCCGACACAGCCACACTACAACCTGAAAAGCCTATGAAAGGGTTAATGCAGACTACTGGCAGATATGACAGTGTGCAACAGGTTAGGATCACATTGGCTTAGGAGCCTAATGGGTACACATCTTATAACATAACGTTACAGATAGATAGGCTACTCAGGGTAGCATGGTAGCAAATGTCTCTTTTCCTGCAAAGGAAAGGCATAAAAGTGCAAGCAGAATGTCCATACCTAAAAAGGAAGGCATTAAGTGCAAAATAATAAGTCAATAGACATAGCAACTTTTCCCTGGTAGTCTCTGGCAAAAGTCTCTCAGAAGGTCTCTACTGACAAAGTCCATCTTCTGGGTACAGCCCTTGATGTGGGGGAAAAGTGCAATGAAGAAGCAAAGGGTCTCCTCTATTTGGAGAGGGACAGAGTCCTTTGATGACATCTCTGCTGTGGCAGAGGAAGGGTGCTATCATAGCACATAATCTCTTGACTGAGATAAATAAGGGTAAGAGTCTCAGGAAAGTCTCTGGCTCTTTGGGGAAAGTGGAAAAATATACACAATATGTACAAAGTGCAGTACCTGAAGCGGGCTACAGCCCTTCAGGGATTAGTCAGTATCGCTGGGTTCAGCAAAGACAGGATCCAGCTCCTGCAGGGAATCCTGTGCATCCTCAGCGGGAGTAGGTACCGGCTGGGGACACCCGGTGGCAGCAGTGGGTACTGCAGGTGCAGCAACATCCTCCGGACCTTCAGGGGGAGGAGCGCTGTCGCCCGGGGTGTCGGCTGTTCCAGCCGGGGGCTCAACTGAGCCAGGGACCACAGAGGGGTCCAGGAAAAAATAAACGGAGTCCAGCGGCCGCGCCGCGGCTCCTTCCAGCTCCGGTTCTTCCGGGGCCGGGTCATCACCCCATTGGTAACCGGCAAGGGGAGATGCGGGCCTAGATGGAACCTCCGGACAAGGTTCGCTAGCCGGGATGTCTTCTCCCACAGAAGAGCCGCGGGACCTGGCAATGCTCCCGGCAGGAGAACCGGTGGGGGTGGCGCCCTGTATCATGCCCGGCCCATGGATGGCAATGGGACCCGTACTCACAATTACTGTGGATGGGGCATTCACGTGGGTCACCGCCCGGGGACTTGCAGCCGAGGAGGAAGAGGTGTTCGGAGACTCCGGCCACTCGTCGTCCTCATACCAGTCGTCCTGCGGGAAGTAGCGGTCCTCGTCGGAATCGGGGATCCGGATCACGCCAGCCGCCCAGGGTCCTCGAGGTCCTTCCTGCAGGGAGAACTCGATGCACTCTCCCGGCTTAAGGTTGTGCAGGCTCTCCGGCAGATCAGGTCTCTTGACGGACCGGCGGGGTATAAATACTTCCCGTCCGGTGTAGTCCTGGGTGGCGAAGCCATAGCCCTTCCGCTTGTCGAAGAACCGGACCATGCCGGTGGTGCGGTTCTTCTCGACCCAAGCTCCAGCTGTAGATCGACCGGCCATGTACCGCTGGGCCTCCTTCTCTCTGCGTCGCTGGTCGAGACAGCGTCTCGGAGTCGCCGGCGGGCGGCCTCACCTCGGCCTTGAGGCTGCGGAGGTTTCGGTGCTGGGGCTCGTGGCTCCGGTTCAGGCTCGGATCTCCTTGGACGACAGGTCGGTGCCGGAACAGGAGCAGGAACCACCGGAGGGTCAGGAGCCACTACAGCGGGGCTAGCAGGCCGCGCTGCAGGAGTAGTAGGCCTCGGAGCAGGTGGAGCGGCCACACTAGGCCCAGGCGTTGGCTCGCCAGGAGTCGGGGCCTCCCCACGTGGCGCCTCCACGTGGGCCCGCGGTACCGGGATGGTAGCCGGGATAGGGACGAGGAACCGCCCGGGTGGGATCTGGTACTGCGTCACCGTTTGGTAACATGTCCTGGTGACGAAGGCCCGAGTCAATCCTCGGTGCAGCCGATGTCCAGCGGAGGGTCTTCGGACGGGCTGCGCAGAGACCACCACCATAGTCTCTAGGACCTCGTAAAATTCCGGACGCTCTACAGGAGGGAAAGGCGGAGGACCCCACATGGTGTTGTCCTCACTGTCCAAAGTCCACTCAAGTTCTGGCGCTTCTCTGAGGCAGGGCAGGAAGTCCGCCTCGAGCCAGTGGGAGGAGTCCAAGTCCTTCCCGCCAAGAGCTGTGGCGGGCTCTAATTTTTCCTGCGCCACAGGAGGCGGGGTTCGCGCCATTCGCGCGTGGGTGGAGCTTGATGCGTCATCTGGGTTTCCCGCCAGTGAAGGTTTTGGCGGGCTTGAATTATTTGCTGCGCCACAGTTTCTGAGGTAAAAATCTTCAGGCGCGGCAGCGCCGGATGTAGCAGAGCTGGTACAGTTCTTGCCAGGATTAACCTCTGGAGTGCGGGAGCGGCGCTCGACAGCACGTGGCAGCAGTATAACACAGTTCATTCCAGAAACACACAAGTCCTTGGGCCTAAACCCGGATGGCAGCAGGGTTAGGCAGCACAGTCTTTTTAATAAAGGAAAGTCTTTAATGCCGTAATAAGGCACAGAAGTCTATATCCTGTTCGTGACGCCACTTGCAACATCCCCCACCGGGGCCTAGCCCTTGAGGTGAGGCCTGGAGACAGCCGGGGCCCGCGGTACCGGAGTGGCTGGCGGTTGCGGCCTAAGCACGCTGTTGTCACGGTGCTTGGTACGGGGGAACCGGAGGGCTGTCCTACAGCCTGACAGGTCTCCAGCAGGGTGGTGTTGGCAAGAAATGATGAGGGAGAGGCTGCTATAGCGGATCTCCCTGGGGCAACCCCTTAATGTCCCGAGTGTGAGTCTCTGGGTGATGGACAGGGTGCCGGTGATGAAGGCAGGGGTAGTAGCAGGGACCAGACGGAGACAGAAGTTGAAGAAAACAACTTACAGTTCTTTATTTGAACCGCAGGAACCGCAGCAAACGTGCCTTTAACAAGATGGTGGAGTACTGGAGAGGTATTTGGAGGGAGCCACAGGATGTATTTCACCAGCCTGGATGTATAGGGCAGGCTGGGAGGCAGCTGGGTCCTTAGAGGAGGCTTCAGCTCGGTCCTGGATCTCTTCAGGTATCACCCTTGAAGGTAGGATGATACCCCTTTTCCTCACTACACTAGCTCTAGTCTAATCTTCCACTTCAGGCAGGGGCTAGGCTCTTCCTGCACTGGTCTGGTGTGCTAGAGACTCTGAGCTGTTGCTCAGCTAACTACTCTCTGCTTGTGTCCTGCAGACCCAGAGGGCCTGACTAGGACCGGTCTCTTCTCCCTTCTGGGAGAGACTGCTCTCCTCTCTCTCCTGAGAGAGACTTCTCTCTAAGACCTCTAGAAAATTCCTGGCCAGAGGTTTTATTACCTTCCTTTGGTCAGGTGATGGCTGCTCCTCCAATTACCTCTCAGTGCACAAAGACAGGATGTAACACAGACATTGGTTGACATAATTACATCACAAATTAACATCTGCCTTGCCAGGCAGGATTAACCACTGCAATTTCCCCTTGATCCTATAAGGACCATGTAGTGTAATGTGGTGTTACCTACAGGTGGGACGTATTCGCAAGCACTACCTCGCCATTGCATCGGCGAGGGTGTTGCACATGTAATATATGTCCTGTATGTGTGTGATATACATGTAACATGTGTCCTGTATGTGTGTGATATACATGTAATATATGTCCTGTATGTGTGTGATATACATGTAACATGTGTCCTGTATGTGTGTGATATACATGTAATATGTGTCCTGTATGTGTGTGATATACATGTAATATGTGTCCTGTATGTGTGTGATATACATGTAACATGTGTCCTGTATGTGTGTGATATACATGTAATATATGTCCTGTATGTGTGTGATATACATGTAATATATGTCCTGTATGTGTGTGATATACATGTAACGTGTGTCCTGTATGTGTGTGATATACATGTAATATGTGTCCTGTATGTGTGTGATATACATGTAATATATGTCCTGTATGTGTGTGATATACATGTAACATGTGTCCTGTATGTGTGTGATATACATGTAATATGTGTCCTGTATGTGTGTGATATACATGTAACATGTGTCCTGTATGTGTGTGATATACATGTAATATGTGTCCTGTATGTGTGTGGTATACATGTTATATGTGTCCTGTATGTGTGTGATATACATGTAATATATGTCCTGTATGTGTGTGATATACATGTAATATGTGTCCTGTATGTGTGTGATATACATGTAATATGTGCCCTGTATGTGTGTGATATACATGTAACATGTGTCCTGTATGTGTGTGATATACATGTAATATGTGTCCTGTATGTGTGTGATATACATGTAATATATGTCCTGTATGTGTGTGATATACATGTAATATGTGTCCTGTATGTGTGTGGTATACATGTAACATGTGTCCTGTATGTGTGTGATATACATGTAATATGTGTCCTGTATGTGTGTGATATACATGTAACATGTGTCCTGTATGTGTGTGATATACATGTAATATGTGTCCTGTATGTGTGATATACATGTAATATATGTCCTGTATGTGTGTGATATACATGTAATATATGTCCTGTATGTGTGTGATATACATGTAATATATGTCCTGTATGTGTGTGATATACATGTAATATATGTCCTGTATGTGTGTGATATACATGTAATATGTGTCCTGTATGTGTGTGATATACATGTAATATATGTCCTGTATGTGTGTGATATACATGTAACATGTGTCCTGTGTGTGTGATATACATGTAACATGTGTCCTGTATGTGTGTGATATACATGTAACATGTGTCCTGTATGTGTGTGATATACATGTAATATATGTCCTGTATGTGTGTAATATACATGTAACATGTGTCCTGTATGTGTGTGATATACATGTAATATATGTCATGTGTGTGTGTGATATACATGTAACATATGTCCTGTATGTGTGTGATGAGTGTGTGTGAGTTGAGCGCTTACGCGCGGCGGGACCTTATAACCTGCAGCGGCTGAGGAGCGAAGATTTCCAGGGTGGGCCCCCGGGGATGCCATACCCCGAGCAGCCTGTCGGCCCCGCTCCTAGCACGCTGGCAAGCAATGGAGTCTTCCCCGCGGCAGCCACCGCCTTCGCCCTAGCCTCGCCGTCAGTCGATGAAGAACGTCGTTCGCCCTCCTCTGCTCGGGATTTGGAAACGGCCTGGCCTTCGCCTACTCCGTCGGGCAACTGCCTTCCGCCAGCCCCTTCCCTCGAATCCCCTTCTTCCATTTTAGACCCGATCAGGGGATTGGTCAGCCCAGCCCTGGGGTAGGAAGAGGGGTTGGGGTCGGTTCGGCTTCGGGTGCCCCGCTCGGGTGTCCTGTATGTGTGTGATATACATGTAATATGTGTCCTGTATGTGTGTGATATACATGTAATATGTGCCCTGTATGTGTGTGATATACATGTAACATGTGTCCTGTATGTGTGTGATATACATGTAATATGTGTCCTGTATGTGTGTGATATACATGTAATATATGTCCTGTATGTGTGTGATATACATGTAACATGTGTCCTGTATGTGTGTGATATACATGTAATATGTGTCCTGTATGTGTGTGGTATACATGTAACATGTGTCCTGTATGTGTGTGATATACATGTAATATGTGTCCTGTATGTGTGTGATATACATGTAACATGTGTCCTGTATGTGTGTGATATACATGTAATATGTGTCCTGTATGTGTGATATACATGTAATATACGTCCTGTATGTGTGTGATATACATGTAATATATGTCCTGTATGTGTGTGATATACATGTAATATATGTCCTGTATGTGTGTGATATACATGTAATATATGTCCTGTATGTGTGTGATATACATGTAATATGTGTCCTGTATGTGTGTGATATACATGTAATATATGTCCTGTATGTGTGTGATATACATGTAACATGTGTCCTGTGTGTGTGATATACATGTAACATGTGTCCTGTATGTGTGTGATATACATGTAACATGTGTCCTGTATGTGTGTGATATACATGTAATATATGTCCTGTATGTGTGTAATATACATGTAACATGTGTCCTGTATGTGTGTGATATACATGTAATATGTGTCCTGTATGTGTGTGATATACATGTAACATGTGTCATGTGTGTGTGTGATATACATGTAACATATGTCCTGTATGTGTGTGATATACATGTAATATATGTCCTGTATGTGTGTGATATACATGTAACATATGTCCTGTATGTGTGTGATATACATGTAATATGTGCCCTGTATGTGTGTGATATACATGTAACATATGTCCTGTATGTGTGTGATATACATGTAACATGTGTCCTGTATGTGTGTGATATACATGTAATATGTGTCCTGTATGTGTGTGATATACATGTAATATATGTCCTGTATGTGTGTGATATACATGTAATATGTGCCCTGTATGTGTGTGATATACATGTAATATATGTCCTGTATGTGTGTGATATACATGTAATATATGTCCTGTATGTGTGTGATATACATGTAACATATGTCCTGTATGTGTGTGATATACATGCAATATATGTCCTGTATGTGTGTGATATACATGTAATATATGTCCTGTATGTGTGTGATATACATGTAATATGTGTCCTGTATGTGTGTGATATACATGTAATATGTGCCCTGTATGTGTGTGATATACATGTAATATATGTCCTGTATGTGTGTGATATACATGTAACATATGTCCTGTATGTGTGTGATATACATGTAATATATGTCCTGTATGTGTGTGATATACATGTAATATATGTCCTGTATGTGTGTGATATACATGTAATATGTGTCCTGTATGTGTGTGATATACATGTAATATGTGTCCTGTATGTGTGTGATATACATGTAATATGTGTCCTGTATGTGTGTGATATACATGTAATATGTGTCCTGTATGTGTGTGATATACATGTAATATGTGTCCTGTATGTGTGTGATATACATGTAATATGTGTCCTGTATGTGTGTATGTAAGCAATTATTTATGCAAAAACAATCCTTTCTATCGCTGGTCTAGGTCGGTGGGATTGCCTGGGTTTCCCAAAAAACCCTGAAAAAAACTGTACAAACGGTCCAAAATAAACCTGAATCCTCCCTCAATGTATAAACAACACTGGTATCTAGATGTCAAGTAAAGCAATGTATCTATATGCATCTCTGGTATCTATATGTATGCATACGTATCTATTGTGTCTATATGTATATCTTGCATCTATAATAACTTTATGTATCTCTTATATATATTTTTATATATATATATATATATATATATATATATATATTGTGTCTATATGTATCTATATTTATATTGTATCTATATGTATCTTATATCTATACGTATATTTGTATCTACATGTATCTATACGTATCTCTTGTATCTATATGTATCTCTTGTATCTCTTTTGTCTATATGTATCTATATTTATCTTGTATCTGTACATATCAATATGAATCTATATGTATCACTTATATCTATATGTATCTATATTTATCTTGTATCTGTACATATCAATATGAATCTATATGTATCACTTATATCTATATGTATCTATATTTATCTTGTATCTATACGTATGTACATGCATCTCTTGTATCTACATGTATCTATATTTATCTTGTATCTATACATATCTATATGAATCTATATGTATCTCTTGTATCTATACTTATTTATATGTATTTCTTGTATCTATACATATTTCTCTTGTATCTATATGTGTATATATATATATAAACATATATATATATATATATCTTGTGTCTATATGTATCTATATTTATCTTGTATCTGTACATATCTATATGAATCTATATGTGTCTCTTGTGTCTATATGTATCTCTAGTTATCTTGTATCTATGCGTATTTATATATATCTCTTGTATCTGTACATATCTATACGTATTTATATGTATGTCTTGTATCTGAAACCTGCATCAGGTTTGTGATGTCTGGGTGCTGATGCATTTCCATGGTAGCCGGGGCACTTGTCACGTCTGCCATCTTTGTACTGGTGATCGTCCATGGATTCCTCTGACATCCTGGCATAATGGAATCTAATACACAGGTCTTGCAGAGAGACGACCCCATCTTACCGGTGACCTCACTAGTGTCTAGTACTAAATCAGACACCAACACAGCCAGTAGACTAGACACAGGGATCTGCATATGTAGCAGTGCTGAACATGTTGCGTCCCGCTCGTCCCTGTGTAACTTATGGAGATTGCCTGTTGCGTTATTATGCAAATAGCAGGAAACATAGTGAAATATAATTACGGTATGTTCTACAAATAAAAGATACAAATATTCTACATGCGACTCGACACGGTGGCTGAGTGGGTAGCACTTCTGCCTTGCAGCGCTGAGGTCCTGGGTTCGAATCCTACCCAGGTCAACATCTGCAAAGAGTTTGTATGTTCTCTCCATGCTTGCATGGGTTTCCTCCCACACTCCAAAACATACAGGTAGGTTGTTTAGACTGTGAGCCCCATTGGGGACAGGGACCAATTTGACAAGCTTTGTGCAGCGCTGAGGAATCTGTGTGCGCTATATAAATAAAGAATTATTATTATTATTAAACTCAGCTCGTCTACAGCCCAGTCCTTATGTGCAGGATCTGTCCATGGTACTGAAACCATCCGTGCACAGTGGGCCACATTTATTACTAGTGAGGCAGAGGGGGACATTTATCTTTATTTCTGCTAGTTAAATTGTCACATTTTTGCGACTTTTCACTGCGACTTTTGCTGTCGTTTTTCCAGTATGCCTTGGTCTACACCTTGTGCCTTATGTATCTTTATTTTCCAGATGTTCCGTGCAACTTTTCACTTATGTATCACTTTTTCTGCTTATTTCTGCGACTTTTTAGGCGCAAATCTCTTCCTGGTCCAAGGCAGGTACAAAGGAAGGATTTTATGTCATTGACCTTGTTTTAACAAGTAAATTGGAATTATTTCACATACTTTAGAAGTTTAAAATTTTGCACATTAACTAGTTTAAAAAAAAAAATCTAAAAGTTTTCATAATAACTGATTACTTCTAAGAGTGAGGTCACACGTGGCATTTTCATTGCATTTTGAAAGACATTACAACAGATGAGGAGAGGGGATTTGCTAAATTACATAACTCTTAACATGAACGCAGCACAAAGTAAAGACGATGTTAACGCAGCGTTGTTTTGTAAACACAAATATTAACAGTAACGTAATTACCTCTCCTCAGCTAACGCAATGGGGGTCATTTACTAAAGGCCCGATTCGCGTTTTCCCGACGTGTTACCCGAATATTTCCGATTCGCGACGATTTTCCCTGAATTGCCCCGGGATTTTGGCGCACGCGATCGGTTTGTGGCGCATCGGCGCTGGCATGCACGCGACGGAAATCGGGGGGCGTGGCCGAACGGTAACCCGACGGATTCGGAAAAACCGCCGCATTTAAGAAAAAATAATTGGTCGCACGGGCCATACTCACATGCACCATGATGAAGACGATGAACTCCGGGGCACCTCGGTGGACATCGGCGCAACAGCGCCACCTGGTGGACATCGGGCGCAGTACCTTCATGAATCGCCGGAAGACCCGCCGCTGGAACGCGAATGGACCAGGTAAGTAAATGTGCCCCAATGTCTTTCAAAACATAATGAAATCGCAACCAAAACGCAACGTGTGACCTCACCCATAAGACCACGTGTGACCGCAGCCTGATATGTTGTCATCTCCATGGGGTGTGACTAGAATACATAAAAATGCAGGACACGGCATAAAATCCAAAATTTACAATAGTCTCCACTCCTAATGACCCCCTTAACCCCTAGGGGACACAGCCTATTTTGGCCTTAAGGACGCGGCCCCATTCTTCAAATCTGACCTGTGTCACTATAAGTGGTTATAGCTTTGGAACGCTATGAGATATCCAGGGGATTTTTAGATTGTTTTCTCGTGACACATTGTACTTCAAATTAGTTTAAAAATTTGGATGATATCTTTTGTGTTTAGTTATGAAAAAAAACAAAATTTGGAAAAAAATTGGAAAAATTCTTTATTTTCAACGTTCTAAATTCTCTACTTTTGATGCAGATAGTCATAGCTCCCAAATAAATTCATAACTTACATTTCCCAAATGTCTGCTTTATGTTGGCATGGTTTTTTAAGATTCCACATATTTTACTAGAATGTTATGAGGCTCAGAATTTAGGTATCATTTTTCACATTTTTTGTAAAATCACCAAAACCCGCATTTAGATGGACCTGCTCAACTTCTAATTGACACTGAGAGGCCTAAATAATAGTGAGATTCATAAATTACCCCATTGTGGAAACTACACCCCTCAACGTATGAAAAACCACTTTTAAGAAGTTTGTTAACCCTTTACGTGTTTTATAGGGGTTAAAACAAAATGGAGGTGCAGTCTGCAAATTGTAATATTTTTTCACAATACATCCATTTTGGGTGGAAAATTAAACATTTACAATGGATTAAATGAATAAAGGCTCCACAAAGTTTGTTACCCAATTTCTCCCGAGTACACCGATACCCCATATGTGGTGGTAACCTGCTGTATGGGCGCACGGCCGGGCATAGAAGGGAAGGAGGCGCCATCCAGAGCAGATTTTCTATGTCACATTGTACAGGCTATAATTTTTTTCTTTTTTTAATGAGGACCTATAGGGGCTTATTTCTTTTGCCACATGAGATGCACTTTTCTGGTACGTAATTTGGGGGAATCTATAGGCTAATTGGTGAGATTTTATTAACTCTTTGTTGGTGGAGGAAATGAAAATCATCACTTTTCAGGAAGATTTTTATGGGTTTTTTTTTTTTGCCCGTTTACCATACCATAAAAATAGTATATTATTTTTATTCTATGGGTCGCCACGATTACAAAAAGACCTCATTTATATAGATTTTTTATTTTTTTCCCATTTTTACTGCATAAAAAGTAATTTGGCAAAAATGTTGTTAATTTTAGCATCACCGTCTTACATATGCATAACTTTTTTATTTTTTGCCTCACAAATCTGTTTAAGGGCTTATTTTTTGCGAGAAGGATTGTTCTTTTTAGTGGTCTTATTTTAGAGTGCATAACATTTTTTAAATCCCTTTTAGAGCATTTTTATAGGGTATTAATTGAAAATGATCTTTTTTCTGGAGCTTTTTTTTGTTTTGTTTTTTACGGGGTTCACTTTGCGGATCTAATAACGATTCTGTTTTATTATGCAGATTGTTACGGACGCAGGGATACCAAATATGTGGGGGTTTTGTGTATTTTATTCAATTGTACTGAATAAAAACCAATTTGGAGAAAATCTTATTCATTTTAGCATCACCATCTTTTCATATGCATAACTTTTTTATTTTTCGGCTGACAAATCTGGTTAGGGGCTTATTTTTTGCGAGAACAGTTGTTCTTTTTAGTGGGCTTATTTTGGAGTGCATAACATTTTTTAAATTACTTTTTAGAGCATTTTTTGATATATTTAAAAATTATCTTTTTTCGGAACGTTTTTGCGTTTTTTTTTCTACGGCGTGTACCGTGCGGGTCCAGTAATGATTCTGTTTTATTATACAGATTGTTACGGACGCGGCAATACCAAATATGCGGGGTTTTTTGTGTTTTTGTGTTTTTTATACTTTATTAAGTGTTTTTATGGGAAAGTGACATTTTAGGGGCTTATATTTTTATGTATTTATTTTTTATTTATTATAATGTGTAGTGTTAAGTGTTTTTGCATTTTTTTTACTTATACATACTTGAACTTAAACCAGTGATGCTCTGATCACTGGTTTAAGTTCAATACACTGCTCTACAATACTATTTTATTGTAGAGCAGTGTAAACTGTCTGAGCAAGCTTGCGCATGCTCAGACAGTTTACAGCCAGACCCGGAAGGGGTCTGGCTGCCATGGAGACCGGGCAGCTCCGGGGCACAAGCCAGTCCTCGGAGCTGCCCAGAAGTGGATCGGATCCCCCGGTAAGCGGCACGGGGGATCCGATCCACAACGCAAACACCCTTACACGCCGCGGTCATGTTTGACCGCGGCGTGTAAGGGGTTAACACCCGCGATCGGAGCCGGCTCCGATCGCGGGTGTTAGCGCAGGCTGTCAGCTGTACTAGACAGCTGACAGCCGCTGCTTCTGGTACCGGCTCCGTTCGTGAGCCGGTGCCAGAAGCAGGACGTTATAGAACGTCCCCGTGCGCTAAGCATCTAGCCCCGGGGACGTACTATAACGTCCTGGTGCGCCTAGGGGTTAAGTGGCTTCTGTCCTTTCCGGTATATAACCCCTCACATGGCTTGTGTCCTCTCCTGTATATAACCCCTCACATGGCTTGTATCCTCTCCTGTATATAACCCCTCACATGGCTTGTATCCTCTCCTGTATATAACCCCCTCACATGGCTTGTATCCTCTCCTGTATATAACCCCCACATGGCTGTGTCCTCTCCTGTATATAACCCCCTCACATGGCTAGTGTCCTCTCCTGTATATAACCCCTCACATGGCTTGTGTCCTCTCCTGTATATAACCCCTCACATGGCTTGTATCCTCTCCTGAATATAACCCCTCACATGGCTTGTGTCCTCTCCTGTATATAACCCCTCACATGGCTTGTGTCCTCTCCTGTATATAACCCCTCACATGGCTTGTATCCTCTCCTGTATATAACCCCTCACATGGCTTGTATCCTTTCCTGCATATAACCCCTCACATGGCTTGTTTTCTCTCCTGTATATAACCCCTCACATGGCTTGTATCCTCTCCTGTATATAACCCCTCACATGGCTTGTATCCTCTCCTATATATAACCCCTCACATGGCTTGTATCCTCTCCTGCATATAACCCCTCACATGGCTTGTATCCTTTCCTGCATATAACCCCTCACATGGCTTGTATCCTTTCCTGCATATAACCCCTCACATGGCTTGTATCCTCTCCTATATATAACCCCTCACATGGCTTGTATGCTCTCCTGTATATAACCCCCTCACATGGCTTGTGTCCTCTCCTGTATATAACCCCTCACATGGCTTGTATCCTCTCCTGTACATAACCCCCTCACAAGGCTTGTATCCTCTCCTGTATATATCCCCTCACATGGCTTGTATCCTGTCCTGTATATAACCTCTCACATGGCTTGTATCCTCTCCTGTATATTACCCCCTCACATGGCTTGTATCCTCTCCTGTATATAACCCCTCACATGGCTTGTATTCTCTCCTGTATATAACCCCCTCACATGGCTTGTATCCTCTCCTGTATATAACCCCTCACATGGCTTGTGTCCTCTCCTGTATATAACCCTCACAAGGCTTGTATCCTCTCCTGCATATAACCCCTCACATGGCTTGTATCCTCTCCTGTATATATCCTCTCACATGGCTTGTATCCTCTCCTGTATATAACCCCTCACATGGCTTGTATCCTCTCCTGTATATAACCTCTCACATGGCTTGTATCTTCTCCTGTATATAACCCCTCACATGGCTTGTAGCCTCTCCTGTATATAACCCCTCACATGGCTTGTATCCTCTCCTGTATATAACCCCCTCACATGGCTTGTATCCTCTCCTGTATATAACCCCTCACATGGCTTGTGTCCTCTCCTGTATATAACCCTCACATGGCTTGTATCCTCTCCTGTATATAACCCCCTCACATGGCTTGTGTCCTCTCCTGTATATAACCCCTCAAATGGCTTGTATCCTCTCCTGTATAAAACCCCTCACATGGCTTGTATCCTCTCCTGCATATAACCCTGCACATGGCTTGTATCCTCTCCTGTATATAACCTCTTACATGGCTTGTATCCTCTCCTGTATATAACCCCTCACATGGCTTGTATCCTCTCCTGTATATAACCCCTCACATGGCTTGTATCCTCTCCTGTATATAACCCCTCACATGGCTTGTATCCACTCCTGTATATAACCCCTCACATGGCTTGTATCCTTTCTTGTATATAACCCCTCACATGGCTAATTTCCTCTTCTGTATATAATCCCTCACATGGCTTGTGTCCTCTCCTGTATATAACGCCCCCACATGGCTTGTATCCTCTGCTGTATATAACCCCTCTATTGGCTTGTGTCCTCTCCTGCATTTAACCCTTTCAGATGGCTTGTATCCTCTACTGTATATAACCCCTCAATTGGCTTGTGTCCTCTCCTGTATATAACCTCTCACATGGCTTGTGTCCTCCCCTGTATATAACCCCTCACATGGCTTGTATCCTCTCCTGTATATTACCCCTCACATGGCTTGCATCCTCTCCTGTAGATAACCTTGCACATGGCTTGTATCCTCTCCTGTATATAACCCCTCACATGGCTTTTGTCCTCTCCTGTGTATAACCCCTCACATGGCTTGTATCCTCTCCTGTATATAATTCCTCACATGGCTAGTATCCTCCCCTGTATATAACCCACTTACATGGCTTGTATCCTGTCCTGTATATCACCTTTTACATGGCTTTTATCCTCTCCTGTATTTAACCCCCTCACATGGCTTGTATCCTCTCCTGTATATAACCCCCTCACATGGTTTGTATCCTCTCCTGTATATATCCTCTCACATGGCTTGTATCCTCTCCTGTATATAACCCCTCACATGGCTTGTATGCTCTCCTGTATATAACCCCTCACATGGCTTGTATCCTCTCCTGCATATAACCCTGCACATGGCTTGTATCCTCTCCTGTATATAACCTCTGACATGGCTTGTATCCTCTCCTGTATATAATTCCTCACATGGCTTGTATCCTCTCCTGTATATAACCCCTCACATGGCTTGTATCCTTTCTTGTATATAACCCCTCACATGGCTAATTTCCTCTTCTGTATATAACCCCTGACATGGTTTGTGTCCTCTCCTGTATATAACGGCCCCACATGGCTTGTATCCTCTGCTGTATATAACCCCTCAATTGGCTTGTGTCCTCTCCTGCATTTAACCCCTTCAGATGGCTTGTATCCTCTACTGTATATAACCCCTCAATTGGCTTGTGTCCATTCCTGCATATAACCCCTTCAGATGGCTTATATCCTCTCCTGTATATAACCCCCTCAGATGGCTTGTGTCCTCCCCTGTATATAACCCCTCACATGGCTTGTATCCTCTCCTGTATATTACCCCTCACATGGCTTGTGTCCTCTCCTGTATATAACCCCTAACATGGCTTGTATCCTCTCCTGTATATAACCCCTCAGATGGCTTGTATCCTCTCCTGTATATAACCTCTCACATGGCTTGTGTCCTCCCCTGTATATAACCACTCACATGGCTTGTGTCCTCTCCTGTATATAACCCCCTTACATGGCTTGTATCCTCTCCTGTATATAACCCCTCACATGGCTTGTATCCTCTCCTGTATGTAACCCCCTCACATGGCTTGTATCCTCTCCTGTATATAACCCCTCACATGGCATGTATCCTCTCCTGTATATAACCCCCTCACATGGCTTGTATCCTCTCCTGTATTTAACCCCCTCACATGGCTTGTATCCTCTCCTGTATATAACCCCCTCACATGGCTTGTATCCTCTCCTGTATATATCCTCTCACATGGCTTGTATCCTCTCCTGTATATAACCCCTCACATGGCTTGTATCCTCTCCTGTATATAACCCCTCACATGGCTTGTATCCTCTCCTGTATATAACCCCTCACATGGCTTGAATCCTCTCCTGTATATAACCCCCTCACATGGCTTGTATCATCTCCTGTATATAACCCATCACGTGGCTTGTATCCTCTCCTTTATATAACCCCTCAGATGGCTTGTATCCTCTCCTTTATATAACCCCTCACTTGGCTTGTGTCCTCTCCTGTATATAACCCCTTACATGGCTTGTATCCTCTCCTGTATATAACCCCTCACATGGCTTGTATTCCTCTCCTGTATATAACCCCTCACATCGCTTGTATCCTCTCCTGTATATAATTCCTCACATGGATTCCATCCTCATCTGTATATAACCCCCTCACATGGCTTGTATCCTGTCCTGCATATAACCTTTCACATGGCTTGTATTCTCTCCTGTATATAAACCCCTCACATAGCTTGTATCCTCTCCTGTATATAACCTCTCACATGACTTGTATCCTCTCCTGTATATATCCTCTCACATGGCTTGTATCCTCTCCTGTATTTAACCCCTCACATGGCTTGTATCCTCTCCTGTATAAAACCCCTCACATGGCTTGTATCCTCTCCTGTATATAACCGCTCATATGGCTTGTGTCCTCTCCTGTATATAACCCCTCACATGGCTTGTGTCCTCTCCTGTATATAACCCCCTCACATGACGTGTATCCTCTCCTGTATATAACCCCTCACGTGGCTTGTATCATCTCCTGTAAATAACCCCTCACATGGCTTGTATCTTCTCCTGTATATAACCCCTCACGTGGCTTGTATACTCTCCTGTATATAACCCCTCACATGGCTTGTATCCTCTCCTGTATATAACTCCTCACATGACTTGTATCCTCTCCTGTATAAAAGCCCTCACATGGCTAGTATCCTCTCCTGCATATAACCCTGCACATGGCTTGTATCCACTCCTGAATATAACCCCTCACATGGCTTGTATGCTCTCCTGTATATAACCCCTCACATGGCTTGTGTCCTCTCCTGTATATAACTCCCTCACATGGCTTGTGTCCTCTCCTGTATATAACCCCCTCACATGGCTTGTATCCTCTCCTGTATATAACCCCCTCATATGGCTTGCATCCTTTTCTGTATATAACCCCTCACATGGCTTGTATCCTCTCCTGTATATAACCCCTCACATGGCTTGTATCCTCTCCTGTAAAAACCCCTCACATGGCTTGTATCCTCTCCTGTATATAACCCCCCCACATGGCTTGTATCCTCTCCTGTATATAACCCCTCACATGGCTTGTTTCCTCTCCTGTATATAACCCCCTCACATGTTTTGTATCCTGCCCTTTATATTACCCCTCACATGGCTTGTATCCTCTCCTGTATATAACCCCCCCACATGGCTTGTATCCTCTCCTGTATATAACCCCACACATGGCTTGTATCCTCTCCTGTATATAACCCCTCACATGGCTTGTATCCTCTCCTGTATAAAACCCCTCACATGGCTTGTATCCTCTCCTGCATATAAACCCTCACATGGCTTGTATCCTCTCCTGCATATAACCCCTCACATGGCTTGTATCATCTCCGGTATATAACCCCTCACGTGGCTTGTATCCTTTCCTGTATATAACCCCTCACATGGCTTGTGTCCTCTCCTGTATATAACCCCCTCACATGGCTTGTATCCTCTCCTGTATTTAACCCCCTCACATGGCTTGTATCCTCTTCTGTATATAACCCCTCACATGGCTTGTATCCTCTCCTGTATATAACCCCCTCACATGGCTTGTATCCTCTCCTGTAAAAAAACCCTCACATGGCTTGTATCCTCTCCTGTATATTACCCCCCCCCCCACATGGCTTGTATCCTCTCCTGTATATAACCCCTCACATGGCTTGTTTCCTCTCCTGTATATTTCCCCCTCACATGGCTTGTATCTTGCCCTGTATATAACCCCTCACATGGCTTGTATCCTCTCCTGTATATAACCCCTCACATGGCTTGTATCCTCTCCTGTATATAACCCCTCACATGGCTTGTATCCTCTCCTGTATAAAACCCCTCACATGGCTTGTATCCTCTCCTGCATATAACCCCTCACATGGTTTGTATCATCTCCTGTATATAACCTCTCACATGACTTGTATCCTCTCCTGTATATAACCCCTCACGTGGCTTGTATCCTCTCCTGTATATAACCCCTCACATGGCTTGTATCTTCTCCTGTATATAACCCCTCACGTGGCTTGTATCCTCTCCTGTATATAACCCCTCACATGGCTTGTATCCTCTCCTGTATATAACCCTGCACATGGCTTGTATCCTCTCCTGTATATAACCCCTCACATGGCTTGTATCCTCTTCTGTATATAACCCCTCACATGGCTTGTATCCTCTCTTGTATATAACCCCTCACATGGCTTGTATCCTCTCCTGTAAAAAACCCCTTACATGGCTTGTATCCACTCCTGTATATATCCCCCCCACATGGCTTGTATCCTCTCCTGTATATAACCCCTCACATGGCTTGAGTCCTCTCCTGTATATAATCCCCTCACATGGCTTGAATCCTGCGCTGTATATAACCCCTCACATGGCTTGTATCCTCTCCTGTATATAACCCCCTCACATGGCTTGTGTCCTCTCCTGTATATAACCCCCTCACATGGCTTGTGTCCTCTCCTGTATATAACCCATTCACATGGCTTGTATCTTCTCCTGTATATTACCCCTCACATGGCTTGTATCCTCTCCTGTATATAACCCCTCACATGGCTTGTATCCTCTCCTGTATATAACCCCTCACATGGCTTGTATCCTCTCCTGTATATAACTTCTCACATGGCTTGTATCCTCTCCTGTATATAACCCCTCACATGGCTTGTATCCTATGCTGTATATAACCCCCTCACATGGCTTGTATCCTCTCCTGTATATAATAACCCCTCACATGGCTTGCATCATCTCCTGTATATAACCCCTCACATGGCTTGTATCCTCTCCTGTATATAACCCCTCACATGGCGTGTATCCTCTCCTGTATATAACCCCTCACATGGCTTGTATCCTCTCCTGTATATAAGCCCCTCACATGGCTTGTATCCTCTCCTGTATATAACCCTTCATATGGCTTGTATCCTCTCCTGTATGTAACCCCTCACATGGCTTGTATCCTCTCCTGTATATAATAACCCCTCACATGGCTTGTATCCTCTCCTGTATATAACCCCTCACATGGCTTGTATCCTCTTCTGTATATAACCCCTCACATGGCTTGTATCCTCTTCTGTATATAACCCCTCACATGGCTTGTATCCTCTCCTGTATATAACCCCTCACATGGCTTGCGTCCTCTCCTGTATATAACCCCCTCACATGGCTTGTATCCTCTTCTGTATATAACCCCTCACATGGCTTGTATCCTCTCCTGTATATAACCCCTCACATGGCTTGTATCCTCTCCTGTAAAAAAACCCTCACATGGCTTGTATCCTCTCCTGTATATAACCCCCCCACATGGCTTGTATCCTCTCCTGTATATAACCCCTCACATGGCTTGTTTCCTCTCCTGTATATAACCCCCTCACATGGCTTGTATCCTGCCCTGTGTATTACCCCTCACATGGCTTGTATCCTCTCCTGTATATAACCCCCTCACATGGCTTGTATCCTCTCCTGTATATAACCCCACACATGGCTTGTATCCTCTCCTGTATATAACCCCTCACATGGCTTGTATCCTCTCCTGTATAAAACCCCTCACATGGCTTGTATCCTCTCCTGCATATAACCCCTCACATGGCTTGTATCATCTCCTGTATATAACCTCTCACATGACTTGTATCCTCTCCTGTATATAACCCCTCACGTGGCTTGTATCCTCTCCTGTATATAACCCCTCACATGGCTTGTGTCCTCTCCTGTATATAACCCCCTCACATGGCTTGTATCCTCTCCTGTATTTAACCCCCTCACATGTCTTGTATCCTCTTCTGTATATAACCCCTCAAATGGCTTGCATCCTCTCCTGTATATAACCCCTCACATGGCTTGTATCCTCTCCTGTAAAAAAACCCTCACATGGCTTGTATCCTTTCCTGTATATAACCCCGCCCCCACATGGCTTGTATCCTCTCCTGTATATAACCCCTCACATGGCTTGTTTCCTCTCCTGTATATAACCCCCTCACATGGCTTGTATCCTGCCCTGTATATAACCCCTCACATGGCTTGTATCCTCTCCTGTATATAACCACTCACATGGCTTGTGTCCTCTCCTGTATATAACCCCCTCACATGGCTTGTATCCTCTCCTGTATTTAACCCCCTCACATGTCTTGTATCCTCTTCTGTATATAACCCCTCAAATGGCTTGCATCCTCTCCTGTATATAACCCCTCACATGGCTTGTATCCTCTCCTGTAAAAAAAACCCTCACATGGCTTGTATCCTTTCCTGTATATAACCCCGCCCCCACATGGCTTGTATCCTCTCCTGTATATAACCCCTCACATGGCTTGTTTCCTCTCCTGTATATAACCCCCTCACATGGCTTGTATCCTGCCCTGTATATAACCCCTCACATGGCTTGTATCCTCTCCTGTATATAACCCCCTCACATGGCTTGTATCCTCTCCTGTATATAACCCCTCACATGGCTTGTATCCTCTCCTGTATATAACCCCTCACATGGCTTGTATCCTCTCCTGTATAAAACCCCTCACATGGCTTGTATCCTCTCCTGCATATATCCCCTCACATGGCTTGTATCATCTCCTGTATATAACCTCTCACATGACTTGTATCCTCTCCTGTATATAACCCCTCACGTGGCTTGTATCCTCTCCTGTATATAACCCCTCACATGGCTTGTATCTTCTCCTGTATATAACCCCTCACGTGGCTTGTATCCTCTCCTGTATATAACCCCTCACATGGCTTGTATCCTCTCCTGCATATAACCCTGCACATGGCTTGTATCCTCTCCTGTATATAACCCCTCACATGGCTTGTATCCTCTTCTGTATATAACCCCTCACATGGCTTGTATCCTCTCCTGTATATAACCCCTCACATGTCTTGTATCCTCTCCTGTAAAAAACCCCTCACATGGCTTGTATCCACTCCTGTATATAACCCCCCGCCCCACATGGCTTGTATCCTCTCCTGTATATAACCCCTCACATGGCTTGTGTCCTCTCCTGTATATAACCCCCTCACATGGCTTGTATCCTCTCCTGTATATAACCCCTCACATGGCTTGTATCCTCTCCTGTATATAACCCCCTCACATGGCTTGTATCCTCTTCTGTATATAACCCCTCACATGGCTTGTGTCCACTCCTGTATATAACCCCTCACGTGGCTTGTGTCCTCTCCTGTATATAACCCCCTCACATGGCTTGTGTCCTCTCCTGTATATAACCCCCTCACATGGCTTGTATCTTCTCCTGTATATTACCCCTCACATGGCTTGTATCCTCTCCTGTATATAACCCCTCACATGGCTTGTATCCTCTCCTGTATATAACTCCTCACATGGCTTGTATCCTCTCCTGTATATAACCCCTCACATGGCTTGTATCCTCTCCTGTATATAACACCTCACATGGCTTGTATCCTCTCCTGTATATAAGCCCCTCACATGGCTTGTATCCTCTCCTGTATATAACCCTTCATATGGCTTGTATCCTCTCCTGTATGTAACCCCTCACATCGCTTGTATCCTCTCCTGTATATAATAACCCCTCACATGGCTTGTATCCTCTCCTGTATATAACCCCTCACATGGCTTGTATCCTCTTCTGTATATAACCCCTCACATGGCTTGTATCCTCTCCTGTTTATAATAACCCCTCACATGGCTTGTATCCTCTCCTGTATATAATCCCTCACATGGCTTGTATCCTCTTCTGTATATAACCCCTCACATGGCTTGTATCCTCTTCTGTATATAACCCCTCACATGGCTTGTTTCCTCTCCTGTATATAACCCCTCACATGGCTTGTGTCCTCTCCTGTATATAACCCCCTCACATGGCTTGTGTCCTCTCCTGTATATAACCCCCTCACATGGCTTGTATCCTCTCCTGTATATAACCCCTCACATGGCTTGTATCCTCTCCTGTATATAACCCCTCACATGGCTTGTATCCTCTTCTGTATATAACCCCTCACATGGCTTGTATCCTCTCCTGTATATAACCCCTCACATGGCTTGTGTCTTCTCCTGTATATAACCCCTCACATGGCTTGTGTCCTCTCCTGTATATAACCCCTCACATGGCTTGTATCCTCTCCTGTACATAACCTCTCACATGGCTTGTGTCCACTCCTGTATATAACCTCCTCACATGGCTTGTATCCTTTCCTGTATATAACCCCTCACAAGGCTTGTATCCTCTCCTGTATATAACCCCCTCACATGGCTTGTATCCTCTCCTGTATATAACCCCTCACATGGGTTGTATCCTCTCCTGTATATAACCCCACACATGGCTTGTGTCCTCTCCTGTATATAACCCCACACATGGCTTGTGTCCTCTCCTGTATATAACTCCCTCACATGGCTTGTATCATCTTCTGTATATAACCCCTCACATGGCTTGTATCCTCTCCTGTATATAACCCCTCACATGGCTTGTATCCTCTCCTGTATATAACCCCTCACATGGCTTGTATCCTCTCCTGTATATAAGCCTTTCACATGGCTTGTATCCTCTCCTGTATATAACCCTTCATATGGCTTGTATCCTCTCCTGTATGTAACCCCTCACATGGCTTGTATCCTCTCCTGTATATAATAACCCCTCACATGGCTTGTATCCTCTCCTGTATATAACCCCTCACATGGCTTGTATCCTCTTCTGTATATAACCCCTCACATGGCTTGTATCCTCTTCTGTATATAACCCCTCACATGGCTTGTATCCTCTCCTGTATATAACCCCTCACATGGCTTGTGTCCTCTCCTGTATATAACCCCCTCACATGGCTTGTGTCCTCTCCTGTATATAACCCCCTCACATGGCTTGTATCCTCTCCTGTATATAACCCCTCACGTGGCTTGTATCCTCTCCTGTATATAACCCCTCACATGGCTTGTATCCTCTCCTGTATATAACCCCATACATGGCTTGTATCCTCTCCTGTTTGTATCCCCTCACAAGGCTTGTATCCTTTCCTGTATATAACCCCTCACATGGCTTGTATCCTCTCCTGTATATATCCCCTCACAAGGCTTGTATCCTTTCCTGTATATAACCCCTCACAAGGCTTGTATCCTCTCCTGTATATAACCCCTCACATGGCTTGTGTCCTCTCCTGTATATAACCCCTCACATGGCTTGTATCCTCTCCTGTATATAACCCCCTCACATGGCTTGTATCCTGCCCTGTATATAACCCCTCACATCGCTTGTATCCTCTCCTGTATATAATAACCCCTCACATGGCTTGTATCCTCTCCTGTATATAACCCCTCACATGGCTTGTATCCTCTTCTGTATATAACCCCTCACATGGCTTGTATCCTCTCCTGTATATAACCCCTCACATGGCTTGTATCCTCCCCTGTATATAACCCCTCACATGGCTTGTGTCCTGTCCTGTATATAACCTCCTCACATGGCTTGTATCCTCTCCTGTATATAACCCCTCACATGGCTTGTGTCCTGTCCTGTATATAACCCCCTCACATGGCATGTATCCTCTCCTGTATATAACCCCCTCACATGGCTTGTATCCTCTCCTGTATATAACCCCTCACATGGCTTGTATCCTCTCCTGTATATAACCCCTCACATGGCATGTATCCTCTCCTGTATATAACCCCCTCACATGGCTTGTATCCTCTCCTGTATATAACCCCCTCACATGGCTTGTATCCTCTCCTGTATATAACCCCTCACATGGCTTGTATCCTCTCCTGTATATAACCCCTCACATGGCTTGTATCCTCTCCTGTATATAACCCCTCACATGGCTTGTGTCCTCTCCTGTATATAACCCCTCACATGGCTTGTATCCTCTCCTGTATATAACCCCTCACATGGCTTGTGTCCTCTCCTGTATATAACCCCCTCACATGGCTTGTGTCCTCTCCTGTATATAACCCCTCACATGGCTTGTGTCCTCTCCTGTATATAACCCCCTCACATGGCTTGTGTCCTCTCCTGTATATAACCCCGTCACATGGCTTGTGTCCTCTCCTGTATATAACCCCCTCACATGGCTTGTACCCTCTCCTGTATAAAACCCCTCACATGGCTTGTATCCTCTCCTGTATATAACCCCTCACATGGCTTGTATCCTCTCCTGCATATAACCCCCTCACATGGCTTGTGTCCTCTCCTGTATATAACCCCCTCACGTGGCTTGTATCCTCTCCTGTATATAACCCCTCACATGGCTTGTATCCTCTCCTGCATATAACCCCCTCACATGGCTTGTGTCCTCTCCTGTATATAACCCCCTCACGTGGCTTGTATCCTCTCCTGTATATAACCTCTCACATAGCTTGTATCCTCTCCTGTATTTAAGAAAACATATATTGCAACAAAATGTTTCAAAAAGAAGCCAAACGTTGTGCATGTATCACAAGAAAATAGACACATAGGGGGATATTTATCATACGCTGGCGCTCGTGCGCCAGCTTTTGAGCGCCCCGCCACTGCAAATTCGCAGCCCGATACATCAAGAGGCTTCCGCCTCGCAGAAAAAAACGCAGCCGGCGACTTTTCACGTATGAAAAGTCGCCGGCAGCAGTGAGTGCACAGGCGCGCGGACAGTAACGCCCCGCGCCGGCCCACTCCCGTCCGACCGCACTCCCCGCTCGGCCGGCCACGCCCCCCTTCACGCCCCTTCACACCTCACTGGCGTGAAGGTGGTGGATTGGGGAAAATAATCGCAATAAGCTAGCATTTGCGATTATTTCAGGGCCTCTGCGCCACTGGCGGTGCGCAGAGGTCCTGATAAATATGCCCCATACATTGCATACAAAAAGACCTTCCAAATGTCTTTATTATTCACCAAAGGAAAACAAACGTATGTTCTTCACACAACAAAGCTGTAATTCTCTCCTGCAGATGTAGCAGTGCTGTGTCATATACAGGGAATCTGTCAGCAGCTGTGACATGCAACCTGCAGTCAGTTTTTTTCCTGGAGAGATGTGTAATCAGAGCTAGGCATATTTCGTTAGTAGCAGCAGCAGAACTGTGAAATATGGATTTATATTCCACGACTGTAGCCTCCATTGCACCGAGGGTATGTCCTCACACTGCTGTGTTCTGTGCAGCCAGTGTTTGGTATTGTCCCCGGAGAGATGTGTAATCAGACCTTTGTGTATGTTGTTAGCAGCAGCAGGACTATGAAATATGGATTTATATTCCATTATTGTAACTTATTAATTTGTAGTGGAGTGTGTCCTCACACTGCTGTGTTCTGTGCTATCTGCAGCTAGTGTTAGGTATTGTAGCAGCAGGACTGTGATACATGGATTTATATTCAAGGTTTCAAGTATCTGAGGAGATGTCCTCCCCCTGCTGTGCTCTTAGCTCTCTGGAATCAGTGTTAGGGAATGTCCCTGGAGAGATGTGTAATCAGACCTTACTGGATGCTGTTAGTAGCAGCAGGACTGTGATATATGAACATATATTGCAGGATTGTAGCTTCTCCAAGTGCACCTGGGTCATGTCCTCACACTGCTGTGCTCTTAGCTTTCTGCAGTCAGTGTTAGGGAATGTCTGTGGAGAGATGTGTACTCAGACCTTACTGGATGTTGTTAGTAGCAGCAGGACTGTGATATATGGACATATCTTTCAGGATTGTAGGTTCTCCTAGTGCACTTGGGTCATGTCCTCACACTGCTGTGCTCTTAGTCATCTGCATTGAGCCCCAATGTTCTGATGCTACAGCTTTTACCACATAGATGGGAACAGCACACTTCATTTCAGAGAGCTAATAGAAGAGCAGTGTGAGGACATACCTGCGGAGCACCTACTGCTGACATATTCCCTTTAATAGTCATGTACCATAACAAAAATCCATTCAGGATCCAACTTAACATAGACCCCAAAATTGAAGCAGATATTGCATTATATATTCTAGCCCTTACATCTCGGACATGCCCTCTGGCGGCAGAATCGGGGCATCATTAAAGGGGATGTCGGAGAGGTTTAAAAAACACAACAGCTTTCTTACAAAAACAGCGCCACCCCTGACAATGGTTAGTGCTGGTACTGCAGCTCAGCTATATAGAGATGAATGGAGCTTGGTTCTAGTACCCTATGGCTGTTTTGGCAGTGGTTCAGCCTTACACGTCACGGCTTTTGTTCCTGTGCTACATCCTATGTATATGTTCTTTGTATTCTGCTAATTCTAGCCCCGCCTCTGCTCAGAGAATCTGCTGAAACGCTATTATATAGAGGCGCCGGGTCTATATATAACTTTCCATATGTCTTTAATTGAGAGCTTGTTTTTCACACACGGAGAGCGTCTCCGAGCCAAAGTCGTCTTCTCACATTGACTTAACAGCTCGGAATTTACATTTTCACTTATATTGTTTCTTATCGGAGCGACGCTGCATTCCATAGGGAACGTTCTTCACCTCGTCACTGCGGGAGACAACCCCGGTGTCGCTCTGCTTTGCTCATTTCGGCTCTTCAATCGATGACACATTTCAAGTGTCTTTTTTAATGTGTTACTGTCAAGGATAAGTGTCTGGTTAGAGCGAAAGAAATCGCCAGCGGTGTACGGCCGTATCTGAGAGGAAGGAATTGTGGGTCACGGGAATTAAGCTAATAATTGTAAAACAACGCTAACCGTTACAATGATAACAATAATATAACGAAAATATTATTGTCCAGACTACAACTGCTATTAATAATACTAATAAATAAAAGTAATAACAATAATACAAAAATGGTATATACAACTGCTTTTATTACTACTAATTCTAATAATAATTAGATAATATTATTGTAATAATATTTTAATAATAATTAAAAAAGTAATAATAATACCAAAAATAGTATGTACCACTACTACAACTACTATGAATAATAATGAAATAAATAAAAACATAATAATACAAAAGATGATGAATTTCTACTATGATACTAATACTAAAAAATAAAATAAAAAAAAAACAAAATAGAATTATCACAACAATATTATCAAGTATAGTACAGGCGGTCCCCTACTTAAGAACATACGACCCCTAGTTACAAACGGACCTCTGGATATTGGTAATTTATTGTACTTTAGTCTCAGGCTACAATAGGCTACAATCAGCTATAACAGATATCACAGGTGTCTGTAATGAAGCTTTAGTGTTAATATTGAGTCTTATGACAATCCAACATTTTTAAAATCCAATTGTCGCAGAGACCAAAGAAATTCTGGCTGGGATTACAATGATAAAATATACAGTTCCGACTTACATACAAATTCAACTTAAGAACAAACCTACAGACCCTATCTTGTATGTAACCCGGGGACTGCCTGTATTAATAAAGTCACTTCTGCTAAATATTATTAACTCAGAATAATATAAATAACAGTAACAATAATAAATGTAAGAATTATGATAGTCTGACCTGTCAAAACAGTAATAGTAATAATGATTATAATTAACTTCCAGTATTAATAGTAGTAATAAAGCATATCACAATGATGATTATAATAATAGCACTATTAGTTTCATAGTTTCATAGTTTCTACGGTTGAAAAAAGACACTTGTCCATCAAGTTCAACCAAGGAAGGGAAGGGATTGGATGATGAAGGGATTTAGGGGAAACAATTCTATAGAACATAACCATCAATGTTATTTAGGTGTAAAAAGGCATCTAGACCCTTCTTGAAGCTCTCTGCTGTCCCTGCTGTGGCCAGCGCCTGAGCTCTCTGCTGTCCCTGCTGTGACCAGCGCCTGAGCCCTCTGCTGTCCCTGCTGTGACCAGCGCCTGAGCTCTCTGCTGTCCCTGCTGTGACCAGCACCTGAGCTCTCTGCTGTCCCTGCTGTGGCCAGCGCCTGAGCTCTCTGCTGTCCCTGCTGTGACCAGCGCCTGAGGCAGGCTATTCCACAGATTGACAGTTCTCATAGTAAAAAAGCCCTGTCGCCTCCGGCGATTAAACCTTGGTTTCTCCAAATGGAGACAGTGCACCTCGTCTTTTGATTTGATTTAATCTGAAACAACTTACCACCATATTTTTTGTATGGACCATTCATATATTTAAATAAATTAATCATGTCCCCTCGTAGTCGTCTCTTTTCCAGACTAAATAAATTTAGTTGTTTTAATCTTTCCTCATAACTAAGACCCTCCATACCCCTTATCATTTTTGTGGCTCTACGTTGAACCCTCTCCAGCTCCAGGGCATCCTTTTTATGGACCGGTGCCCAGAACTGCACAGCATATTCCAGGTGAGGCCGAACCAGTGCCTTGTATAGTGGTAATATTACATCCCTATCACGAGAGTCCATACCACTTTTGATACATGACAAGATCCTACTGGCTTTAGAGGCAGCTGATTGACATTGCATGCTGTTATTCAATTTATGATCTACTAGTACCCCCAGGTCCTTCTCAACAAGGGACTCTCCCAGATTTACTCCCCCAAGGACATATTTTGCCTTTGGATTATTGGCCCCCAGGTGCATAACCTTACATTTATCCACATTAAACCTCATTTGCCAAGTGGATGACCAAACATTCAGTTTGTCCAAGTCACCCTGCAGCCTATGAACATCCTCCATAGACTGTATTACACTACACAGTTTGGTGTCATCTGCAAAAATAGACCCAGTGCTATTAATTCCTACCTCTATATCATTAATAAATATATTAAATAGTAGTGGGCCAAGCACAGAACCCTGAGGTACACCACTCATAACTGGTGACCATTCCGAGTAGGAATCATTGACCACAACTCTCTGGATAAGATCCTTCAGCCAGTTTTCAATCCAATTGCAAATGATTTCTGCCAAACCAATAGCCCTAATTTTACCCATCAGGCGTCTATGAGGGACAGTGTCAAATGCCTTTACAAAGTCCAAGAACACAATATCCACAGCTGCTCCTCCATCCAGGCATCTGCTAACCTCTTCATAAAAGCAGATAAGGTTAGTTTGACAACTTCTATTCTTAGTAAACCCATGCTGGCTGTCACTTATTATACTATTTGATGTCACATACTCCAGTATGTAGTCTTTTACTAACCCTTCCAATACTTTCCCCACAATGGAAGTTAAGCTTACAGGCCTGTAATTGCCTGGCGAAGTTCTAGAGCCCTTTTTATATATTGGCACCACATTTGCCTTGCGCCAGTCACTTGGCACCACACCAGACATTACAGAATCCCTGAAGATTTTAGCCAGCGGTACAGCAATAACAGAACTGAGTTCTCTAAGAACTCTGGGGTGTAACCCATCTGGTCCAGGAGCTTTGTACACATTGATTTTATTGAGCTTAGATTGGATAATGTCTACATTTAGCCAGCCTAGTATATCACAGGATCCATGACCCGCACTTGCACCACCCAATTCAGAAGTTATCTCTTCTATTGTATAAACGGAGCTAAAAAACCTATTAAGTATCTCCGCCTTCTCCTGGTCTCCAGTCACCGATGCCCCATTTTCAGAATAAAGGGGTCCAACCTGTTGTGACCCATTTTTTTTTTGCATTGATATACCTAAAAAATTTCTTGGGATTTGTTTTGCTATCTTTAGCTACCTGTCTTTCATTTTGTATTTTGGCTGATTTGATTTCTTTTTTACAGATTTTGGTAAGTTTTTTGTAAGTATTGAAAGCCTCAGGTGACCCGTCAGATTTATATTTTTTAAATGCCCTCTTTTTCTCATTAATTGCCCTTTTAACTGTAGCTGTAAGCCACGCGGGGTGTAATCTAGCCCGTCTATACTTGTTACCTGTAGCTGTAGCCACGCGGGGTGTAATCTAGCGCGTCTATACTTGTTACCTGTAGCTGTAAGCCACGTGGGGTGTAATCTAGCCCGTCTATACTTGTTACCTGTAGCTGTAGCCACGCGGGGTGTAATCTCGCCCGTCTATACTTGTTACCTGTAGCTATAAGCCACGCGGGGTGTAATCTCGCCCGTCTATACTTGTTACCTGTAGCTGTAGCCACGCAGGGTGTAATCTAGCCCGTCTATACTTGTTACCTGTAGCTGTAGCCACGCGGGGTGTAATCTAGCCCGTCTATACTTGTTACCTGTAGCTGTAAGCCACGCGGGGTGTAATCTAGCCCGTCTATACTTGTTACCTGTAGCTGTAAGCCACGCAGGGTGTAATCTAGCCCGTCTATACTTGTTACCTGTAGCTGTAGCCACGCGGGGTGTAATCTAGCCCGTCTATACTTGTTACCTGTAGCTGTAAGCCACGCGGGGTGTAATCTAGCCCGTCTATACTTGTTACCTATTGGAATAAATTTAGAAGTATAAAAACCCAGGATAGATTTGAATTTCTCCCATTTAACATTAGTATCACCATGTGACAGTATCTGATCCCAGTCTATATCCTGTATTGTAGCCCTGAATTTTTGGAAATTAGCCCTCTTAAAATTCAAAGTTTTCGATTTTCCCACCTGTTTCTGCTTTTTAAAGTTTAAGAGGAAAATAATTATATTATGATCGCTGTTCCCAAGGGGTTCCCGGACACTGACATTTTGGACAATCTCCTCATTGTTAGAAATCACAAGGTCCAACAATGCGTCACCTCTTGTGGGATCTTCTACAAGCTGCACCATAAAATTATCCTGCAGAAAGTTGATAAAATGTCTCCCCTTCACAGATGAAGACGAGCCCTGACCCCAATTTATATTTGGAAAGTTAAAGTCTCCCATTATCACTACGGTCCCCTCCTGTGCAGCCCGCTCCATCTGTTTATATAGGTGACCCTCTATTTCCTCAGAGATGTTAGGGGGTCTATAAATTACACCAAAAATAATTTTCTCAAAGCTCTCTTGGCTTTGAATTTCAACCCACAAAGTTTCAGCCTCCTCACACTCTGAGACCACTGACTCATTCACAATCGCTTTTAAGTCTCTTCTGACATACAGACATACACCACCTCCCCTCCTATTACATACAGACATACACCCCCTCCCCTCCTATTTGCCCTGTCTTTCCGAAAGAGTGTAAAACCTTGAATATTAACAACCCAATCATGCGATGCATCGAGCCATGTCTCTGCTACACCAACAACATCTAACTGTTCCTCTGATATCAGAGCCTCAAGCTCGCCCATTTTGCCTGAGATACTTCTGGCATTTGTGAACATACAATTTAATTTTCCACAGTTATTTATCTGATTTAAAGTAATTTTACTGGCACATATATCCTCACCACTGTTCTGCAACTTGTGGATCTCCTTATCCACTGCCTTAGGCCCCCATACACAGCCCACATCACCACCTAATATTTATCATAAAATCTAACATAATAGTAGTTCATCATCATAAAATCATAAAAAAAAATAGTAGTAGTATAGGCAGTAATAATAATAGTAGTAAGTATTAAAGGGGTATTCCCGGAAGAATAAGATTCCTAAATATACTGAGGATAACAAAATAATAACAGTAAATTAGAGAATGTGTAAACGAAAATACAGCATTTCACAAATATAATTCCAACCTGTCTCTCTCAGTCCTTGTGTACACAATTTTGGTTGTCCTTGGATCTGACCATAAATCTTCTGACTATGGTTGGATTGTTCTAATGAATAGCTTCTCTTGTCTACACACTGCAGTGCTCTGTGCCTCCTGCCCTCTCCCCTTGCATTACAAGGCCAGCTCAGACACAAGCACTTCCTGCCAGCAAGCAGCAGCGGGCAGAGACTTACTCCACAAGCTACAGACAGATAACGTCTTTATCCAGGGGGGAGGCATATAGCAGAGCTGACTGTGTGTTATAGGTGAGTGAGCAGCGCTGAGAGTTTCATTGTGTTTCATATGCATCTCAGGGATCTCATCATGTCATCTCTCAACTGTCTCATCTCTCTTTTTCTATGTATCAGATACTAATGAATGTTCAGAAGGTAAATAAAGGTGTAGATAAACCCAGTAGCCTGAGAATCTAAGCACATTGACAGCAGACAATGGGGCAGAGTTACTTACCCGGTCCATTAGCGATCCAGCGGCGCGTTCTCTGCGGTGGATTCAGGTCTTCCGGCGATTCACTAAGGCAGTTCCTCTGACGTCTACCAGGTGTTGCTGCTGCGCTGAAGAGTATCGGAGTTCACTGAAGTTCACCGAGCCATCGTGAGTGAAGGTAAGCGCGTGCCGAGCGACACTTTTTTTTTTTACACTGCAGCGTTTTTTCCAAATCCTTCGTTTTTTTTTTAATAGCCACGCCCCCCCGATTACCGTCGCGTGCATGCCGGCGCCGATCGCCACAATCCGATCGCATGCACCGAAATCCCGGGGCAATACAGGGAAAATCGGTGCAAAACGGAAAAATTCGGTTAACCCATCGCAAAAACGCGACAAAGAGGGAGTGTCATTTTAATATACAGATCCCAATCCTGACTGTAAACTTTAGCTGTGGATATCTCCGTGTCTGTGGCATCTACAAACACAATCCATGTAATAGTAAAGGGGAAATTCTTTAAAGGGACACCAGAACTGTGTTTCTAAGTACTGACCCCCTCCAGTCTGTCAGCATGAAAGGCCGCATGAAGAAGCAGGGAAGAGGGAGCTGACACATGGACAAGAGGGAAGGAAAATTCCAGTGCTAGAAATTAGAAATGTTGTCCAATGATACTAAAAGCAATAGAGCCATGAGAAGTCCACACTGAAAATTAAAGTTTGGAGAGTTATGATGATGTTCCAAGAGATTAATAAAAGTTGCATTTTTTTGTTCAAGTATAAATTCATATTTGTTCATGGGGAAAAAAAAAGACTTCCCCTGAAAACAAGTCCTGGTTATTTTTATTCTTGTTTTATTATTATTATTATTATTATTATTATTAATGATGATGTCACTATAAGGCCGTGTTCACTTTTTATTGATTACCAGACAGGGAGGATTCTGGGACATTTACCATTTCCTGGGTATACAGCCGGGGTGAACCCTCAGAACTGATTTGGCCAAAAGTGACAGATCTGTGAGGTCTTGTTTCTTGTCTTCACTGATGGCAGTGTCGGAGGTCGCACAACATACAAGTGATATCCCATGGTTCTGCTGAGCCGCCTGTGCCATGTACAAGAGTACCTGAGTGCACCTGTGTGACATCATATGACCAGAGATGTAACGAGCCATGCAGCTATGTTCCATCACATGACTGGGAATATAATGAACCATGCACCTGTGTGACATTACATGACCAGAGATGTAATGAGCCGTGCACCTGTGTGACATCACATGACCAGGGATATAACGAGCCGTGCACCTGTGTGACATCACATGACCAGGAATATTACTAGCCGTGCACTTGTGTGACATTACATGACCATGGATATAACGAACCATGCACCTTTGTGACATTAAATGACTGGGTATATGACGTGCCATGCACCTGTGTGACATTGCATGACCATGGATATAACGAGCCGTGTACTTGTGTGACATCATATTGCCAGGGATATCACAATCTTGCTAAAAATTGCCTGCGTCTTATAGACCGAAGGTCAGGAGGATCCAGCACTGCCTGACCCTCCTGACCGCTGTAATGGAGATCGGGTGATGCCCTGATATAGAGCTACACCTGATCTCCCAGAGAGGACAGCTTCTGCACTGCTCTCCCCAATGTCCTACAGGTACAGGACCTGCAGTGATGTCAGAATCATGTGACTGATCACATGCTGCCAAGAATGGGGACATGCTGCGCTTGGAAGAAGAGGGGAAGGAGTTCTGTGTTTGCATAATAGAGATGTGTGTGTTTTCATGTATATAGTAGAGCTGTATGTGTAAATGCATGGATGAAGCAGAGCTGTGTGTGTAAATGCATGGATGAAGCAGAGCTGTGTGTGTAAATGCATGGATGAAGCAGAGCTGTGTGTGTAAATGCATGGATGAAGCAGAGCTGTGTGTGTAAATGTATGGATGAAGCAGAGCTGTGTGTGTAAATGCATGGATGAAGCAGAGCTGTGTGTGTAAATGTATGGATGAAGCAGAGCTGTGTGTGTAAATGTATGGATGAAGCAGAGATGTGTGTGTAAATGCATGGATGAAGCAGAGCTGTGTGTGTAAATGTATGGATGAAGCAGAGCTGTGTGTGTAAATGCATGGATGAAGCAGAGCTGTGTGTGTAAATGTATGGATGAAGCAGAGCTGTGTGTGTAAATGTATGGGTGAAGCAGAGCTGTGTGTGTAAATGTATGGATGTAGCAGAGCTGTGTGTGTAAATGTATGGATGTAGCAGAGCTGTGTGTGCTGTGCTTTAGAGCGACCAACAGGGATATTTTAATTGGTGTAAAATATATTTTTCTTTTTTGGAAGCCTAAATCTGGGGTGCGTCCTATAGTAAGAAGCGTCTTATAGTCCGAAAAATACGGGTAAATTATCTGCGGAAAGTGGAAAATCCCTTTATATAATCTCTAGTTTACTATCCGGTAAGTTTATGAGTTTGTGGTTTGATTACTGCCCCTTTAGTGACTTTTTGTTTACTTTTTTTATTATATAGAATTTATTTTCTATGTTTAACATGAACATTTTAAGTACCGTGATATTTATCACAGATCATCAAGTGAACATCAATGTGTAGCATTTTACTTCATATTTTTTACATGATAAATTATGTTTACTGGGAAAAGAAATCTTTTTTTTTTGGTGCTTGATAGAATTTTTTTTGTTTTTATATACTTTTGAATTTTTTAAACATTCTAAAATTTTATAGATTTCTTTCTGTGAAATTTGTAACTTTTGCAGCACCACCCACTGGTTATAGACAGATACTGCACCATTTCTTCTAGAGCCCTTTCCCACATGTAAATCATAGATCCAAGGAATACAGAACTAAATGTCCAGCAAAACAAGAAACTTATTGTTTGGCCACACTGACCCCTGACCTGTCACCTAGAATATGGACATTGCTGAAATATGCTTTCCAATTATGAGTGACCTCCACTGAGCGCAATAAATATAAACATACATGATTACTGCTGTCATGTACTACACATAGATGAGAGGATCAGGAAGAGCTCTACATACATGACTTATATTCTTATTCTTGGGAGTCAATATTTTCATTGTTCTATCACTGTACATAGGGGGCAGTATTATAGTAGTTATATTCCTGTACATAGGGGGCAGTATTATAGTAGTTATATTCTTGTACATAGGGGGCAGTATTATAGTAGTTATATTCTTGTACATAGGGGGCAGTATTATAGTAGTTATATTCTTGTACATAGGGAGCAGTATTATAGTAATATTCTTGTACATAGGGGACAGTATTATAGTAGTTATATTCCTGTACATAGGGGGCAGTATTATAGTAGTTATATTCCTGTACATAGGGGGCAGTATTATAGTAGTTATATTCTTGTACATAGGGAGCAGTATTATAGTAGTTATATTCCTGTACATAGGGGGCAGTATTATAGTAGTTATATTCCTGTACATAGGGGGCAGTATTATAGTAGTTATATTCTTGTACATAGGGGGAGTATTATAGTAGTTATATTCCTGTACATAGGGGGCAGTATTATAGTAGTTATATTCCTGTACATAGGGGGCAGTATTATAGTAGTTATATTCCTGTACATAGGGGGCAGTATTATAGTAGTTATATTCTTGTACATAGGGGGAGTATTATAGTAGTTATATTCTTGTACATAGGGGGAGTATTATAGTAGTTATATTCCTGTACATAGGGGGCAGTATTATAGTAGTTATATTCTTGTACATAGGGGGCAGTATTATAGTAGTTATATTCCTGTACATAGGGGGCAGTATTATAGTAGTTATATTCCTGTACATAGGGGGCAGTATTATAGTAGTTATATTCTTGTACATAGGGAGCAGTATTATAGTAGTTATATTCCTGTACATAGGGGGCAGTATTATAGTAGTTATATTCCTGTACATAGGGGGCAGTATTATAGTAGTTATATTCTTGTACATAGGGGGAGTATTATAGTAGTTATATTCCTGTACATAGGGGGCAGTATTATAGTAGTTATATTCCTGTACATAGGGGGCAGTATTATAGTAGTTATATTCTTGTACATAGGGGCAGTATTATAGTAGTTATATTCTTGTACATAGGGGGTAGTATTATAGTAGTTATATTCTTGTACATAGGGGGAGTATTATAGTAGTTATATTCCTGTACATAGGGGGCAGTATTATAGTAGTTATATTCTTGTACATAGGGGGCAGTATTATAGTAGTTATATTCCTGTACATAGGGGGCAGTATTATAGTAGTTATATTCCTGTACATAGGGGGCAGTATTATAGTAGTTATATTCTTGTACATAGGGGGCAGGATTATAGTAGTTATATTCTTGTACATAGGGTGCAGTATTATAGTAGTTATATTCCTGTACATAGGGGGCAGTATTATAGTAGTTATATTCTTGTACATAGGGGGCAGTATTATAGTAGTTATATTCCTGTACATAGGGGGCAGGATTATAGTAGTTATATTCTTGTACATAGGGGGCAGTATTATAGTAGTTATATTCTTGTAAATAGGAGGCAGTATTATAGTAGTTATATTCCTGTACATAGGGGCAGTATTATAGTAATTATATTCCTGTACATAGGGGGCAGTATTATAGTAGTTATATTCTTGTACATAGGGGGAAGTATTATAGTAGTTATATTCTTGTACATAGGGGGCACTATTATAGTAGTTATATTCCTGTAAATAGGGGGCAGTATTATAGTAGTTATATTCCTGTACATAGGGGGCAGTATTATAGTAGTCATATCCCTGTACATAGGGGGCAGTATTATAGTAGTTATATTCTTGTACATAAGGGGCAGTATTATAGTAGTTATATTCTTGTACATAGGGGGCAGTATTATAGTAGTCATATCCCTGTACATAGGGGGAGTATTATAGTAGTTATATTCTTGTACATAAGGGGCAGTATTATAGTAGTTATATTCTTGTACATATGGGCAGTATTATAGTAGTTATATTCTTGTACATAGAGGGCAGTATTATAGTAGTTATATTCTTGTACATAGGGGGCAGTATTATAGTAGTTATATTCCTGTACATAGGGGGCAGTATTATAGTAGTTATATTCTTGTACATAGGGGGCAGTATTATAGTAGTTATATCCCTGTACATAGGGGGCAGTATTATAGCAGTTATATTCTTGTACATAGGGGGCAGTATTATAGTAGTTATATTCCTGTACATAGGGGGCAGTATTATAGTAGTTATATTCCTGTACATAGGGGGCAGTATTATAGTAGTTATATTCTTGTACATAGGGGGCAGTATTATAGTAGTTATATTCTTGTACATAGGGGGCAGTATTATATTAGTTATATTCTTGTACATAGGGGGCAGTATTATAATAGTTATATTTTCATATTGTGACATAATGAGGAGCATTTGAGGGGTATTTGCTTATTTTTAAAAGTCCATCATCACAGAAAATAAGCCATAAGCATCTAGATGAATGAGAGATCATGTGTCAGGGCCGCGCTATTCTGTAAATATATTTGGGTTAAAAACCACTAAATCCATGCTGTTAATTTCCTTTAACTTATGAGCAATGTACATTAGTTGCTGAGGTTGCAATATTTTTTCTATACTGTATCACTGTCGCTTTTATAGTCTACAGCCGTGATGGTGGTGCCCATGTGTGACACATATCATCTCCTGGATAGTTCAGAACATATCAGGGGTTTTCAGATCCCAATTTCCTGCTCTGCTCATCATTGCCAATGTATAAATAGCAGATGCTTGATTCTCAGGCTCTCGGATACCGTGCAGCGTCTGACTTCATCTGCCTCATCTGCCAAGCCCAAGGTGATGGATCTCGCCAGCCAACAGCTTGTGCTAAGTATAGCAAAATTCAATGAGGATCTGCAAAAACAATATCTGAACGCTGGTTCTACCAGAGGTCACATTGTTCTATTTCGGGCCACAAAAGCTAAATTAAGGGGATACATTTCGGAACTTGACAACTTTGGAAACTGTTTAACTTTTAAGTTGCCGGAATATTTAAGGATCAGCAAAAAAGTCTATACTGGCTGTGAAACCCCTTCATTGGGAGGTCAGAGGGGTCTGCATGGGAGTGCACCATAGCAAGTCACGCATCTTACCTCAATTGTCCCCACACAGTATAATACCCCCCAGTGAGCCCCACACCATAACATCACCTCTGAAGGGTCCGCACACTGCATAATACCCCCCTCTATAATTCCAAATTTCCACCAACCCATAATGAACCATCAAATGATGCCCCCTTTTTTACACCCCTTTTATATCTTCTTCCCTACTGTGTTCTGCCCCCTCTATTGTGGCACTATTAACATTTTGTTTAAATTACAATGATAAACCTAATACTCACCTCTCCTGGTGCCCCATGTAGCAGCCTCATATCTGCAGAAAGCAGGTGAAGAGCAGAATGATGGAGCTGCCAGCTCCCTGCTTCACCATTATACATACCGTATATTACACATCAACACCTTTAGTCAGTAATACTTTCAGTGTAAAATAATAGAAACTATAGAGAGGTACTGTTCTGTTCCTGTGGACCCTATCTCAATCTAACTTATTCTCTATCTGGTCCAAGTATTTGATCAGTGATTGATTGTTTGTGATTCCACGTTGTTTTGTTTCTAGGACTTTTGTGTCATATTGCATTTTTTCGGACTTCATCTGGTAATTTCCTACGCACGTACCTGATTCCTGCTCCTGGAGTTACTCTGGCTGTGACTTGCACCTGGTTATTGTCCCTAATATGTTCTGCTGATCTGTGCCTGCTCCTAGAACCTGCTCCAACATCCTGGGACAGTCCTGGGAACTCACTGGGGCACCTTTACTTACCCGTTCCCTGTGCAATCCCTGATCCAGACTGTCCAACGAGGATAAACTCTGCCGCGATTCATGAAGATCGTGCACCCAATATCCTGCATGTGTCGCTTCCCCGCTCAGGTCCGCTGGAGTTCACCTTTTTCTTCCTAGTGCATGTAAGTGCTTGTCTTGCAACACAATTTGAAAGTTAAATCCTGCGGTTTGTCCAAATCCGTCGGATCGTCCAACAGCCCGCCCCCCGATTTGTGTTGCATGAAAGGCGCGCGATTGCGGCAAAATCCAATCGTGTGCGCCAAAAACTCCTTTTTTTTCACAGGGGTGGGTGATCATTTTGTAGGGGGACCCACAAAATTTGCTAGTAAGGGTCCCTGAACATCCAAGTGGCGGTCCTTGCTGGTGGTAGATGTCCTTTCACAGACTAATACGTTACAAGGTGTTAAGGGGTTAATATGCAGCTCCCAATTCCGAATAATGGGGCCCATTTACTTACCCGGTCCTGTCACAATCCCCGATCAGGAGGGTCCGGCGAAGAGGAAGTCCGGCGAGATTCACTAAGATTGTGTACCCGATATCCTGCATGTGTCGCTTCCCCACTCAGGTCCTCCGGAGTTCACCATCTTCTTCCTGGTGCATGTAAGTGCTTTGTCTTGCGACGAAATTTGCGATGTTAAATCCCGCACTCAGTCCGAATCAGTCGGATCGTCTGGCGGCCCGGCCCCCGATTTGTGAAAGCCTGCGCCGATGCGCCAAAATCCGATCACGTGCGGCAAAAAACCCTGTTAAATGCGGCGCAACACGGAAATCATTGGGAAACCAGACTATAATGCGGTCCTTTGGACCCTTAGTAAATGAGCCCCACCTTCTGCAGTTTTTCATGGTCAAAGAGCTGAAAAGTGAAGACTAGAGATGAGCGAACATACTCGTCCGAGCTTGATGCTCGTTCAAGCATTAGCGTACTCGAAACTGCTCGTTGCTCGGACGAATACTTCGCCCGCTCGAGAAAATGGCATCTCCCGCCGTTTTGCTTTTTGGCGGCCAGAAACAGAGCCAATCACAAGCCAGGAGACTCTGCACTCCACCCAGCATGACGTGGTACCCTTACACGTCGATAGCAGTGGTTGGCTGGCCAGATCAGGTGACCCTGGGATAGACTAGCCGCTGCCCGCGCTGCTCGGATCATTCTCTGTCTGGATGCCGCTAGGGAGAGAGCTGCTGCTGCTCAGGGAAAGCGTTAGGGTGTTCTATTAGCTTACTGTTAGGCAGGAGTGATTCTACAAGAACCCAACAGCCCTTCTTAGGGCTACAATAACGTTATACATTTACTTTTTTTTGGTTTGCTTGTGGCTGGGCTTGCTGGCACTAGTAGTGCAGCTAGTACCATATTGTGAGGAATTTGCAGGGGGACTTGCTACCGTTGTGTTTAGCTCTTAGTGACGCACATATCCACCTCAAACACCAAAGTGGGACAATTTATTAGGGGTTTTGAGTAGAATTAGGCAGAGTCTGCTGATTTTTTTTTTTTTTTAGCTGTATTTCATTTTATAGCACAAACTCATCTTGCAAAGCAGTGTGCTCTCATTGTAGGCTACAAAATAGCCATAGGAGAACCCCAACGGCTTACTTAGGCCTACAATAGCATTATATTTTCCTTTTTTTTGTTTGCTTGTGGCCGGGCTTGCTGGCACTAGTAGTGCAGCTAGTACCATATTGTGAGGAATTTGCTGGGAGACCTGCGACCATTGTGTTTAGCTCTTAGTGACATGCATATCCACCTCAAACACCAAAGTGGGACAATTTATTAGGGGTTTGATTAGAATTAGGCAGAGTCTGCTGATTTATTTTTTTTTTTTTACCTTTATTTCATTTTATAGCTCAAACTCATCTTGCAAAGCACAAAATCCAGTAGTGTGCTGTCAGTGTAGGTTAGAAACTAGCCATAGCAATAGGATAGCATCGTTTTGTAAAAAAAAATAAAAAACTAAAAAAAAATAAACACAAATTTTTTTTTTCAAGTTTACACTTTAATTTGGAAAATGTTTAACCCGAGGGCGTGGATGTGGGCGTCCAACTACTGCAGGGGTCAGAGGCCGTGGTCCTGGGAGGGGTGAGACACCACCTGCTAATGGGGGAGCAGGGGAACGCCGCAGAGCTACACTCCCTAGGTTCATGTCTGAAGTTACTGGGACTCGTGGTAGAGCACTGTTGAGGCCAGAACAGTGCGAACAGGTGATGTCGTGGATTGCGGACAATGCTTCGAGCAATTTGTCCACCAGTCAGTCTTCCACGCAGTCCACCCATGTCACCGAAATCGGCACTCCTCCAGCTCCTCCACCTCAGCCTCCTTCCCCCCAGTCTGCCCCCTCCCACCAAAATTTGGCATTTGAACCGGCATACTCTGAGGAACTGTTTTCTGGACCCTTCCCACAGTCACAAACCACTTGTCCGGTTGCTGCTGAGCTATTTTCCGATGCCCAGGTTTTCCACCAGTCGCAGTCTGTGGGTGATGATGACATTATTGACGTAGTGGAAGAAGTGTGTAAAGAGGTGTCCGACGATGAGGAGACACGGTTGTCAGACAGTGGTGAAGTTGTTGTCAGGGCAGGAAGTCCGAGGGGGGAGCAGACTGAGGGATCGGAGGATGATGAGGTGACAGACCCAAGCTGGGTTGATAGGCCGGGTGAACACAGTGCTTCTGAGACGGAGGCGAGTCCTATAGCAGAACAGGTTGGAAGAGGCAGTGGTGGGGCCAGACGGAGAGGCAGGGCCAGAGCTGGTGCATCAGCGCCAAATGTTGCCCGTAGTCAAGCTCCCGTGGCGAGGGCTCCTGCGGCGAGGGCTAGATTTTCAGAAGTCTGGAGGTTCTTTAAAGAAACACCGGATGACCGACGGACTGTGGTGTGCAACCTTTGCCAAACCAGGATCAGCAGGGGTTCCACCACTACTAGCTTAACTACCACCAGTATGCGCAGGCATCTGAATGCTAAACACCCCACTCAATGGCACCAAGCCCGTTCACCTCCGGCCGGGCACACCACTGCTCCTTCCCCTGTGTCATCTGCTAGTCAGCCCCCTGCCCAGGACCCTGGCACAAAAACCCCATCGTCGCCTCCACGATCCTCCACAGCATCCACCAGCGTTCAGCTCTCCATACCCCAGACGCTGGAGCGCAAAAGGAGGTATAGCGCAACCCACCCACACGCCCAAGCCCTCAATGTCCACATCTCCAAGTTGCTTAGCCTGGAGATGCTGCCCTATAGGCTGGTAGAGACCGAGGCCTTTCGAAACCTCATGGCGGCGGCCGGCCCTCGTTATTCAGTCCCCAGCCGCCACTACTTTTCCCGATGTGCCGTCCCAGCCCTGCACAAGCACGTGTCAGAGAACATCCTCCGTGCCCTGACCAACGCCGTTTCTGACAAGTGCTGCTGGGCAGGGCCACTATATATCGCTGACGGCACATTGGGTTAACTTGGTGGAGGCTGGGACCGAGTCTGACCCTGGGGCTGGTCATATACTGCCGACGCCGAGGATTGCGGGGCCTACCTCGGTCCAGGTCTCAAAGGCCTACTATGCCTCCTCCTCCTCCCACCCCTCCTCCACCTCCTCCTCTGAATTACCATCCGTGGGCATGGCGCCATCAGTCGGTAGCTCTAGGCACAGCAGCAGTGCCATCGCTAAGCGACAGCAGGCGGTGCTCAAACTGCTGAGCCTAGGCGATAAAAGGCACACCGCCCAAGAGTTATTACAGGGCATCACGGCGCAGACTGATCTGTGGCTGGCACCGCTGAACCTGAAGCCAGGCATGGTTGTGTGTGACAACGGCCGTAACCTGGTGGCAGCTCTGCAACTCGGCAGACTGACACATGTGCCATGCCTGGCCCATGTGTTAAATCTGATAGTGCAGCGTTTCCTCAAGACATACCCCAATCTGTCTGATTTGCTCACGAAGGTGCGCCGCATCTGTGCGCATTTCAGGAAGTCCAGCACAGATGCTGCCACTATCAGGGCAGCGCAGCGCCGCCTCCAACTGCCCGCTCACCGACTGTTGTGCGACGTGCCCACGAGGTGGAATTCAACACTAACCATGTTATCCAGAGTTTACCAGCAGCGCCGAGCGATTGTAGACTGCCAGATGTCAACTTCCACCAGAACTGGTAGTCAGGTCAGTCAGCTTCCTCAAGTCTACAATGAGGAGTGGACGTGGATGTCTGATATCTGTCAGGTGCTGAGTAACTTCGAGGAGTCAACACAGATGGTCAGTGGCGATGCCGCCATCATCAGCCTCACCATCCCGCTGCTTGGCCTGTTGAAAAACTCTCTGGTCAGCATGAAGTCGGAAGCTTTGCGCTCGTCACAAGAGACGGGGGAAGAAGATTCCCTTGTTGATAGCCAAAGCACCCTTAGGTCTGTTTCTCAGCGCATATCGGAGGAGGTGGAGGAGGATGAGGAGGAAGAGGAGGAGAATGTTGGCGAGACAGAAGAGGGGACCATTGTTGAGTCCTTCACTGTTCAGCGTGTATGGGCAGAAGAAGAGGAGTTGGAGGAGGAGGAAATGGACAGTCAGGCCAGTGAGGGGAGTGAATTCTTGCGTGTTGGGACTCTGGCACATATGGCAGATTTCATGCTAGGCTGCCTATCCCGTGACCCTCGTGTTCAAAGAATTTATTCCAGCACCGATTACTGGGTATTCACTCTCCTGGACCCACGGTACAAGCAAAATCTTTCCACTCTCATCCCTGGAGAGGAAAGGAGTGTGAGAATGCATGAATACCAGCAGGCCCTGGTGCACAAGCTGAAACAGTATTTCCCTTCTGACAGCGCTAGCGGCAGAGTGCGTAGTTCTGCGGGACAAGTAGCGAGGGAGAGTAGGCGAGCAGGCAGCTTGTCCAGCACTGGCAAGGGTACGCTTTACAAGGCCTTTGCCAGTTTTATGTCACCCCAGCAAGACACTGTCACCTGTCCCCAGTCTCGGCAGAGTAGGGCTGATCTTTACAGAAAGATGGTGAGGGAGTACGTAGCTGACCATACCATCGTCCTAAATGATCACACAGCTCCCTACAACTACTGGGTTTCAAAGCTGGACATGTGGCACGAACTGGCGCTGTACGCCTTGGAGGTTCTTGCCTGCCCTGCCGCTAGCGTGTTGTCCGAGCGGGTTTTCAGTGCAGCTGGTGGCATCATCACCGATAAGCGTACACGCCTGTCGACTGACAGCGCTGACAGGCTGACGCTTATCAAGATGAATAAAGCCTGGATTTCTCCGCATTTCCATTCTCCACCAGGTGAAAGAAGCTGAACCTGAATAATGTGTGCACTCCTCCTCCTCATTGTACTCCTTCTCCTCCTCTTTGTACACTAAAGCAGAGGAAACTGGCTATTTTTTTGCCAGGGCCAACTGGCTCTGGCTATAGTACTCTATGTATTTAATTTTTCTGGAGGGCCAACTACCCTGTCCTCTGTTTTAAACAATTTTTGGGAGTGCCACATACAGGCACTCAATCTATTTAATTTTTCTGGAGGACCACCTACCTGCTCCTCTGGTTTGAAAACTTTTTTGGACTGCCACATACAGGCACTCAATTTATTTAATCTTTTTGGAGGACCAGCTACCTGCTCCTCTGGTTTGAAAACTTTTTTGGACTGCCACATACAGGCACTATCCAAATTAAATTGTCTCCATAGCAGCCTCCACACGTCGTCTTTTTAGCTGCCTTCACACGTTGTCTCCATTGCTACCTCCACACGTCATCGCCATAGCTGCCTCCAAAAGTCGTCCATATAGCTGCCTCCATACATTGTCTCCTTATCAAACGAGCTGTGTCAGGCAGAATTTTGGGTTGTTTTCATGGCTTCCACATCAAACTTGTTAACTTTGTCGCCACCCTGCTGTGTAATCCACAAAATATACTGGCAAACTTTTATCATTTACCAATATTATTTCAGCGCTTCTTGCGCATCTGTTTACATTCCCCTCACCCGCCATATCCTAAACTTATAAGAACGCTACTACACTTGATCTTATACAAAAGGTTCTTAGAAGTACTGTTTGGGGAGTAGCCTAGAGACAGGGGCTTGGATTGGCGAAAGCTCGCCTGGCAGCGGAGCGCCAGCTCCATGCCAAGATCCAACTAACATAGTTTTAACTGCAGCACCTTTAATCTACTACTAGTTCACTGCCTCCATACATGGTCCCCTTATCAAACGAGCTGTTTCAGGCAGAATTTTGGGTTGTTTTCATGGCTTCCTCATCAAACTTGTTAACTTTGTCGCCACCCTGCTGTGTAATCCACAAAATATACTGGCAAACTTTTATCATGTACCGATATTATTTGAGCGCTTCTTGCTCACCTCCTTTGGTTCCTCTCTGCCACCCATTGGTTTGAAGCCTGAGTCCATTTAGGGTATGTCGCCATGCCACTCTCTAGCCTGCCGCTGCCTCTGCATGCCGTCCCCTATAGTGTCAGGGTCAATTATTGGATGTTTTAGATGCTATCTTGCTTCATTCTGTCACTCTGTCATGGCCATGCTGTTGCCCATAATTTTGGCATAATGGTGCGATTAAGCAGCCTCAGAGGCATCCATGCATGCTGCCCCTGCTGTTTCCTGTCCATTTCCGTGGTGTTTCCATCCTTTTCTGAGGTTCCCAGGTGTTTGGCCAAGCTTCCCTGTGCAGAGCCTTGGTCCCCTTGAAAAATGCTCGAGTCTCCCATTGACTTCAATGGGGCTCGTTATTCGAGACGAGCACTCGAGCATCGGGAAAAGTTCGTCTCGAATAACGAGTACCCGAGCATTTTAGTGCTCGCTCATCTCTAGTGAAGACACATCTGCAGAAAACAGAACGACGAAGCCTAAGATAATATTCTGCACCTTCTAATCTTCCCTTACACTTTACTTCTTGAAAATTGCTTTGTGAATCGTGAACACAGATTTTTTCTTTCCTCTTCTTCCGCAGATTGGTGTATTCCATTACACTCCCAAACATTAGTAATGCCTCCCTCTTATTATGAGACTGTTTCCCAGGCGGAGTGGGAGGTTAGATACGATCCATGTGCAGAAGAGCTTTGCATAATTCCGCACATAAATATGAATTAATGTCTCTGGGAGCAGCGATACTGAACTTGCCTGAGCCTGGAGTGGGGAGCAGTGATTACCCGCGTCTGGCAATGCTCTCAGTGGTCTTTGTATTTTGGAGAAATTTGGAGACCGCAGGGAGAGAACGAACATTAACGAACCCGGAATATGACAAAAGTTCAAGTGCTGAGACATCTCGGATGTTACTAACAGCGATGACAAGTAGATCCATTCATGATGTGATCCCTGACTCATCAGCCGAGGAGAATAGAAATCCTTTCATCCTGACGTTTTCTGCAGAGTTTTCTTAGGACAACTTGAACGTAATGAATTTACGGAAAAAAAAACGTATTGTTGCGATTTCTACTTGTTCCCTTTATAGTTAAAGTTCTTTGTGCTAGTTTAAAGGTTTTGTCCACTTTCCACTTCCTTTTGTGTAAGGAAAAGTTATACAATTTTCCAATAAACTTTCTGTATCGATTCCTCTTGATTGTTTAGATCTCTGCTTGCTGTCCTGGTATAGATAGAACCTGTCTATGGTCGTGTGATGTCGCACCGGTACACGAGTCGCTATTATCACGCGGCTCTGATTACTCTCTGCGATACTAACCTGTGTGACATCACATGACATGGGCAGATTTCTATTCACTGGAAGTAAACATAGAAGCTTTCCATTGCAGAACAGCAAGCAGAGATCTAGAAAACCGTGAGGAATTGATACAGAAAGTATATTGGAAATTGTATAACTTTTCCTTACAGAGACAATATCAATGTGCTGAAAGTGGACGACCCCTTTAACCGTGTTCTGATGATGGACAGTGAAGGTAGTAATGCTGCAGCTTCGCCAGGTATCTGGGGGTAAAGCAGAGCTTATGAGTTCCAGTAGAGATTTTTAGGCCTCCCATTGGGGTTGTTTACCCCTTTGACAGGAGATCTTTATGTGGGTGACATTGCACATTAGGACAACCCCTTTAAGAGTGGCCAACACCTGGAGCGGAGAAACACAAAGAAAAAGTACAACTCTTATCATTTTAACTTATCTCTGTCGAGTCGGCAGTCACAATAATTGGTTTTGTCTCAAAAGTGAAAAAAGATTATCAAATTAAAGGAAATCTCCCATCACAATCCATCCTGATAAACCAGGGACATTACTCATAGATCCAGGCACCAGGACTGTGGTATCTTCTTATATTTATTATCCATGGCCTCCTTCTTTCTAAAGCGACTTTTCTAGTTATGCTAAAGAGCCAGAAGGGCTCTGGAGGCGATACCAAAACCCCTCCTTGCTGTAGTTTCATTAGCTATTACACTGTGCCAGAGCACTTCCCCCTCCTACTGTGTGAAATTACAGCAGGGAGGGGGGAAGTGCTGAGGGAGAGAGTGTAAAAGTCTATAAAGCTACAGCACAAAGGGGCTCTGGCAACACCCCCCAGAGCCCTTCTGGCTAATTAGCATAATTACAAAAGATGATTTTAGAAGGAAGGAGGCCATGGATGAAAAATATAAGAAGATGCCACAGTCCCGGTGCCTGGATCTATGGCTAAGTGTCTCTCTAGTTAATCATGATGCATTTGTACGGTAGATTTCCTTTTAGTGTCTTTTATGACATAATGAGGAGACATAATTTGAAAATAAAAAATATCTAAATATCTTCACAAATCTGAGTGACCCCCCCCCATAAGATAAATAAAGTAAACAAACACAACATTAAACCAAAACAACCATGCACCCAATTTATCCAAAGACTATATATATATATATAATACTGTACATCCACATACCCGTAACATGATAGGGAACACAATTTTAAACATTTTTTAAAGTAAATTTGCTAATTATTGTAAGTTCTATAAAGTGCAAAAAATGATCCACTCTTTGTGATGTTTCTCCCAAATAAATAAAAAAAATGGTTAAAAAATCCCAGGAGAAATAATTAAAGGGGTTTTCCCACAAAGACAAGTTAGGCCCTGTCCACGGGATAGGAGCTAACTTGCCGATCAGTGCTGAGACCCCCACAGATCGTGAAAACGAGGGGTCTGACCAACCTCTCGTCGCTCCATGAGAGTAATGGAGCAGACGGACGTGCATGACCCTTTTGCTTCATTAATCTCTATGGAGCTGACGGAGATCGAATCATAGGCTGTTACACTGTAAAGGAATACTTTCCCCCTCCCTCTGTGTGTTGAAACTTTCTCTTGGTATTACATCAGGCAGAGGGAGGGGTAAATGCTGAGGGAGCAAAAAGGAGGGAAGACAGTGTAACAGCCAGTGAAACTAGAGCGTGGAGGGGCTCTGGTACAGTTCTTCTGTCTCATTAGCGTAATTTAAAAGGTTGATATTAGAAGGCAGGAGACCATGGATAACAAGTATAAGAAGATACCACAGTCCCGGTGCCTGGATCTATGAGTAATGTCCCTGGTTTATCAGGATGGATTGTGATGGGAGGAGGCTGCAAATTCTCCAGAACATCTCTCAGATCTGCAGCCCCTTGGTGTTGTACAATATTTCCATCTCTCTGTTTAAGTTAAGAAAGCAAAGACTTCCACGTCTTAGTCATGTCTGCGGGGGGAGGACTATACGAGGCGCTCCGGGACATGAACCTGCCAGTTTAACCCTTTTGAGGCTGCATTGCAGTGAATGGTAATATTCCTCTTTCCAATTTGTAGAATAGGGAGTAATTCACACTGAGGTCTGGTCTTAAAGGGAATGTAACAACATCTTAACCCCTATATTGATAAAAGAGGGAATTACAGGCTGATCAGTGCGAGTCTGATTCCTGGGACCCCACTAGTAGAAGAATGAGGGTTGTAGAGCGTTGATCTGAAACATCCTGCGTCGCTGAGTTGTGGATGATTCACGGAGCTGTAGGTTGTTCTGCGGCCGCCTCCTCACTGATGGAGGGAAGAGAAAGTAATAACCATATGATGTTATGATCCCATCACAATGCACCTTGTGCCTGCAGAACTGTGCATCACCAGTAAGAGCGAGGGGGCGCTGTGCTCACTAGTCAGGAGCAGGCTCAGGACCGGCACATGGGCCCTCAGTGCATGTCCTCACACTGCTGTTCTCTTAGCTCTCAGTGTGTAGGTATTGTCCCTGGAGAGGTGTATAGTCATACCTGTGTGTATGATGTTAGTAGAAGCAGGATTGTGAAATATGGATTTATATTTCAGGATTGTGCACTTGGGGGTGTCTTCACACTGCTGGGCTCTGTGTGCTTCTGGTTTGATATTATAGTAAGGGAGGGAAGCAATTTAAATGCAGAGACCAAAGAACAGAGCAGTGTGAGGATATGTTCCCAGTCCACTTTGGTGAAGCAACAATCCTGGAATATAAATCCCTATTTCACAGTCCTGCTACTACTAACATCATATACAAAGGTACGATTACACATCATGCCCCCATGGGGCAATGGCAGCCGTGGCTAGTAGGGCATCAATTTGCTGAATTGGCTCTAGAGCCACCAATCTGGCAATATTTCCAGACTCAAGCTCCAAAAGCAATCCCGCTCAACTCCACATACCACCAGTGCACTTGGAGAAGCTGGGACATAAATCCATATTTCACAGCACTGCTGTTACTAGCATCGTACACAAAGTTATGATTAAAAATCGTTTCAGGGACAATACCTTATACTGGCTAAAGCAAGCACAGAGCACAACAGTGTAAGGACACACCCACAGTGCACTTGGAGAAGCTACTATCCTGGAATATAAATCTATATATCACAGTCCTGCTGCTACTAACATCATACACAAAGGTCTGACTACACATCTCTGCAGGAACGATACCTATCACTGGCTGCAGACTTGTATTGTCAAAACTGCTGGTTTACTCCTCTAATTGGGTTGTTAACTTTTTTTGCTGCCTTGCTCTGAATTTTCTTGTTCTATATAAATAGAGGGATAGATGTATAGACAGACAGACATGCTGACAATGGGTGGAGTGATAAAAAATAGAGAGAGGGAGAAAGACAGAAACAAAAATAGACAGATATGAGTACACACACATATATATATATATATATATATATATATATATATATATATATATATATGTATATATATGTAATATATATGATGACAGATAGATGATAAATAGAGTGATAGATTGACAGAAGAATAGACAGATAGATAATACAGTAGATAGATTTGAAATACATGATAAATATGGTTACTAATTATGTAAATGAGGTTTTCTGGATTGCTTCTGCAATTGGAGGCCCCTCGTGGGCGGAGGCTGTAGAGCTTCATGCCCCGCTCCTGCTAATAATATACCATATGGAGCACATCATAGGGACTTGTTCAGTCAAGTCAATTTTTCCATTGGTGTCCCACCACGTAGGATCCCGCTTCTGCAATTGGAGGCCCCTCGTGGGCAGAGGCTGTAGAGCTTCCTGCCCCGCCCCTGCTTATAATATGTCCATGTGGAGCACATCATAGGGACTTTTTCAGTCAAGGCAATTTTTCCATTTGTGACCCACCATGTAGGATCCCTCTTCTGCAATTGGAGGCCCCTCGTGGGCAGAGGCTGTAGAGCTTCATGCCCCGCCCCTGCTTATAATATGTCCATATGGAGCACATCATAGGGACTTGTTCAGTCAAGTCAATTTTTCCATTGGTGTTCCACCACGTAGGATCCCGCTTCTGCAATTGGGGGCCCCTCGTGGGTGGAGGCTGTAGAGCTTCCTGCCCCGCCCCTGCTTATAATATGTCCATGTGGAGCACATCATAGGGACTTTTTAAGTCAAGGCAATTTTTCCATTTGTGACCCACCATGTAGGATCCCACTTCTGCAATTGGAGGCCCCTCGTGGGCGGAGGCTGTAGAGCTTCATGCCCCGCCCCTGCTTATAATATGGTCATACAGAGCACATCATAGAGGCTTGTTTAGTCAAGGCAATTTTTCCATTGGTGTCCCACCATGTAAGATCCCGCTGAGAGTTATTGTTCTTTGTGTGGGTAAACACTCGAGGATATGTTTGATGTTTGAACACATTTTCGACAGATGTTCCCATTTTGAATGTTCTTTTAGCTGCAATGAAAAACATATAGCGCAGGGGTACAAGGCTGGTAATGACAGAGGAGGAGGGGATGATTGCTGGCCCAGCACAATGGAGCCTCATCCTTCTCCTTCAGGTCTGTTTACTTAAATGACATCTGCTTGAAGATGCTATTCATTAGGCTGGAGGAACGGTTGTGCGCGGGCATTAAGCTCTCATCACATCTGATGGCTCCGTCTCTCCACTCGTCATATCACATTCACCCGAAAGAAAAGGATACAAATTACTGACTGCCAATTTATTCCCGAAAATGGGAGAGCGAGTGTTTACCCGGCTTTTAGCGCTCCTGGAAAACATATTTTGGTCTAATCATTTGAGAATTTACCGCCTTAAAAAATTACTACCTTAAATGGGATGTAAATATTTGGGTTTATTTTTAGATGTTTTGGAACCCATGAAATGAGTTGAATGTCTGATTCTGTTGAATTATTATATTCCCGTATCGATTCAGCACATAACTGCTACGTAACACCCTAACAGGAAGCCTAAAGGCAAAAAAAACAAGATCAGATTTTGTTATTTGATGGTCACATCATTGGGTGTTCATCATTGTCACGGGTGCCTCTGTGACCTCCCTACCGGGTCGCAGGGGCACCCGTGCTGCGCTCCACGGCTGCCCCGGTCCCCCGGCTTCTTACCTACCCCGTCCCGTTCCCACGCCGACTCCGGCAGCACGGCGCGCGCGTCCCCGCCTCCTAGGGCGCACGCGCGCCACCTTTGGCAAATTTAAAGGGCCAGCGCCACTAATTGGCGCTGGCCATTTTCACTAAAACTACTTAAGCCTGCCTCTTCCTGTATCTTTTGCCGGATCTTTGTGCCTCACAGCCTGAGAGAAAGCTTCACTGCGATTAGCCTGCGTTCCTGTGTCTCCTGCGTTCCTGTGTCCCTCCGCGTTCCTGTGTTACCTGAGCTCCACCGTGTTCCTGTGTACCAGTGTTCCTCTGTACTGCTGTCCTGTGTGCTGTGTTCCCGTACCCCTCTGCTTGGACCTCCTGTTGCTGACCTCGGATTGAACTCTGACGTTGCATCTCTGCCGCCTGCCCTGACCCTGTGCCTGGACTTTGACCACGAGATTGATTGCCGTTCTTGGCCGCCACTGCAGACAAGTCACGCCTGAGGAATGACCTGGTGGTACCACGCCGCAGCTTGTCTAACCCGCTTTGCGGCGGGCTCTGGTGAAAACTGGGTACCACTTAGACTCCAGTCCCAGGTAGTGGCTTGTGTCATCGTCTGCAGTGGTCCAGTGGATCCACAACCCTCTAGCCTGACAGTAAGATCCGGCCATGGATCCCGTTGAGGTTCCGTCTCCCAGTCGGCCCGATCTTGCTACGATTGTGATACATCAATCCCGGCAGATTGCTGCACAGCGCAAACAGCTGGAGCAAGTCACCGCCATGCTGCAACAGTTGCTAACTACCCAATATCAGCAACAGGTCCCTGAAGCTGTTCCTGCAACTCCTGCTACTCTGGCTGTCCTTCCAGTTACCGAACCCAGGCTACGTCTTTCTATGCCCGGCAAGTATGACGGGGATCCCAAGCTATGCATCACCCAGTGTTCTCTACACATAGAGCTCATGCCATCCCAATTCGTCACGGAGCGTTCCAAGGTGGCATTTATCCTCAGCCTCCTCTCCGGGAAAGCCCTGGCCTGGGCTACTCCGCTTTGGGACAGATCCGTACCCTGGCCTCGGAGCTCTCTTGGAACGACGTGGCCCTGTCCGTAGCTTTCAAAAAGGGACTCTCCTCCCATGTTAAAGACGCACTGGCCGCTCGTGATCTGCCGTCCACTCTGAGTGGTCTAATCTCCCTGGCCACCCGGATAGACGTGCGATTTAGTCTCGTGTCGAAGAGTCTCTCCTCGAGCAGCCTTAAGCTCGTCCAAGATGTCTTCCTCGCCTGGCTTCTGTCTTCCAGAGGCCGCTCCAGTCACCGGTTGTACCGTCTGCCGAAGAGCCTATGGAGGTGGACAGAGCCAGACTCTCTTCCCAGGAACGCAACAGAAGACGACAGGGAGACCTCTGCCTCTATTGTGCGAGTCCTGAACATTTCATCAGGACGTGTCCTGTCCGTCCTCAACGTTTGGGAAACGCCACCACCTAGGGTTCTTGGGAGAAGCGTCCCTAGGTGTGTGCAAAGCTTCTCCGCGTTTGACCATTCCTGTGCTCCTCAGCGTTGGTACAAGCAGCCAGTTCCAGGTGTGCCTTCTTGGACTCCGGGTCTGCAGGAAATTTTGTGAATAGTATCATAGTATCATAGTATATAAGGCTGGAAGGAGACGCAAGTCCATCAAGTCCAACCTTTAAGAATTAAATAAATGTGTTATCCCCATAACCCGTGATATTTTTTCTCTCCAGAAAGTCATCCAGGCCTCTCTTGAACATGTACATAGAGTCCGCCATAACAACCTCCTGCGGCAGAGAGTTCCACAGTCTCACTGCTCTTACAGTAAAGAACCTTTGTCTATGTTGATGGTAAAATCGCCTCTCCTCTAGGCGCAGAGGATGCCCCCTTGTCCTGGTCACAGGCCGAGGTATAAAAAGATCTTTGGAGAGATCCTTGTACTGTCCGTTCAGGTATTTGTACATTGTAATGAGGTCTCCCCTCAGTCGTCTTTTTTCTAAACTGAATAATCCCAAATTTTTTAATCTGTCAGTGTATTCTAGTTCCCCCATTCCCCTAATAATCCTGGTTGCTCTCCTCTGCACCCGTTCCAGCTCTACTATATCCTTTTTATACACTGGTGCCCAAAACTGTACATAATATTCCATGTGTGGTCTGACCAGGGATTTGTATAAGGGCAAAACTATGTCTTTATCATGAGAATCTATTCCTCTCTTGATACATCCCATTATTTTATTTGCTTTAGCAGCAGCCGCCTGGCTCTGGTCACTAAAATTAAGTTTACCATCCACCAATACCCCCAAGTCCTTTTCAGCTTCAGTTTTACTAAGTAATTGACCGTTTAGAACATAATTATACTTTTTGTTTCCAAGGCCCAAGTGCATAACTTTACATTTATCTACATTAAACCTCATCAACCATTTCTCTGCCCATACCTCAAGCTTCCACAAATCCCTCTGTAATGCTAAACTATCGACCTCAGTATTTATTACGTTACACAGCTTAGTATCATCTGCAAATATTGAAACTTGACTGTGTAAACCCACTACAAGGTCATTAATAAAAATATTAAAAAGAAGTGGCCCCAATACTGACCCATGTGGCACTCCACTGGTAACATGAACCCAATCTGAGAATGTGCCATTAATGACCACCCTCTGTTTTCTATCACTAAGCCAATTACTTACCCAAATACACAGATTTTCTCCTATTCCCAGCAGTCTCATTTTATATACCAACCTTTTATGTGGCACGGTGTCAAATGCCTTTGAAAAGTCCAGATATACAACATCCACAGCGTCCCCCAGGTCCAGTCTTGAACTTACCTCCTCGTAGAAACCAATCAGATTAGTCTGACAGGACCGATCTCTCATAAACCCATGCTGACGCTGGGTTATAAGGTTGTGCACAGTGAGATACTCCAGGATAGCATCTCTAATAAACCCCTCAAATATTTTCCCCACCACAGCAGTTAGACTCACGGGTCTGTAGTTTCCAGGATCACTATTTGATCCTTTTTTGTATATTGGTACCACATTTGCTATGCGCCAGTCCTGTGGAACATAACCAGTCCTCAGTGAATCTTCAAATATTAAAAATAACGGTCTGTCTATCACGGTACATAATTCATGCAGAACCCGGGGGTGTATGCCATCTGGCCCCGGTGATTTATCTATCTTAGTGGTTGCGAGGCGGCGCCGTACCTCTCCCTGGGTTAAACTGTTGACATTATAAAGAGAATTTACATTATTCCTCATTGTGTCTTCCACCAGGGGATTTTCCTGGGTAAAGACAGTTGAGAAGGCGACATTCAGTAGATTGGCCCTTTCCTCATCTCCTTCCACCATAACCCCCATGTTATTTCTAAGGGGACCCACACTCTCTGTTTTTAGTTTCTTATCATTTATATACTTGAAAAATAATTTGGGATTATTTTTGCTCTCCCTGGCAATATTTCTCTCAGTCTCTATTTTTGCGGCCTTTATCTGCTTTTTACAGGATTTATTTTTCTCTCTATAATCCTGTAATGCCTCATCGCTACCTTCACGTTTTAGCACCTTAAACGCTTTATCTTTCTCGCTTATTGCTTTCCTTACAAGACTAGTTAGCCACATAGGCTTTTTCTTGTTCCTTTTATGCTTTTTCCCATAAGGTATGTGTTTCTCACAGGACTTTTTCAGAATATATGAGAAAAAGTCCCATTTTTGGGGGGGGGGCTTTTGTCTTTGAGAACATTATCCCAGTCTATGCCTTTAAGGTCTTCCCTTAGTTGCTGAAAATTTGCCCTCCTGAAGTTTAGAGTGTTGGTTGCCCCTTCACTAACGCTCTTAGTAAAGCATAATACAAAATCAATGATATTATGATCACTATTCCCCAGGTTCCCCCCAACCTGTAGTTTTGATACCCTATCAGGTCTGTTGGTAAGGATAAGGTCCAGCAGTGCCCCCCCCTCTTGTTGGCTCCAGGACTAGTTGCGACAGGTAATTGTCTTTTGTTGTTGACAAGAACCTGCTGCCTTTGAAGGACCTGCAGGTTTCTGCCCCCCAGTCAATATCTGGGTAATTGAAGTCCCCCATGATAAGTACTTCACCGTGCTTTGAAGCCGCATCCATTTCACTTATCAGCATTTCCTCTGCTGCCTCCATTATATTTGGAGCCTTATAACAAACCCCTAGTAATATTTTATTATTCTTTTTCCCTCCTCTTATCTCCACCCATAGGGACTCCACATTTGCAGTTACTGATGTCATCTCGCAGGACGGGCGAGAATTCACATATAAACAAACCCCTCCCCCTTTTTTATTTATACGATCCTTTCTAAAAAGACTATAACCATCTATAGTAACAGCCCAGTCATAGCTACTGTACAGCCATGTCTCGCTGATACCCACTATATCAGATTTCCGCTCCAACATCAAGAGTTCCAGTTCCTCCATTTTGTTTGTGAGGCTTCTGGCATTTGTGTACATACACTTTATATGGTTTTCCCTGTCCGTATTCCTTTTGTTCTTATTCCCCAATCTCATTCCAGCCCCCCTTCCTCCCCCATGGACTATGACTCTTCCCAGCTCTCTATGTACTGGTCTCGCAGCATCACATTCCAGTGGTCCGCCTCGACAAGCCCCTGGTCATCTCTTCGGTCAGTGGTCAGATCATCTCTGATCCAGCCCAGTATCGCACTGAACCACTGTGTCTGCAAGTTGGTGCCCTGCACATGGAGAGACTGTCTTTCTACGTACTTCCCCGTTCCACTTCCTCCATCCTATTGGGACTTCCGTGGCTGCAGAGACATGCACCTGTTCTTAACTGGCAGACTGGGGAGGTTCTTCGCTGGGGTCCTGGATGCCAGTCCCGCTGTCTCTGGGCTCTTCATCCAGCCTCTACTATACCTTCCACCTTGTCTCTCAAGTCTTTGAAGGGTCTTCCTGCTGCTTACCTGGACTATGCTGATGCTTTCTCTGAAAAGCAAGCGGAGACCTTGCCACCGTGTCGTCCATACGATTGCCCTATTGAACTGCTGCCAGGAACATCCCCACCACGAGGTCGAGTTTACCCACTGTCCGTGCCTGAAACTGCGGCCATGTCGGCCTATATTAAGGAAAATTTGCAGAAGGGATTCATCCGGAAGTCTTTTTCTCCTGTCAGTGCTGGCTTCTTCTTCGTGGCCAAGAAGGATGGTTCCCTTCGTCCGTGCATAGACTACCGCGGACTCAACAAAATCACGGTGAAAAACCATTACCCTTTGCCTCTCATCACCGAACTTTTTGACTGTCTACGGGGTGCCAAGATCTTCACCAAGTTAGATCTGCGAGGGGCATATAATCTCATACGCATACGTGAAGGTGATGAGTGGGAGACCGCCTTCAATACTCGAGACGGGCACTTCGAGTACCTTGTTATGCCCTTTGGTCTCTGTAATGCTCCGGCGGTATTTCAGGACTTTGTCAACAACATTTTCAGAGACTTACTCCATACCTGTGTCGTGGTATACTTGGACGACATTCTGGTGTTCTCTGCGGACATTGCATCCCATCAGGCCCATGTACGGCAGGTTCTCAGGCGCCTAAGGGCCAATCGCCTCTACGCTAAGCTGGAGAAGTGTCTATTTAATCAGAAGAGTCTCCCGTTCCTTGGATATATTATTTCGGACAAGGGACTTCAGATGGACCTGTAAAAGTGTCTGCAGTACTTCACTGGCCATGTCCAGTAGGGCTACGAGCTATCCAGAGATTCCTGGGATTCGCCAATTATTACCGGCAGTTCATCCCACATTTTTCCTCACAGGTATCTCCCATTGTGGCCCTGACGAAGAAGAACGCCAACCCTAGACACTGGCCCCCGGCGGCGGAAGACGCCTTCACAAAGTTAAGATCTTTTTCATCTGCTCCCTTTCTTACTCGACCTGACTCAGAGAAACCGTTCCTGCTTGAGGTTAACGCCTCATCCGTTGGTGCTGGAGCCTTACTCACACAGAAGGGTCCCAAGGGCAGAACCCTCACTTGTGGGTTCTTCTCCAAGACCTTTTCAGCTGCAGAATGGAATTACTCTATTGGTGATCGAGAGCTTCTGGCAATAAAACTTGCCTTGGAAGAATGGCGTTATCTTCTGGAGGGTGCTCGTTTTCCAGTTAATATCTACACCGATCATAAAAACCTTCTGTACCTCCAGACTGCCCAGCGTCTCAATCCAAGACAGGCTCGTTGGTCTCTCTTCGCGACGGAAATCGGGGGGCGTTGCCGAACGAAAACCCGACGGATTTGGAAAAACCGCTGCATTAAAAAAAAAAAAGTGTCACTCGGCACGCGCTTACCTTCACACAGCCCGGCTCGGTGTACTCCAGTGCGTTCTGATGCTCTTCAGCGCAGCAGCGACATCTGGCGGACGGCAAAGGAACTACCTTAGTGAATCGCCGGAAGACCCGAATCTTCCGCAGAGAACGCGCCACTGGATCGCGAATGGGCCGGGTAAGTAAATCTGCCCCAATGTATGTTACAGATAGACACCTACCAGCCCTCAGGGGTTGCCTTTAGGGGAACCCTAATGCTCCGTACTGGACTATAAGGATTGTGCTGTATGAAACTTAGCATTTTGTATCTCCATTTCTTTGTCTTTTGTGAGAATTTTACTTAATTGGCAAAGATTAAAATACTTTTTTATACATTGACAAGGAGGTCGGCGCAGCGCGTGAAGACGTGTGGTTGTGAGAGAGTCGATAATTCAGTAGTCTGTGACTCCCGCTGCATATTTCACACCAAATCTCAATGACTTCCAAGCTGAGTACAGAAGAGTTTTACTGTACCCGGATCCGGAAGTCAAGACGTCAGTAGACCATTGGATCATCTTGGTCACCAAGGTCTACAAAATGTAATTCTCATAGACTGTAAGCTCTTGTGTCCTCCCCTCATCCTCATAGACTGTAAGCTCTTGTGTCACCCCTCATCCTCATAGACTATAAGCTCTTGTGTCACCCCCTCATCCTCATAGACTGTAAGCTCTTGTGTCCCTCCTCATCCTCATAGACTGTAAGCTCTTGTGTCACCCCCTCATCCTCATAGACTGTGAGCTCTTGTATCCCCCCTCATAGACCGTAAGCTCTTGTGTCACCCCCTCATCCTCATAGACTGTAAGCTCTTGTGTCCCTCCTCATCCTCATAGACTGTAAGCTCTTGTGTCACCCCCTCATCGTCATAGACTGTAAGCTCTTGTGTCAGCTCCTCATCCTCATAGACTGTAAGCTCTTGTGTCACCTCCTCATCCTCATAGACTGTAAGCTTGTGTCCCCCTCTCATAGACTGTAAGCTGTTGTGTCACCCCCTCATCCTCATAGACTGTAAGCTCTTGTGTCAACCCTCCTCCTCATAGACTGTAAGCTCTTGTGTCACCCCCTCATCCTCATAGACTGTAAGCTCTTGTGTCACCCCCTCATCCTCATAGACTGTAAGCTCTTGTGTCCCTCCTCATCCTCATAGACTGTAAGCTCTTGTGTCACCCCCTCATCCTCATAGACTGTGAGCTCTTGTATCCCTCCTCATAGACCATAAGCTCTTGTGTCACCCCCTCATCCTCATAGACTGTAAGCTCTTGTGTCACCCCTCATCCTCATAGACTGTAAGCTGTTGTGTCACCCCCTCATCCTCATAGACTGTAAGCTCGTGTCCCCCTCTCATAGACTGTAAGCTCTTGTGTCACCCCCTCATCCTCATAGACTGTAAGCTCTTGTGTCACCCCTCCTCCTCATAGACTGTAAGCTCATGTGTCACCCCCTCATCCTCATAGACTGTAAGCTCTTGTGTCACACCCTCATCCTCATAGACTGTAAGCTCTTGTGTCACCCCCTCATCCTCATAGACTGTAAGCTCTTGTCCCCCCCCTTCATCCTCATAGACTGTAAGCTCTTATGTCACCCCTCATCCTCATAGACTGTAAGCTCTTGTGTCACCCCTCATCCTCATAGACTGTAAGCTCTTGTGTCACCCCTCATCCTCATAGACTGTAAGCTCTTGTGTCACCCCCTCATCCTCATAGACTGTAAGCTCTTGTGTCACCCCCTCATCCTCATAGACTGTAAGCTGTTGTGTCACCCCTCATCCTCATAGACTGTAAGGTCTCGTGTCACCCCCTCATCCTCATAGACTGTAAGCTCTCGTGTCACCCCCTCATCCTCATAGACTGTAAGCTGTTGTATCTCCCCCTCATCCTCATAGACTGTAAGCTCTTGTGTCACCTCCTCATCCTCATAGACTGTAAGCTCTTGTGTCACCCCCTCATCCTCATAGACTGTGAGCTCTTGTATCCCTCCTCATAGACCGTAAGCTCTTGTGTCACCCCCTCATCCTCATAGACTGTAAGCTCTTGTGTCACCCCTCATCCTCATAGACTGTAAGCTCTTGTGTCCCCCTCATCCTTATAGACTGTAAGCTCTTGTGTCACCCCCTCATCCTCATAGACTGTAAGCTCTTGTGTCCCCCTCATCCTCATAGACTGTAAGCTCTTGTGTCCCCCTCATCCTTATAGACTGTAAGCTCTTGTGTCACCCCCTCATCCTCATAGACTGTAAGCTCTTGTGTCCCCCTCATCCTCATAGACTGTAAGCTCTTGTGTCACCCCTCATCCTCATAGACCGTAAGCTCTTGTGTCACCCCCTCATCCTCATAGACTGTAAGCTCTTGTGTCACCCCTCATCCTCATAGACTGTAAGCTGTTGTGTCACCCCCTCATCCTCATAGACTGTAAGCTTGTGTCCCCCTCTCATAGACTGTAAGCTCTTGTGTCACCCCCTCATCCTCATAGACTGTAAGCTCTTGTGTCACCCCTCCTCCTCATAGACTGTAAGCTCTTGTGTCACCCCTCATCCTCATAGACTGTAAGCTCTTGTGTCACCCCCTCATCCTCATAGACTGTAAGCTGTTGTATCTCCCCCTCATCCTCATAGACTGTAAGCTCTTGTGTCAACCCCTCATCCTCATAGACTGTAAGCTCTTGTGTCACCCCCTCATCCTCATAGACTGTAAGCTCTTGTGTCCTCCCCTCATCCTCATAGACTGTAAGCTCTTGTGTCCTCCCCTCATCCTCATAGACTGTAAGCTCTTGTGTCACCTCCTCATCCTCATGGACTGTAAGCTCTTGTGTCAACCCCTCATCCTCATAGACTGTAAGCTCTTGTGTCACCCCCTCATCCTCATAGACTGTAAGCTCTTGTGTCACCCCCTCATCCTCATAAACTGTAAGCTCTTGTGTCCTCCCCTCATCCTCATAGACTGTAAGCTCTTGTGTCACCCCCTCATCCTCATAGACTGTAAGCTCTTGTGTCACCCCCTCATCCTCATAAACTGTAAGCTCTTGTGTCCTCCCCTCATCCTCATAGACTGTAAGCTCTTGTGTCACCTCCTCATCCTCATAGACTGTAAGCTCTTGTGTCACCCCCTCATCCTCATAGACTGTAAGCTCTTGTGTCTTCCCCTCATCCTAATAGACTGTAAGCTCTTGTGTCCTTCCCTCATCCTCATAGACTGTAAGCTCTTGTGTCACCCCCTCATCCTCATAGATTGTAAGCTCTAAGAGCGTGTATTTTCCCCCCACCTGTAAGGAAGTGAATGGGACTGAGCTGCAATACCACATACAACCTGTAGGGTGGTGTGGAGCTGTTTTGCAGTAGGTTCTCTGCACATCCGCTTTATAGTTATCTTCTTATTATGCTGCTTTTTGTTTATCATGTTATTTCTCCCTCTCTATCTGAACGGCATTGACCTCATTTTACATACGACGCGGCGCAGTTACGCAGAACTCCACTAACGTAAACATATTCACAGCTTTTATAATGTCATTTCTTGTATCTCTCACTGAATGACGATCCTAAAGGTTGTCGTATTGTGGAATTACGTGACGCAGGTGTCCTGAAATTACACATAAAGACTTTCCTAGTGAGTGCACTCTTAAAGGGGTGGTATGAGGATACATAACATGGGTGCTGGGTGGTGAAACAATGTTTAACAATCTTTTATTGATTTTGAAGAAAAGTTAGATAAATATAAAATGTAATATAAATATAAAAGTTAGCAAAATATAATTAGGAACTTAATGAAGCTATACTCCTTAAAGGCGTCTTCCAATATTGAGCTCAGGATGACCTTTCCTTGTAATATGGCAGGTAATCGATAGTGTCTGGCTTCTGGGGTAGTGGACTCACTTGGCCACCAAGGACGATGACGTGAGCCGACACCTGGGACCGGAGTCTAAGTGGTACCCAGTTTTCACCAGGGCGGGTTTGAAATGTTGGGGCGTGGTACCACCAGGTCGTTCCACAGGTGTGACTTTGTCTGCTGTGGCAGCCAAGGCGTTGAGCAAAATCGTGGTCGGGGACAGGCAGGAGGTCAGGGCGGCAGCACAGGATCAGAGTCGGGTACTTAGCAATAGGTCAAGGCAGGCAGCGGAGGAGCGTACTCAGGAATGGAACCGGGGTCACAACGGGAAATCACAATAACAGCACAGAGCATGGAACACAGCTTTTTCTAGGGCGCAAGGCACGAAGATCCGGCAGGGGACACAGGAAAGGGCTGGAATTTAAATAGAACAGGTGGCCGGCCAGCACCATTTATCGGTGCACTGGCCCTTTAAATTTCAGGAAGACAGCACGCGCATGCCCTAGGTGGCGGGGACGCACGTGCCACACCGCCGGAGTCAGCGCTGGATGGTGGCCAGGTAAGTGAGCCGTCGGGTCCTGGAGCAGCAGAGCGGGGCACACTTGCGTCTGAGACCCGGAAGGTGGGTCGCAGAAGCACCTGTGACACTCAGATTGATGAGGGCACAACTGATCATTGTAAACTCTTCACTGCTCACCAAGCACAGTGCCATACATTGTATAATGGATGTTCTTGATATTACAGCTCTTCCCAATTCCCTTGAATAGGATTGGGCTATAATCCAGGCAATGGGGATCTGATGTAACAGACCCAGAAAGCAGAAGAGTCTCTTAGAGGAACAACTTCGAGGAGAAGATAAGTTGCTACCGGAGGACTCTCTCTCCAGAAGACATTGGTTGAGATGATTGTTGAGATATTGGGTGGAAAAAAGAATAAGGCAAGATGTGATTCTACTACCTGATTTTTGTTTCCTTGGGACATCTTCTACAAGAAGTCTCAATCCAAAAGACTCTTAATAGATAGCTCTTCCAAGAGGACCTTCTAAAGAAGTTTTCTCCAGAGGACTTTTTCTAGTAAACTTTTACATGAAAGCTCTCACCAAAATGTTCCTTCCAGAAGAAGCTCTCCAGTCATTACACATGCCCCTTGACTAAGATAATTGTTCTAATATAGGGCAGGTTGGAATTCTGGATAACCTAGAGGTTGACTCTCCAGTGGACTCTCTTTCCAAAAGGCTCTCAGCAAAGAACTTTGTCCAGAAGATTTTCTCCAGAGGACTTTCTCTAGTAGATTCCCACCAGAAGACTCACTTTATGAGACACTCTTCAGTTGACTCTCTTTCCCAAAGGCTCTCACCAGAGAAATTCCTCCAAAATATACTCTCCAGAAGGCTATCTCCCATAGGTTCCCTTTAGAAGGCTTCATCCAGAAGATGCTCTCAATTCATTACTAGAGATGAGCGAGTATACTCGTCCGAGCTTGATGCTCGTTCGAGTATTAAGGTACTCGAAACGGCTCGTTGCTCGGACGAGTATTTCCCCTGCTCGAGATCGAGCATTTAATTAAAAAAACACAGTGAAGAACAATGAAGAATAGAATAAAAACAGTGAACACAGTGAACACAGGATCATTTAAGTGAAGAACACAGTGAAGAATAGATTACAGATGTTCTGCACATCTGCTTACTTGTCGGAAGATACACGCGGAACGGCAGCAGGGAGACATCGCACAGCAGGGAGACATCTGGCGCAGCAGAGACACATCTGGCGCAGCAGAGACACATCTGGCGCAGCAGAGACACATCTGGCGCAGCAGAGACACATCGGGCGCAGCAGGGAGACATCGCGCGCAGCAGGGAGACATCGCGCGCAGCAGGGAGACATCGGGCACCACGGAGACATCGGGCAGCAGGCCGACATCGGGCACCAGGGAGACATCGGGCAGCAGGGAGACATCGGGGAGACTTCAGTGGAAGAAGAGGAGCGGATCCCGGGACAGCGTATCTCCTCTCCCGACAAGTAAGCAGATGTGCCGAACATCTGTAATCTATTCTTCACTGTGTTCTTCACTGTGTTTTTCACTTAAATGATCCTGTGTTCACTGTTTTTATTCTATTCTTCACTGTTCTTCACATCTGATAACTTGTCGGGAGATAATATACGCGCGGAACAGTGAAGAATAGATTGCAGATGTTTGCATACATCTGCTAACTTATCAGAAGACATTCTTTTTCAATTAAATAACACATTTTATTCCCGAACCATGGTCCCTTTGAAAAATGCTCGGGTCTCCCATTGACTTCAATGGGGCTCGTTATTCGAGACGAGCACTCGAGCATCTGGAAAAGTTCGTCTCGAATAACGAGCATCCGAGCATTTTAGTGCTCGCTCATCTCTATTCATTACGTATACTTTTAGCCAAGATGGTCATTCAGGATGGTCATGCAGGAGATAAAAATCGGCAAAGTTGGAATCCTACTCTTCAGTAGTTGGAATCCTACTAAGCTACTGCATGAGGGTTCTGTCCAGAAAATTGCAACCAGTAGGCTCTCACCGGAAGTTTCTCCCCAGAAGACTCTCTTTACTCACTGCGTGAACACTTTTGGCTGAGATGATCATGTTTGAGGGAGTCGGAGATGTCGGATGAACAGATGTTCATCATTTGTAGGAAGGTAATTGATTGGTGATTGATAGGAGGCACCGACCTGCCCTGTTACAGATTTTAAATATAAGCTTCCAGTTCCGCTGCTGAATATAAGGATGAGAACGTAAAGAATATTTCAGTTTCTGGCTGTCTCAGCGCAGTTTCCTGTATGATTCAGTCTGAGTCACTCGAGCCCTCTCACCTTCTAGGAAACATCATTTAAGCTAAAAGCCTACTATCAAAACTGACGCCCCATGGGAGCGCGGCTCAGCATCGCGCAGGACATTTAGGATAATATTCAGAGCATGTTAAACAATTTAAGTTCAATCTTTACGTATCACGTTATATTGTTATTCTGTGTAAGGCTTAACCTTACGGAGAGGATCTTGTAGGTGTTCATCCACAATAGCCTGGAAGACTTCTTCTCTGCCCGCACAGTGATACAGATCATCATTTATTATCAGAAAATGATATGTCATGTCATAATTTCATTATATACATCTAAAAATTTCAAGGTTTTCACATTGGAGAACACACAATAAGCTGATCCTACCTGATTGGAGCAGCTCATGTGCCAGCTCTGTTGTACAGACTAGGACAGGGTCAGCTGAGTCATCTCATCGTCAGTCAGAAAGTTTTGTTGACTGCTTTGTGGTACTGCTGCAAGGCTACATAAGTTAGTATAGTAAGCGCAGGGCCGCCGATAGGGCAGTACAACTGGTACTGCCCTATGGGGCCCGGACTCTAAGACACTAGGGGGGGGCCCGCAGGGCCGCATCTGCCATGAGCAGAGCCGGATCATCATTGGCGCTATTGGAGCGCTAGCGCCGGGCCCCCGGATTTATTGGTTGGGGGCCCCCGGCCTGGCGCTCCAATAGCGCCGATATTCATGCTCCTGCTGGGGCCCCGGCAGGCCCCGACACTCTCCACGGTAGACGGGCAGGGACCTCCGTCCGTCCGGACCGGAAGCTCCTGCCCGTCACTGTATAGTGCTCGATGCGGCCGGAAACGGCCGCTCGAGCACTATTACTGGAGCGATGTGCGCCGGGGTTGTCTTCCGGCCACATCGCTCCATGAATTAGGATGCGCGGCCGCGCGATGACGTCATCACGCGGCCGCGCACCCTTTCCTGCCTGGCCGCGGGCTGAAGAAAGAAGATGTGGGAGCCTGAGGTGAGTACGAGTTTTTTTTTTTTTTAAATCAAATAGCAGTAAAAACATGGTGGGGGCTTATTAAAATATGGGGGCAGAACATTATATAATTCATGGTGGGGGAGGAGGCAGCATATTAAATAATTCAGTGTGGAGGGGCAGCACATCATTTAATTCATGGTGGGGGGGCAGCACATCATTTTATTCCATTGGGGGGGGGGGGCAGCATATCATTTATTCCATTGTGGGGGGGCAGCATATCATTTAATCCATTGTGGGGGGGCAGCACATCATTTTATTCCATTGGGGGGGGGGGGCAGCATATCATTTATTCCATTGTGGGGGGCAGCATATCATTTAATCCATTGTGGGGGGGCAGCATATCATTTAATTCATTGTGGGGGGGCAGCATATTTAATCCATTGTGGGGGGGGGGCAGCATATCATTTAATCCATTGTGGGGGGGGGGCAGCATATCATTTAATCCATTGTGGGGGGGGGCAGCATATCATTTAATTCATTGTGGGGGGGGCAGCATATCATTTAATTCATTGTGGGGGGGGGCAGCATATCATTTAATTCATTGTGGGGGGGCAGCATATCATTTAATTCATTGTGGGGGGCAGCATATCATTTAATCCATTGTGGGGGGGGCAGCATATTATTTAATCCATTGTGGGGGGGGGCAGCATATTATTTAATCCATTGTGGGGGGGGGGCGGCATATCATTTATTCCATTGTGGGGGGGCAGCACATCATTTAATCCATTGTGGGGGGCAGCATATTATTTAATCCATTGTGGGGGGGGCAGCATATTATTTAATCCATTGTGGGGGGGGGGCGGCATATCATTTAATTCATTGTGGGGGGCAGCATATTTATTCCATTGTGGGGGGGCAGCATATCATTTATTCCATTGTGGGGGGGCAGCATATCATTTAATCCATTGTGGGGGGGGACGGCATATCAATTAATTCATTGTGGGGGGCGGCATATCATTTAATCCATTGTGGGGGGGCAGCATATTATTTAATCCATTGTGGGGGGGGACGGCATATCAATTAATTCATTGTGGGGGGCGGCATATCATTTAATTTATTGTGGGGGGCGGCATATCATTTCATTCCTTGTGGGGGAGGGGGCGGCATATCATTTTATTCATTGTGGGGGGGCAGCATATCATTTCATTCCTTGTGGGGGGCAGCATATCAAATAAATCATTGTGGGGGGGGAAGCATATCAAATAAATCATTGTGGGGGGGCAGCATATCAAATAATTCATTGTGGGGGGGACATATCATACAATTTATTATTAGTATTCCAATGTTCATTCTAGTATATTAAATTCTGAACGCTCCACGCTGTACTATTACGGCATGGCGTTTTTAAGCATTTATCAGGAGGGATCACAGAGCGAGGTCTCGTCATACAGACAAGGGTTTTGCTGCATATTGCTGCAAACACCCACTGCTAACACCCACAAACGGTACAAATATGCGGTAGTTAACCCCTTGATCATAACTGGCAAAGCCGCCAGTGGTAGTCAAAAGATGAGAGGACGCCCCCTTCTTTGTTTCGATCATTGCTCCCCATGACGTCATTGGGGAGCAACAATCCATTGCGGTGACAGCCTGGGGTCTTTACAAGGCCCGAAGCTGTTACATTCCTGCTAATTTATTACAATGTACGATTTGCATATTGTAATAGATTATATGGAAAATCCCCATATACTGCCATACCGTAGTATGGCAGTATATGATAGGATCAATCAGACAACCTAGGGTTAAAGTACCCTAGTGGGTCTGAAAAGTTGAAAAAAATATATGAAAAAGGGGAAAAAAATAAAACCTAAAAGTTCAAATCACCCTCTTTTCCTAGAACTGATATAAAAGTAAACAAGTAAAATCATAAACATATTAGCTATCACCTCATTCCAAAATGTTTGATCTATCAAAATATAATAACAGTTATTCACTGTGTTGAACCCCATAACGGATAACAGCGCTCAAATGTCTGAAACGCCACTTTTTCACTATTTTGCAACATATAAAAAATTTGACAAAAAATGACCAAAAGGTTGTACAGTCCTGAACAGTGTCCTGCACAGTAACAGTGGTAGCAAAGAAAACGTCCGCTCATCCCGCAAAAATCCCGCAGTATATTACATAATTCATTGATGGGGGCAGTACATTAAGTAAATGGGGGGCCATATATTAAATAATTTCTTGAGGTGACCAGCATCTAAAATGCATGGGGCACCCCAGTATATTTGAGAGGGCTATAAATAGGTAAATTAATTAATTAAAGGGGGCCTTATAAATTAAGGCATCAATTGGGGGGCAACATATATAATTAGGGGTACAGTATTATTTATTCAAGGGCTGTAGTATAGTAATATATTGGGGGTCGCAATGTGTTCTTTGATATATGCAGTATATTTGGGGGGGGCATTTTTCTGTTATCCAGGTGACATTATACTGTGAGTGACTGTGGTATTTTTAGGTGCACAGTGTGGGGCATGTGCTGCCGGAAGCTGAAGACATCTGCTGCAAAATTCTTCAGCCAAAAGTTATTTCGATTCTGACCCTGAAGGAGAAGACATGTCACCTGTGAGGTACTAGAAGCCACTTCTGCAGTATTGTACTCACAGATTAACCTTCTAGTGTGAGACAGCTCTCAGTTTGTACTGTACATGTCCTGATATATTCATAGTGTCCATAGAGAGCCAGCAATGGGGTGTGGGGATATTGTCATCCGTAATTGTTATGCTTTCTCTTATTGATAACGTTGGTGCTGTGACATCACTTTGTGTATTTGCCCCCCGTTCTGTGACATCACTGTGTGTGTTAACCCTCTGTGTTGTGACATAACTGTGTTAGTGTATCAGCCCACTGTGCTGTGACATCACTGTGTGTGTGTATTAACCCCATGTGCTGTGACATCACTGTGTGTGTGTATTAACCCCATGTGTTGTGACATCACTGTGTGTGTGTATTAACCCCCTGTGCTGTGACATCACTGTGTGTGTATTAACCCTGTGCCTAATAAATTCCTAAGGGGGGCTTACCTAATGATTTATTAAAGGAGAGCCCTGCCTAATAAATTTCTAAGGGAGAGGCCTACCTAATGAAGCTCTATGGGGAACCCTTTGTCTAGTATTATGGGTGCACAGTGTGGACAGTTGTGGTGTGAGGGGTATATATGATATATGTGGGGGTACAGTGTGGTCAGTTGTGGTGTGAGGGGTATATATGATATATGTGGGGGTACAGTGTGGTCAGTTGTGGTGTGAGGGGTATATATGATATATGTGGGGGTACAGTGTGGTCAGTTGTGGTATGAGGGGTATATATGATATATGTGGGGGTACAGTGTGGTCAGTTGTGGTATGAGGGGTATATATGATATATGTGGGGGTACAGTGTGGTCAGTTGTGATGTGAGGGGTATATATGATATATGTAGGGGACAGTGTGGTCAGTTGTGGTGTGAGGCGTGTATATGATAAATGTGGGGGCACAGTGTGGTCAGTTGTGGTGTGAGGTGTATATATGATAAATGTGGGGGCACAATGTGGTCAGTTGTGGTGTGAGGTGTATATAGCATGATGTCAACTATGTTTGTTTTATAAACCTGCACAGATGAGTGATGGATGGAAGAAGTCTCCTGGAAGATCAGAAAGAAGGGAAGAGACAACATGAGGGACGTCACCTGTAAGTGATTGGATGACACTGCGGCCTCTGTGCAGGACTGGTATATACTACTATATGGTCACTATATGCTGGTACGTACTAGTCTGTGTGTAGGTTATTATGTAGTATTGCAGTATTATTCGGTCATTATGTAGTGGTGATAATCATGATGCAATGTTATTATTTGGCCTTGTACAGAGGTGTCATTAGTGATTAGAGAGTTTATATGTGGTAAATTATTGGTAATACTGCTCTGTGTATAGAGTCTTGTGCTCATTATCAGGACGTTGGCATTATCTTTATGTTGTGGTGATGCTGCATTTTGGAGGAATCATTTATAAATAGTTGCGCTATTGTTTGGAATACTGCTCTTATGGTAGTTTTAATTGGTTACAGTATTGTGGTATCATTTTAAAATAGTATGGCGGGAGTATTTTTTGGTTTCTACTATCTCTAGAGCTTTTAAACAGTATAACTATGTGGTACCTTTTTACTTATATCGTTGTGGGAGGGGGCCCCACATTGGCTGCAGAGCTGGGGGGGCCCCATCCTAAAGGAGGTGCTCCATACCACTGGGACCCTTAATCTGGCCCTGGCCATGAGGCGAGATGAAAATCTCGCCTCGGGCGGCAGAATGCGGCCCTCTTTAAAAGCGGCATTTTGCAGCTCCAATCTGGGCGATTCGGGCGCCCGCTGGCGCCCGAATCTCCCTTCAGATAAATCGCACCTGTCTCTTTAAGAAACAGGTGCGATTTACATGCGGAGCGGCGCAGCGCCTTTACGGCTGCTGGCGTCGCTCCGTACAGTGCAGTGACACAGGCAGCTGATGATGACGTAACGCGCCTGTGTCACTCAGCCAGAAGAGCCGCTGCCAGAAGAGCCGCGTGAATATGGGAGCCGCGCGCCGTGGGAGCACCCTGCCGTGAGGTAAGTACAAGTTTTATTATTTTTATTGTCCAATTATTAATTAAATATATATATTAGGGGGCGATTACTACTGTAACGGGGGGGGGGGGGGGGTTTGTCTTCGATATATACTTTTTTACTAGGGAGGCTGTGTATAGTTATAAGGGGCCAGATCCCATTTTTCCTGGGGGGGGGGGGGGTTTGTATATATTTATATGAGGGGCCAAATTCTTATTACACTGGGGGGGGGGTGTATATATTTATATGGGGGGCCAAATTCTTATTACACTGGGGGGGGGGGGCTGTATATATTTATATGGGGGGCCAAATTCTTATTACACTGGGGGGGGCTGTATATATTTATATGGGGCCAGATTCTGTTTATTCTAGGGGGGCTGTATATATTTATATGGGGCCAGATTCTGTTTATTCTAGGGGGGCTGTATATATTTATATGGGAGGGCCAGATTCTGTTTATTCTGGGGGGCTGTATATATTTATATGGGGGGCCAGATTCTGTTTATTCTGGGGGGCTGTATATATTTATATCGGGGGCCATACTCTGTTTATTCTGGGGGGCTGTATATATTTATATGGGACCAGATTCTGTTTATTCTTGGGGGGGGGGTATATATTTATATGGGGCCAGATTCTGTTTATTCTGGGGGGGCTGTATATATTTATATGGGGGGCCAAATTCTTATTACACTGGGGGGGGGCTGTATATATTTATATGGGGGGGCCAGATTCTGTTTATTCTAGGGGGGCTGTATATATTTATATGGGGCCAGATTCTGTTTATTCTAGGGGGGCTGTATATATTTATATCGGGGGCCATACTCTGTTTATTCTGGGGGGCTGTATATATTTATATGGGGGGCCAGATTCTGTTTATTCTGGGGGGCTGTATATATTTATATGGGGGCCCAGATTCTGTTTATTCTGGGGGGCTGTATATATTTATATCGGGGGCCATACTCTGTTTATTCTGGGGGGCTGTATATATTTATATGGGACCAGATTCTGTTTATTCTTGGGGGGGGGGGGGTATATATTTATATGGGGCCAGATTCTGTTTATTCTGGGGGGGCTGTATATATTTATATGGGGGGCCAAATTCTTATTACACTGGGGGGGGCTGTATATATTTATATGGGGGGGCCAGATTCTGTTTATTCTGGGGGGCTGTATATATTTATATGGGGGGCCAGATTCTGTTTATTCTGGGGGGCTGTATATATTTATATGGGGGGCCATACTCTGTTTATTCTGGGGGGCTGTATATATTTATATCGGGGGCCATACTCTGTTTATTCTGGGGGGCTGTATATATTTATATCGGGGGCCATACTCTGTTTATTCTGGGGGGCTGTATATATTTATATGGGACCAGATTCTGTTTATTCTTGGGGGGGGGGTATATATTTATATGGGGCCAGATTCTGTTTATTCTGGGGGGGGCTGTATATATTTATATGGGGCTGGATACTGTTTATACTGGGGGGCCTATAAAAATAAATTATATATATATATTCATTAGGAGGTGCTATATATTTACTTCAATCAGGGTAGTACTCTATATAAATTCACATGTAACATAATAACTGGGTGGGATATATTATTCATAAGATACAATAGATTACTTTGCATCATGTAAACCAAATATTGGGGGGGGTCTGTATTAATAAATTAGGGGTGTTGTATATTGATTGGTGCTGTACATGCTATAATTCCAGTAGAATATTTATATATAATGAGGGGATGTGTTATATGTGGGGTAGCGTGCGGTCACTTGTGTTGTGAGGGTTATTTAGGAGCGCAGTGTTGTTATCCAGGAGACTTTATACTGTAAGTGACTGTGGTATTTTTAGGGACGCCGGGTGGAGATGCTGCACGGAGCTGAAGATATACAGCTGTGAATTCACCTGTGATACGTCATGGATTGGAGAACCCGGAATAAAGTCCTCCTGATGGAAGAGATTGTCATCTATAAGGTACTAGATGCCACTAATGACTCCCAGATCCTGTAGTCAGTCACACAGTGTCAGGGAGCTGTCTGTAGGGTTGTTAATTGTTAGTAAAGTTTTCAGCATTTTCTGAACAGGTAGCGGAATTTGATAAAAGATTTTGCAAATCTGAAAGTAAGAAGACTGATTGCTCCGTGAATCTGAATTTGCGGTTACTTTGCCAAGATCTAGCTGATGTGGCTTCAGGCCAGAGTATAGTTTGTAGAACATGGTCCTTGCTGACCGCGTCACAAGGACTGCACCCTAAGCCAGTTATAATGCAAGGAATTCCACAGTGCTTGGAGTGGCAGTGCACTGTAAAGACAAACGATGTCATTACAGTTCACTGCAGCTCCAAGTGCTCAGAGCTCCCTGCATCATATATGGGTTATGATGTGAGAAGTGCAGTCCTTGTGATGCAGTCAGCACAAGGACCATGTTGCACCAACTGTACACTTTTTTGGAGCTGCTGGGACCAACTGTTTGTTGCAATAGAGGCTCAAAGTGATTTGAGTTGGTTTAATTTTTTGTTTACACCTATGGTGAAGTTTACATATATTTATAAACATTGTTGCATTTACTTTATCCATTGAATGCTGATGCTTATTTATTGGCATTCTTGTGACTACACACTTATAGATGCATGCATCTAATAAAGTTATTTTTATAGTGTGGTACATGAGTATTTTGTCTTTATATATATCCCTTGTTTAAAGGGAATCGAGCACCAGGTGCACAGCATAGTACCTGAAGGTATCATGCTATGCACCTGATGACCCTGACTTCAGCACTGTAAGTTCCATCAAAATGGCCTCTATGGTTATCCTTTAATGCTTTTATAAAGAATTATGTTAATTACCAGCTTAGGAGCAGTGGGAGTGCTCCAGTGCACCTAAGGGCTCCTTATGTCACCCAGCGGCCAGTCCTGCGGACTGCGGTGATCCGAAATCCCGATACCTGTGCCTGCTCAGCAGCCTCTGTGAATCAGTGTGCAGGTGCAGGGACTTTAGGTTTCCTTGGGGCATGCAATGAACGCTCCTTCTTTTCCTTCCCATTGGTTCTGAGGAAATATGAAGTCCTGACCCTTATGCAGTGATTCACAGAGGTTGCTGAGCAGGCACAGGTACCAGGACTTCAGATTACCTCAGGACTGGTGGCAGGGTGACGTAAAGAGCCCTTAGGTGCACTGGAGCACCCCCACTGGTAATTAACACAATTCTTTATTAAAACATTAAAAGATAGTGGCGGCCCTAGCAATTGCACTTTATAATGTTATATTTGTTATATGTTGTCTGTTAAACACTTTTATATGTTTACTGTTCACCATGCTTTAGTTTTTGATGCCATATTTGCACTATAATAAATATACTTGACCAAAAGTATGACTCCTATTGGCAATCTACCAGAAGAGTGTGCCTTGTCGTAGCAACAGGCCTCAAACCCTGTTTGTGAAAGGTCACTGCGGGGGGCAGGAGGCTTGTTCGGTTTTGGGGTGTGTTGGGGCCCAGACACTTTTGCTGTATGGGGCCCCGAATTTCCTGATGGCTGCCCTGAGTAAGCGTATACCAGGCGTGAACCCCTGTATAAGGCAAGATCTAGAACTGCAACCCCCTCCATCCCATCCAGTAAATATACAACACATTGGGGCACATTTACTTACCCGGTCCAGTCGCGATCCCGCGGCGCGTTGTCCGCCGCTGATTCGGTTCTGCCGGGATACACCAAGGTTGAGCGCCCAATATTCAGCAGGTGTCTCTGCTGCGCCGAGGTCCGCCGGAGTTCACCTTCTTCGTCCCGGTGCATGTAAGTGCTTTTTAAATTTTGCATTTTTTCCGAATCCGTCAGGTTGCCCGACGGCCACGCCCCCCGATTTCTGTTGCGTGAAAGCCGGCGACGATACGCCAAAATCCGATCATGTGCGCCAAAATCTGGGGGCAATTTGGCGTAAATCGGAAATCATTGGGAAAACCGACAAAAGTGCGCAATTCAGACCCTTATTTAAAATGAGCCCCATTATTTTTTTAGAATGTGGGTTCTCCATGCGGCATATTGCACCCAATGTCACCATGGACACTATTTTTAAGTTAGTTCCCGTTTTGTAGCAGATGATGGCACCCATGATGTCACCCCCCATCTTGCTGTAGGTAGTGCTGCCTGAGGCAAGAGGTTCAACTCACCTCAGGCCCTGCAGTATACATTATATACTCGCATATGGCTTTATATAGAGTTACCAAAAATTTGGGGAGTATACGATGGGGCGATTTGGAATTCTACCGCCAGATTTTTTACTTCCTGGGGTATAAACTCCTACTTAGGTCCAGAATACTTTTAGAGGACTTTCTCCAAAAGATCTTCTGCACAGGACTTCTTCCAGAAGGTATTCGCCTGAAGTCTCTTTTCAGAAGACTCCCTTCATTTATTACACATGTAGTTTTGGCCATGTAGGAATTTTACTGCCTAAATCTTTTCTTCTTAAGAGATAAGCTGCTGCCAGAGGATCTTCTTCATGAGCCTCTCCCCAGAGGACCTTGTCCATGAGCCTCTCCCCAGAGGACCTTGTCCATGAGCCTCTCTCCAGAGGACCTTCTTCATGATCCTCTCCCCAGAGGACCTTCTCCATGATCCTCTCCCCAGAGGACCTTCTCCATGATCCTCTCCCCAGAGGATCTTCTCCATGAGCCTCTCCCCAGAAGACCTTCACTATGAGCCTCTTCCCAGAGGACCTTCTCCATCAGCCTCTCCCCAGAGGACCTTCACCATGAGCCTCTACCCAGAGGATCTTCTCCATGAGCCTCTTCCCAGAGGACCTTCTTCATGAGCCTCTCCCCAGAGGACCTTGTCCATGGGCCTCTCTCCAGAGGACCTTCTTCATGATCCTCTCCCCAGAGGACCTTCTCCATGATCCTCTCCCCAGAGGATCTTCTCCATCAGCCTCTCCCCAGAGGACCTTCTCCATGATCCTCTCCCCAGAGGACCTTCTCCATGATCCTCTCCCCAGAGGACCTTCTCCATGATCCTCTCCCCAGAGGATCTTCTCCATGAGCCTCTCCCCAGAGGATCTTCTCCATGAGCCTCTCCCCAGAGGACCTTTTCAATGAGCCTCTCTCCAGAGGACCTTCTCCATGATCCTCTCCCCAGAGGATCTTCTCCATGAGCCTCTCCCCAGAGGACCTTCTTCATGATCCTCTCCCCAGAGGATCTTCTCCATGAGCCTCTCCCCAGAGGACCTTCTTCATGATCCTCTCCCCAGAGGACCTTCTCCATGATCCTCTCCCCAGAGGATCTTCTCCATGAGCCTCTCCCCAGAGGACCTTCACCATGAGCCTCTACCCAGAGGACCTTCTCCATCAGCCTCTCCCCAGAGGACCTTATTAAATGGGTTTTTGCATGATTATTTGGTTGGGTTAAATCTGTTTTTCAAGTGTAAGCAAAGAGAATCGATTCAAACCGGCCAAACGTATGGTAAACATGCGTGAAAGAAAGTTCTCAATTTTAATCCCCTAGTGATGTTTACACAATAAAGATAATTTTAACCTCTTACTTTATAATGTTACTCAGTGTTATTGGTGTTTTAGCTCCTATCACTCAGTGATGGTCGGTGTAAGATTCCAGTGTGTGAGCGGGAACTCTCTATGCAGACACTTCATGATCCCTCTGTGCTATGAGATGCTGTGTGCTGACAATGTGCTTAGATTATCAGGGTACAGGGTTTATCTACACTTTCATTTACCTTCCGAACATTCACCAATATCTGACACATAGAAAACGAGAGATGAGTCAGTTCAGAGATGATGAGATCCATGAGATGGACATAACACACAATGACACTCTCACCTCTGCTCACTCATCACACTGTCAGCTCTGCTATATGCCTCTTTCCAGAAAAAAAAAAAACACCTTATCTTGTCTGTAGCTTATAGAGTGAGTCTCTGCTCACTTACATTGTTGGATGAAATGATTGTGTTTTAGTTTAATCCAACAATGTGCATTGGACCAGGTCCAAGAACCAGGTCTACCCGCAGACATCTATAGGCCCTCATGTATCACATAAGTGATAAGTACAATTTAAAACCAGTCGCTACTAAATATTATTTTTGACTGTGTCGTATGTTTCAATTGGTACATTTTTATCCTTTGTTCTATACATGATTATGAGAGTGGTCATCCTGCCTTATAATCACATGACCTACAGTCTGGAGGTGACTCAATAGGGATCATTCATTAAAAGTCTTGATGAGTTTCTTGTCATTTTTTTTGGAGGTCAATATTCAGACACAGTTTTTACCTGCACCTTTTGGTAATCAAGCAAAAATTCCACTTCCAGAGTCAATTGTTATTCTACTTGCACGTAAAATGAGATGACTTCTGCAAAGTTATCTCTCTAGAACAGGAAGTGTCAGAGGTCAATATGCAGTGATGGGGAGGAGCTGTTATAGCACATCACCTATTGTGAATAGTGGAGTGTGTGTTATCTATATAGAAGTGTCACATACACGTAGTAATCAAACCTGTGATAATAAAAAGATTATTACTGAAAAGTGATCTTTAAAGAGCAGCAAATGTCAGAGGTCAATGTCCAGCAAGGGGAAGGAGGTGAGATATGCTATTACCTATTGAATGTAGTTGTTCCTGGCTAAACTATATAGAAGTGTTACACGTCATTGTAATCTGGCCTATGCTGATAAGGAGATGACTGCTGAAAAGTGATCTCCACAAAACAGGATGTATCAGAGGTCAATGTGCTGGGAAGGAAGGAGAAGGAGGTGAACTGTTTATGGTGGTATTGTTTTAGGTGATGATGCATAATTGCATCCTAGTTATCATCATGATACTGGAGGCTCCTTTTGCTAATCTTTATGAAATTCCGGATAATTATCAGGATAATTCGGCTGCCGCTGAGGGACAGGACCTGTGATACAGATGATCTTTGGGGCTGTTGATAAACGCTCCGATTCTCTCACTTCCAGGTCACTTTCTATTATGTCACATTTGCAGAGTGACTCGATTGTTACAGAGGGAATTAGGGCAGAGACTGCGGACGGACACAAGTGTGTGATCAGCAGAGCTGAGGTGGCGGCACAATGTGCCAGCGCAGAGTAATGTCATTAGCATATATACATCTGCTCCGGAACATTTCCAAGCAGTGAATCATCTTTGTTCACAAATAACACAACATTAATTCATTCCGACAGCCCTCATTACATGTCACATCCTATTACCAGAGGGATCCGCACTACATCAGCCTCCTACTAGACCCTCCAGAACAGAGGCGCAGGTAGCCCCAGCTACAAAGCACCAAGTCACTTACACAGGCTGGGGATGTAGCAGAGCTGAAGTGGTCATTACAATGTTCATGTCTGATTACAAACTCACCTCTGCTATATGTTAGATGTTGTTTATCACAGGTAGGCAGATGTAGCAGTGTTGAAGTTGTCATTACATTGTTTATGTCTTTAAAAAGAGAATTGCTGTGAGAGCCTAATTACAAACTCAGCTCAGCTTTATGTTAGATGATGTTTTTTTCACGAGTGGGTAGATGTAGCAGAGCTGAGATTGTCATTACAAAGTTTATATATATGGAGATCGTGATTGCATAGTCAACTCACCTGTATGTAAGTTATTGGGGGTCAATTACTTACCCGGTCCTGTCGCGATCCCGCCGCGCATTGTACGACGTGGATTGGCGTCCTGCCGGGATTCACTAAGGTCATGCGTCCGATATCCAGCAGGTGTGGCTGCTGCGCCGAGGTCCGCCAGAGTTCACCATCTTCTTCCTGGTGCATGTAAGCGCGTGTCAAGCGACACCATTTTTTTTTTTTAAACGTGGTTTTTAGAAATCCGTCAGGTTTTCCGATGGCCACGCCCCCGATTTCCGTCGCATGCAAGCCGGCGCCGATGCAACACAATCCAATTGAGCGCCAAAACCTGGGGAAATCCGGCGCAAAGCGCCGCATATCCGGAGTAACCGGGATAACCCGACGGAATCGCGGCCAAAGGACCCTTAGTAAATGAGCCCCATTGTGTTAGTACAGGTGTGCAGATGAAGCAGAGCTAAGATTGTCATTACAATGTTCATATAATTGGAAAATCCCTCAAAGGTCATGATTACAATACAAACTGAGCTGTGCTATATGTTAGATATTGGGGAACATTTACTTACCCGGTCCATTCGCGTTCCAGCGGCGGCTTCTCAGACGAGCGTTCGGGTCTTCCGGCAATTCATGAAGGTCCAGTGCCCGATGTCCACCAGGTGTCGCTGCTGCGCCGAGGTCCGCCGAGTTGCGTCAGAGTTCACTGATCTCTTCCTGGTGCATGTGAGTATGGCCCGTGCGACCAATGCAGCGTTTTTTGTTCCGAATCCGTCGGGTTTTCGTTCAGCCAGGCCCCCCGATTTCCGTCGCGTGCATGCCGGCCCCGATGCGCCACAATCGATCGCGTGCTCCAAAAACCCGGGGCAATTCATGGAAAATCGGCGCAAATCGGAAATATTCGGGTAACACGTCGGGGAAACGCGAATCGGGCCCTTAGTAATTTACCCCCATTGTTTATCACCAGTGCCAGATTGTAGCAGAGCTGTGATGTCGCTACAATGTTTACATCTATGGAGGATTGCAGATTATTCTCTGCTATATTCTAGTTCTTGTTTATCACAGGTGCATAGATGTAGCAGAGCTAAGATTGTCATTACAATAATTATATCTATGGAGATCATGATTGCAGCTATATGTAAGGACCTTTATCTTATATTTATGAATACTATCATAAGGTCCTGGCAGGGCGATTGCTCAGGAACAGTTAGATATCACATGACCCTCCATCTGCGGCCATGTTATGGACAGGAATCTCTGGCTGATGAACTAAAAGCCATTTTTTTAAGGAGGTTCCGGCAGTGAGTTTATTTCTATAGGGCACACAGATTCTGCAGCGCTGCACAGAACTTCCCAAATCAGTCCCTGTCCCCAATGGGGCTCACAATCTAATCAACCTACCAGTATGTTTTGGAGTGTGGGAGGAAACCGGAGGACCCAGAGGAAACCCACACAAACACGGAGAGAACATACAAACTCTTTGCAGATGTTGACCCTGGGACTTGGACCCAGGTCCCCAGCGCTGCAAGGCTGTAGTGCCAACCACTGAGCCACTGTGTTGCAAGGCTGTAATGCCAACCACTGAGCCACTGTGCTGCAAGGCTGTAATGCCAACCACTGAGCCACCGTGCTGCCCCTTCTTTGGATTTTCGTAGCTTTTCCAGGATGTGTTTCCCCAAATTGTGACTTTACTCTCTCTAATGAGACACATCGGTCTGAGTTGTCTTTAAAAAATGTTCCCTTTAATTGTAATTTCATACAAAGACGTTAACCCCTTTCTTGTCTATTTTAGTTTTCTATTAATCATCTGTAAAAACTGCAACAATTATTGCAACAAATCCACCAAATTACAGACTTGGATGGACGGAGAAAATTGGAAACATGTTTATTTGTTATTAATCACTTTCTATTAAAACAATGGTTTTTTATGGATTAAATTGCTTTATTTTTTTTTTTTATTATCGAGTATTTTATTTCATTTTACTCATTTCACCTGCAGATATTTCTGAATGGTTACCGTGGAGATAGATTTCCGCTCAATTACCTTTGGTGGACGATCTCATTCCCAGTATATATGTGTAACAGCAGGATTTATCTGTTATCCCTAATGATGCTTAGCGACTTATAAGTAGATTTATTTGCAATTTATTCTTCCTCTGCTTTCCCCAAATTAAGTTCGAGGCCTCTCAAAGTGACTCCGGAGATCTGGATGTGTCGGGATCAATTGACCTCAATCTGTGTCTCATGAGAAAGTAACATCTTATCATCTACACCTTCTTCACATCTCAATTGGACATCCAAAAATTCATAGAAAATTCCCCACCCACCCGATTGGATGAAATTCATGGGGTAAATCAGTAGAAAAATTCTTACTAACTTTTCAAGAAACTTTGTGTAATATAAATGTCACAGCTCTAAGTCAGCAGCTCCCGCTTGTAGTTCCCCATCCAGGGGTAGGATTGATTGATTGTTGTAGATGCCTCCATGGCTGAACCTACACTCTGCTGCCTGAGGCAAAATATCCAAACCTTCCAATCCAATAGTCATATATCATGTTTGTCAGGGTTCGGGGATCAGTGGACCCTCTGGACCACCCCAGGAGATGGTACTAGCCGACACCTGGGACCGGAATCTTAGTGGCACCTGGTCTTCCACTGGTGTGACTAGACCACGGGGGCAGCCAAGGGTACAGTACCGAATTGTATGTTCAGGCTCGAGGTCAGAAGCAGGCTGGTAGTCAAGGCAGAGATGCAGAGGTCAAAGTCCAAATCCGGGGTCAGCAACGGTAAATCATGCCGGAACGGGAATGGAACACAGGAAAAACCAAGGAAGCTTTCTCTTCTCACTATGAAGCTCAAAGATCCGGCAGGGAATCATGGGAACAGCCGGACAAACAGCGGTGTGCTGGCCCTTTAAATCTCAGAGTGAGGGAGCGGGGACACATGTGCGGGCTACGCCGGACGGGAGTAGGAGCGTGGAGAGGTGAGCTCGGGTTGGGATGAGACATGCAATGGAGAGGGGCACGGGTGTGCCTGCGATCCGTGACATGGATCCTGGGGGCAACCGTGACAATGTTATTTTTTTAGTATATGACTTCTCCACACACGTTTTCACAGCATTGCTGACATCAGGTGTGATGAGAGACTATTTTTGTATTATGTGACTGCTCCCCTGATGTTGACCCCCAAACTCTCAGCACTTGGTGCCGCCTGAGGCGAGAGGCTCAATTCGCCTCATGGCTGTTGCGCACTTGGATGCCTCTCAAGGTCAGGGGTGGGCGTTACATTTTTAACCCCAGGCTCTCCTTCATGCACTTTATATTAATGTAATGTTTAAATCAACCTTTATGTATCTAAAAGCGAATTAATTTTTTAATACACATTTAGCTACCTATGAGTAAATTTGTTTACATGAGGACATTATGGGGAGGGCGGTTGGGGGTGCTATTCACAAGGTGTCAGTCTCTGCAGATGACTTACTGCTGTATGTCACCAACCCAAAAACTTCTACGGGAATGAGATCGGTATGCCGCGGTATCCAACTCTAGGGCGAATGTTACCAATTCCCCAATATCAATCTTCCTGAGCAGTTGGTCGTGGATCTAAGCACGTCCCTCCCCTTCAAATGGTGCACCGGGTCCAGGAGACATTTGGGAGTCCTCATTCCCTCCAATCCCAATAGAGCATTTGATCTTAATTACACTCCACTGATTAGCGCCTTGGGCCAAGCTGCTGCTCTCATGGATGGGAAGGATGAATGCTCTGAAAATGGACATTCTCCCCAAAATATTATATGTATTTCAGACAGTCCCGTGCGCGGTTCCTGCCACATTCCTACGTAAACTGCGCTCTATGGCTGCTCGCTTTCTCTGCGGAGCCTCAAGACCTCGTGTGGCTCGTTCCACTTTTTCCAGACCTAAAGGAGGAAGGGGGGTGGGGGGAGACTATCCTTCAGGTATGGGATGGCACCTTGCGAAGAGGTTTCGTGTCCACTTGTTCCGGTCCACTCTCCCCACCCATCCAACAATCTGGAGTTCCCCCTTTGCTGGGCTTTTTGACAGTCCCTGAGATTACAGTGATCCAAATCAGACATTTAGTATCCAAGTCAGGTCTTAAACCTTTGGGGGACATGATCCTGCAGGGCATCCTGGGGGACATGATCCTGCAGGGCATCCTGGGGGACATGATCCTGCAGGGCATCCTGGGGGACATGATCCTGCAGGGCATCCTGGGGGACATGATCCTGAAGGGGTGCAGGTGGCTTATTACACAGCAGGTAAACACTTCCTGTAGATCCCTGGCTCCGGTGACTGATCAATCCAGAGATTTGACCACCTTTGAGTCATGGTGTGTGAATGATGAGCGCACCATCTGATCTGTTTTAGTCATGTGAGTATAGATTAATATTTCCCTATTTTGTTCTAAACAACTCTTCTGATTAAAGATGAGTGGACCCAATGTTGAAGTTTCCGTTCAGTGTTCGGTTTCGGCCACCTGACCTGGACTTCGGACTGCCAAATTTGAATGTCGGGTCCACTTATCTCTACTTCTGCTGCTTCTGAGAGAGGAGAGATGCCTGCAACCAGAGATTGCCGCATCTAAAAATAAGTTTCTATCTCACCCTAAGTGCTTTATTTATATAAGTAGAGGTCTTTATTTTATCACCCTGCTGATGTGCCTGGGTGGGAGAGGAGAGGCACAGTCTAAGACAGAGAATACTGAAGGTAATAATAGGTTTCTATCTCACCACAAGTGCTTTATTCACATCAGGACAGGTAAGTGCTACTCTCTAATGCTCTAAAAGATGTTGCAGAAGCTTCTAGGTGAGAGACACAAGCCCAGACAATGGGGCAGATTTACTTACTCGGTCCAGTCGCGATCCCGCGGTGCCTTGTCCGCCGAGGATTCGGGTCTGACGCTATTCACTAAGCTTGTGCGCCCGAGTTCCTGCATCCGTTGCTTCTGTGCGAGGTCCGCCGGAGTTCACCTTCTTCTTCCCGGTGCATGTAAGTGCGTGTCTTGCGACACAATTCTAAATGTTAAATCCTGCGCGTTGTCCGAGTCCGTCAGGTTGGCCGACTGCCGGTGCCGATATGCCAAAAAACGATCCAAACGAAGTGCACAACAATCCCGGGGCAATTCGGCGCAACACGGTAACCGTCGGGAAACCCGTCGAAAATGCGTCTGACAGACGCAGTAAATGAGCCCCAATGTCTGCTGGATATAGTAGTAAGGTTCTATCTCACCTCAAGTGCTTCATTCAAATACATAAAGTTTGGTACCTCTCTGTTATGCCCTAGAGCAGTGGTGGTGAACCTATGGCACGGGTGCCAGATGTGGCACTCAGGGTTGTCTCTGTGGGCACTCAGGCCATTGCCTCAATTTCACCAAACAGGACCACATCCACCAAATCTTCCTGCAGTCCCAAGCAACTTAAAAGATGCTGCTCTCAGCGCTATTTTAAAGCGACACTTCATTGGCTGTTTGGAACTGCAGGAAAAGTGAGAAGCTGTGGACAGAACTGCAATGTCTTTAGAGGTCCTCCTGCCGGACCCACCATTCTTCCTGGAGAGAAGCTGCAATGATGGTCTGAATTTGTCCTTCTTCTTTCAACTGTATTGGTGGCCTCAGGGGGGCCATTACAATTGAATGATGTTGAAGAACAGGTAGCAATAAGTTACTACTTAAAATGCCATGCTGGCACTTCATGGTAAATAAGTGGATTCTGGTTGTAGTTTGGGCACTCGGTCTGCAAAAGGTTCGCCATCACTGCCCTAGAGCATCCTGGTGATGCTTCCTCTACTCATATACAGCAGGTTTATTCCACACACAAGATAAGGAAAAAACTAAAGCCAGAGTAGGCAGAGGGGAGAACGGCTTAAAAAATAGGAAATATTGGTCACTTTGTGGCAGGAAGTTCATCTTTTACACGACAGGAAGTGCTCCGATCCCTTCTGCACCCGGGGTCAGTGTCCTGTCAAGATTCCGATAAATGTTACTATGTAGAAGACTTTGTATCCAGGATAAGAGGTAATAATTTGCTCCGGGTGATGACATCATACTGGGTGGTCACATGACGTCCCCCTCGTTAGCGCTGATTTTCTCTCCACTATGTAAATGCAGGATTAGTCTGAAGCTGCTAAATGCTGCAGGTGGCAATTTTCAAGCAGATGCTCAGTTTTCCAAATATAGTCCCAGCTAATTGCTGCGCTTCAGACTCAATGACACATCTCACTTAAATTTAGAGGAATTTTTTTTTTCTATTTTCCAAGTGAATTAATTTATTAGTCGTCTTGAAATGAATTAATTTTTTTTCTTGCTCAAAACATTCGTATGAACATTCCTCTCTGAGTTTTGCTGATTTGATTCTAGTGGATATTTCATGTATCATTAGTGAACTACTTGTTACCAAAGATTTTGGAGCAGGTGCTGCACCCCCATAGCTATATCCCTACCTGGTGAGACTTCCATCGGTTGGTGTAGCAGTGCTATGACTTTTTTGCAGAGTATTCGCTACATTTGACTCTCATTGACTTATTGTAGCTTTGTTGATTTTCATACCAATCAGTAGTCATTTGAATAGTCTAAAACTTCCTGTTTTGTAAAGATCACAACAGCCATCTCAGCAGTCATTACCATCACATGAACAGGCAATAAGAGGGAACTATACATAATACAGCAGCCACTTTTCTCAATATGTGAGATCACAGGTCACCTTCTCCCTGCGCATTGATCTTTAGCATTTCCTGTTCTGTGGAGATCACATCTCATAATCATTATCATCACAAGAAGGAATATAATGACAGATAACACAGGATTCACAATTCACAATATGTGACATCACAGCTCACTTTCACCCTGCACATTGATCTATGGCAATTCCTGTTCTGTGGAGATCACTTCTCATAGTCATCATCATCACAAGTAGGATTTCAATAACAGATAACATGGATAACACAGGATTCACAATTTATAATATGTAATATCACAGCTCACTTTCACCCTGCACATTGATCTCTGGCACTCCCTGTTCTGTGGAGATCACTTCTCATAATCATTATCATCACAAGAAGGAATATAATGACAGAAAACACAGGATTCACAATTCACAATGGGGGTCATTTACTAAGGGCCCGATTTGCGTTTTCCCGACGTGTTACCCGAATATTTCCAAATTGAGCCGATTTTCCCTTTACTGCCCCGGGATTTTGGCGCACGCGATCGGATTTTGGCACATCGGAGCCGGCATGCACGCGATGGAAATGGGGGGGCGTGGCCGAACGAAAACCCGACGGATTCGGAAAAACCGCCGCATTTAAAAAAATACATGTGTCGTGAAACTTGCACTTACCTTCACTAGGAATAGGCCAGTGAATTTCAGGGCATTCCAGCGGGCCTCAGTGGACGTCAGCGCAGCAGCGACACCTGGTGGACGGCGGAGGAACTACCTTAGTGAATCGCCGGAAGACCCGAATCCACCGCAGAGAACGCACCGCTGGATCGCAAATGGACCGGGTAAGTAAATCTGCCCCAATATGTCATATCACCGCTCACCTTCACCCTGTGCATTGATTTCTGGCACTTCCTGTTCTGTGGAGATCACTTCTCATAATCATTATCATCATAAGAAGGAATACAATGACAGATAACACAGGATTCACTATTCACAATTTGTGATATCGCAACTCACCTTCTTCCCTTCCTTGCACATTGATCTCTGACATGTCCTTCTTTGTGAAGATGAGTTTTCAGATGTTATCTCTTTATCATCAAAGCTAGGGCTACAATGACAAGTAATGTCTACATGTATACATAACACTGGCTACCATTGGTGGTCAGAACATACTTCTTTCGCAGCACATTGGGCACATTTACTAAGGACCTTGCGCCAGTTTTCTGTAGTGCAAACTGCTTGCACAGGTATATAAGAAGTGTCTGCACCACAAATGTGCTGCACGTGACCCTTTTGTGGCGTGGCTGCACTAGTCTTCACGCGACACAAATTAGGGGGTGCTCCAGTGCTCAGTCGGACCCTGCGTCAGATTTATCGTTGAAAGTCTGACAAAATTGTGTTGCACGCCCCATGTTAAAGGTGCACCAAAAAAGTAGTGCCCTCTGTCGGAGCAGTGCAGGGGGCGCCAGATTCATGAAGAACAAGCACCAGAAATCCTGAATCTGGGGCCCCCTGCACACTACACAGGGCACTGCACATAGTACAGACTATTGATCTATGTGGCTCACCTACTCTGTGGTGTCAGTGAAAGGAGGGAACCACCTATTTTCTGTGATAGCGAAATGAGTTATATCCCTTTAAGTCGCGTTAACCCGCGCTGCATCTGTCTTTATGTGTTTATTTTTAAAATACATTTATGGATTTTCATATACCAGGAGTCAAATTTGGTTTTATTAATTTTAAAGCAAACCTGTCACCATGAATTTAATTTTTGGTTGGGTATTAGTCGAGGGTAGGGTATTCCAGAGAACTAGGGCAGCCCGGGAGAAGTCCTTGAGACGTGAGTAAGGGGTTAGAATTAATCTAAGATCACTGGCAGATCGAAAAGCACGGGTTTGTCGATACTGTGAGATGAGAGAGGAGAGATAGAGAGGTGCAACATTGTGCAGAGCTTTGTGGATGAGGGTGATTCATTTAAACTGTATGCGGAAGGAGACGGGCAACCAGTGCAGTGACTGACAGACTGGAGTCATTTCGTCTGAAAGACAATGGTGGCTGCTGCATTAAGTAGTGGAGACAAGAGTGAATCAGAGTGACTGTTAGCATTTTGGAGGTTGTAAAAATTAGGAAGAAAACCAAGAGAGTGCAGGGACCTTAAGGCCAATGGAGCAAAGCCTCCTGAGGAGGAGCTGGTGGTCCACAGTATGACACGCTGCCGAGAGATCCAAAGAATGAAGAGAGAAAATGTCATTTATTGGCCATGTGTAGACATTTCTTCATGTACCTGTAACACCAGTCTCTGCGTCTTCCCCTGTTTGTGCCATGCGGCTGTGGAGGCGCTGATTGTACATTGTGACTATCGATACAACTGCTGTGTGATCTGGCTTTGCCGTTTTGGATAGATTATCACCTTGGAGTCGAGGGCTTTGAGATCACATATTAGTCCTGCCTACACTTCACTGCTGGTTATAGAAGTTTTCTTGTCAGCTGCATTCTTTTTATGTGATTTGTATCAAATGCTGACTTCAGCTTTGCATTCTGACTATTCTCCTGCCCGGTGATTTTGTACTGTGCTGCCCTATCTGTTGATACTTGGCTCTGACAACTTCTCTGTATAGTTTTTTTTTGTCTGTTTTTTGCACTTTGGCTTAGGGAGGGTTTGCAACTAGTTGTCCTGTACCACCTTGGGAATGTGAGGCAAGTGGGTAGGGCCTTTGCCGGGTTCAATGACAGGGCTCACTGTCTTCTCTGCACCTGTTTCTGGTCCAGAGAAGACAGTGAAAATTATTTCTCATAAATGTCACCATGTTGCCCTTCAGGGACATGATTGTTGTCCTTGGATACGACCACTGCAGCACACCTATGGCCACATATACACTATTGAGACACCTGACCACCTCGATGCAACGTACAGTAACACTTGATGGCTTTTAAACAAGCAACAACCTCCGTAGCCTGGAGGGGCTATAGTTATACCTCCAAAGCACTTGTGCTTCAAAAAACTTGATTTTATAAATTAACTACTGAAGGAGCGTTTCTAATAAACATATACCTAAAATTAACCGCAGGGGCTATTTACCACCATGAATGATGAATAATTACCACCAGAATCTGACGGTCAATTTCCAAAAGCTTTAAAATTATTTGTTTTTGTGTCACAATATTCTAAAAACTTGTATTTAAAGGGACAGCACCACACAAACTCAGCCGGACCCCAAAGGTAGAGTCAAAAGTCCGGGAGGAAAAGATTTTTTAATATTGAAAAAAAATACTAAAAAAATTACAATATCAATAAAAATACATTCACCACTGCCCGATATAATCCGCTGCTGATCTGGTAGGAGGACCCAGGACCCCGGTGCAGTCAGTACACAGCAGTGTGAGGAGCAGAGCTTCTACATCACTTCCCCGGGTCTTGAATCGCTTCTTGTGAAGGCAGGTGCTATTTTTGTTACTTTTTTTGATCCTGTATATATTAACTGTTCATTTGCAAATGCAAAGGTGTTTTTCTCTTAATACGTGCGAAATATCGTAAGCAGAAGCGATAAAAATAGTGGTCTCGGAAATTAACCCACTGAGAACTGGAATATTTCATAGAGTCGTGGTCCAATGCAGTTAAAAAATGACTGATGTAGCAGAGCTGAATATGTTGTGTGCAGCCCCTGTTCTCAATGACACATCTCACTTAAATTTAGAGGGATTTTAGAAGATTTGACTTGGTTTTTCAAGAGATTTTTAGCTAGAAAAAAAATCTGAAAAATATCCTAAAGTTAGGGGAGGATTTGGCATTTTATTTTATACCACTAACCCACCATTGCAAAGCTCCAGTCTGTGCATCAAAATTCTGAGTCTATTTCTCACCAATCTGTGTGTAGTCCGCTACGTGTTTCAGGTTCCTATAAAATGTGTATTTATTTAAAGGGGTTGTCCATAATGGGATTTTTTTTATGAGCTCCACCTCTGCCTGATATTATAGTATAGGATCGCACATCCGATCATCCCCAGCCTCTGTTAGTGTACCCCTATAATTACCAGCTCAGCACAATCCCCTTGGATAGCCCCTGATATCTAAGAGTTCAAGCCATCGCATTCCCGGTCCATCCTCCCCTGTGGGCACCATGTCTACGTCCATCATTTATAGCGTTGTGCCATCAGTTATTCACTCTCTGTCCTACTTATGACCAGATATTATAGCATCAGTGAGGAACAACAAGAATGGACTGTCCCACAGAGTACCAGAGGATCCTTCTGTAATAGCCTCAGACCCTACAATGGGTCTACAAGATCGAGAAGAAGACACAACTCTTGAAGTTGACTTTGGAGTCCAATTTAATATCCATGGTACAACCCCTGTGCTTGAGAAAAAGCAAAGCGGATAAAACAAAGAAAAGTGGTCTCTACGTGTTCTGTAGACATTGGGGATGAGACCTTCCATGGGTAGCAGCCCAGCACCAAAGAGCAACAACTCAACATCACAACATGCTGATAAATTATTCCTCCATATATAGTGATGAGCACTTTAGGTTCGGCAGCTCCGCCTTACCTGGACATGTTGCTTGAAGGGCTACCACTCAGGTAGCATTATACCCCTAGATACTACGCATGGCTGTCATTGGCCTGGTGTGTCCATCGGATGTGCACCTGGCCAATCATGTCCATGCCTAGTTGCTAAACACCTACAGAAACAAGCAACGTGTCCGGGTTAGGTGGAGCTGCCGAACCTAAAGTTTGGGTCTGCTCATCTCTACACATATACCCTGAAGGTTATACTCGATACATGTAGGATAGAGAAGAAAGTGGGGCACATTTACTTACCCGGTCAATTTGCGATCCAGTGACGCGTTGTCCGCCTCTGATTCGGGTCTGCTGGGATTCACTAAGATTATGCACCCGATATCCAGTAGGTGTCGCTGCTGCGCAGAGGTCCCCCGGAGTTCGCCTTCTTCTTCCCGATGCATGTAAGTGCTGATCTTGCGACACAAATTCTTTTTTAAATTTCGCGTTTTTTCAGAATCTGTCCGGTTGTATGATGGCCACGCCCCGCATGAAATCCAGCGCCGATGCAACACAATCCGATCGCGTGCGCCAAAATCCCAGGGCAATTCGCTGCAAATCGGAAATATTCGGGAAACCCGACGAAAGTGCGGCGTTTGGACCCTTAGTAAATGAGCCCCAATATGTATCTAGTATTCCAGGCGAATGAGGAAAATCCCTTTCAGGGCTCCTTAATGACTTCCAAGAAAAGGAGTCAATAATCCGATGGCCCAGCATCCCGAGCCATGTGTTTTGTTTCTACTCGTCTAAACCTGGATCCTTGCTATTCTCGTCATGTTTACCATCTGTTTACCTAGATCCTTTGATTTAATTATCCCACTCTGTGCATACCAATGTGCTCTTATGTAGCTGGAATGCCAATTCAATGCCGTTGCTAGGTTCACAACAATAGTTAGGTTAGAATCCTATGATGGGGATGAACACGAATCCGTCCGAGATCCGAGCGGTCTACGGAGGTCTGCGGAATGGACCTGAGTCATAGAGCTCCTCATTATACAGGAGACAAAAATAGTCTTAGTTTTATAAATTTAAGGAAATTATGGCTTTTCAAAAATATTCATCCCATAAAACTAACATTATAATATAACAAATACAGAATACTTTAATTTTTAAGGGTTTTATAAAAAACTTAGGACGGACTATCAAAACGGTTGGTCAGAGGATAAACATTTGCAAATGACAGCTGACTACCCCTTATACTTATGATATTGTACTTGTGGTACACTTATACTTTTCTCATACAATGTCATTTATAGGGATGAGTGCACCTGTTCAGAATTTAAAGAGTTAACACTCACGATTGAGTCCGAACACTTAAAGGAAATCTACCATGTGATTTGATGCATTATGAAGCAAACACACCTTGAGACTGCTGTATCTACACTGATGCAGGATCATATCTTGGTTAATCCCTGAGCTGAGTGGTTTTGCTGAAAAAACAATTATAACATTCAGGACCTTGGGAAAGCTGGATCAGCATGGCTGCCTCCATCAACACTGATCTTGTAATTGCAAATGGAGGTTAGTCAAGCATGACTAATCAACCTGAGCAGGATCACTCATACACAGCAGCTGGGGGATGGTGCAGCAATTGATTATTCTGTCTGCCAGGGAGAAGAGTGATTGCATCATCTTCTCCTGCAGAGAAAAACGCGGAACCAAGCACTGAAGGAGCCGTAGAAGCCACAGAGCTTCATTATCATAATGTTATATTTGTTTTATCAGCAAAACCACTCAGCTCAGGGATAAACCAAGATATGATCCTGCATCAGAGTAGCTGCAGCATTCTCGAGGTATGTTTGTTTCATAATGTATCAAATCAAATGGTAGATTTTGTTTAACCCCAACTACTAGTTGAAGTCCAGGTTCAGGTCTCCAAACTGCAACATTTCTGTATAAACCCCAACATTGCGGGTTTGGGTCTGTGCAACACTAATTATTAATAATTTTGAAATGTGACGTGAGTTTTTCATCATCTTCTTTGTTGACAGGAAGTTCTTTCTGATACTAGGTACGGTCTCCAGTCAGCACTCACACTGCTCCTGAGATCCCCATAAATATTGCAGTCAATTTTTATAATGTGTCTTATTTAGGATTGAACTTGGGACCCTTTGTAAACTCACCCCAGAAACTTTTTTCTTTAGCCTAGAAGGCTTATGCAATCTTTTTGATTACCTGTATATAACAACCTCTATATATACATATTTCCATACATAAGTATGGTTTCATTAAGCTCATGGCTCCTCACAATATGTTATCACCTCTAATACTAGTTGATAACATGGTGCAATATTATCTTAAAAACAAAATAAAATATTTCCTTTAGACCCTCCACATCATAGACCTTTTTAAATTTTTTGCATTTCTGTTTGTTATTCCCCACCATCCATAAGCCATAACCTTATTTTTCAGTGTACAAAGCTGCATGAGGGCTTGTTTTTTACAGGACACATTGGGGCACATTTACTTACCTGTCTAGGCGCGATCCCCGATCCGGAATGTCCATGTATAATGCACTGCACCACAATTCACTAAGATCCTGCGCCCGATATTCTGCATGTGTCGCTTCCCTGCTCAGGTCCCAGGAGTTCACCTTCTTCTTCCCGGTGCATGTAAGTGCATTGTCTTGCCACACAATTTGAATCTTTAATCTCGCGCTCATTCTGAATCAGTCAGATCGTCCGACGCCCCGCCCCTCCGATTTGTCTCGAATGAAATCCGATCGCGTGCGACACAGTTCCCTTCTAAATCCCTGTCCCAGCGAAAACGTCGGAAAACCCAACGGAAATGCAGGACCCTTAGTAAATAAGCCCCATTGTATTTCCTAGTGACACCATTTATATTCCATGTAAGTTACTGGGAAGCTGGAAAAAATCCATGTTTGGCGAAATTGCCCAAAAAAATAAGTTACGCCATTTTTGTTACGGGCTTTTACTTTTTCACTATGTTTTTCACTATGTGGTCCTAATGACACTTCCTTTTTACAATTTGGTTAGGCTCGATCACTGAGATTCTCATGACATATTTACAGTATTAATATGTTTTCGAACCTAAACATAAAAATAAACCTTTACACCCCTAAATTTTTAAGCACACGCTCAGTTATGCAGATTTTTGTAATGTATCTGCATTGTTACTGTTTTGCTCCTAAAAATCTGCAGTTTAATTTTTATAATTTTTTTTTTAGCATTTTGTTAATCCACCTTTGACTTTTAACAATCCAGGAACTTTACTTAATTGTAATTGATTAATTTCTTTCACAATCTCGACCCAAGCTTCGAGTTGTTGTCCTTCCTCCTTTCTTACCCACAGTACTTGAGTGTACAAAGTAACTCATCTCTTAGGACAATATCATATACCTCAGTGCTGAGTTCACCATCGATCGTGGTCAAGTGTCCAGCGCCTTATCACCCAATATCTAGATTTTGCTTTTCCTTAATTCATGAATGAAAAGTTCTTAAGGATCTCAACCAGTTCTGAAGACGTCTTGGGCGCTGCACATCACATCTGGAGTTGGCAACGGCTTCTTATTCATAGACAGTTCTTAGGAAATAAAATGCATTCATTAGTATTATCTTTCTTTCCAAGTGAGTAAGTGACAAATAGCTGAGGGGTTCTCGGAGCTAATTATCCTATTTATATATAGAACACAATATGCATTTCTCCTAACTGGAGAGGTTAGAAACTGACAATAACCAATTAGAGAATGTAGCAACACAAGGATTTGGTGCAGTAACAGCTCTACCAAAACGTTGCTCATGACCAGGGAGTTGGACACTCCATATTTCCACAATTGGTTGGTTAAGGCACATTGGCCCCGGCTTTCACGCGACAAAAATCGAGGGGCGTGGCCATCGGAAAACCTGACGGATTCGGAAAAAATACGGAATATTAAAAAAAATGGGGCACATTTACTTACCCGGTCCAACCGGGATCCAGCGGATCCAAACTTTTTCCCCTTCGAAGGGGTTTAGGGAAGGGTTTCTCAAGTTCGCTGGGAGCCAACCTCCGACAATCCCACCACAATGCTTACCACAGAGGCCACCATTTTGAAATAACTTATAGTTTAATAGATTATTTAGTGGCACTGCTGGGATACTGCAGCTCATTTCGAGAGAACAGAATTGTGCCTCCCCCTTTGTTTGTATTGTTAGATCTGGTATTTGTGGAGGACAGTTGATTACCACCAATGATCTGAGAAAGTTGACCTATCGTCAATATATTTTATCCAGGGTTGTATGTTCTCTCCATGTTCACCAGTCTCTTCCTACAAGTCAAAAACATTTGATCCAATTACATTAACCCTTAGTGTATATGTGAGATATAGAAATCAGATCAGACAAGGATTGAATTAGTTCTTGAACATAGAATCTTTCTGGTCCATCAGAGCAGATGAAGCTGCTCCAGTTTACCCGTGATGTGAAACGACCAGGAACCTCCATACTCCAGCAGATGATCCCCACATTTGGAGGTGGCTTTAGGGCTCATCATTTTGCCACTAGGGTCTATTTTTATGGGATGGATCACAAATTACCTATAAGATCTTACTGGTTATAGTTCCTCTGTGTAGAATCATTGCAACAAAAATTATGAGATATCAATTAGCAAATGTCAGCTGTTCTTCATAGCTTGATGGTGGACCTTAAAATCCTGAAGGAACCTTAGTATGAACCTGATGGAGGAGATGACACCTCCAGGAGATGGCGGGTCAAATTTACTAACAGTTTATGATGCTATGGCTGAACGGAATGACTTCTCTGTCTCTCCATCATAATCCATGTAACCATGCGGGTCATCCAGCCTGGCTGACCCAATACATGACACAGATGGGCATGCGTTCTCCCAGTCTGGTTTTATATTGGGTGACACATGTATTTACACAGAACACATTAATTACATTTATTGTCACAATCGCTTCCCTTTCTCCCATTTAAAGGGCAATTAGTGTCATCTTCTGCCATATCGGATTATCCTCCCGCTCCGAGCTGCCACTTTAATAGTAATTAATTTTTAACCTTGTGGACTTAATTCAGTGCAAGTTATTCTCTAAAGTGAAGAATATACAGAAACCCAAGCCTGGAGGAGATGACGACACTGATGATCGGTGACCACTGAGGGATATATTGACACCAGGGAAGTATTGGCGAGACGATTGAGGGAACAATTGTGTAGATCTGTTGTGGTTACTACACCCATTTTTCTGTTGGATTCTGGCGATAGTGGTAGTTGTAACATCGCAGTTCATTACAAAGAGGATGACATATTGTAGGTGGAATAGAGGTCACCAAGCAAATTGTGAATAGGCAGTGGGGCAGATTTACTTACCCAGTCCAACCGGGATCCAGCGGCGCGTTCTCCAACATTGATTCGGGTACTGCCGGGATTCACTAAGGTCGTGTGCCCGTTGTCCACTAGGTGTCGTTGCTGCGCCGAGGTCCGCTGGAGTTCACCTTCTCCGTCTTGGTGTATGTGAGTGATATTCTTGCGACACAATTTTTTTTTAAATTTCGCAGTTTTTCCGAATCAGTCGGGTTTTCTGATGGCCACGGCCCCCGATTTCTGTCGCGTGAAAGCCGGCACCGATGCACCCCAATCCGATCGTGTGCCCCAAAATCCTGGGGCAATTCGGTGCAAATCGGAAAAATTTTCGATTCGGACCCTTAGTAAATGAGCCCCAATGGGTTGTGGACCCAATGTTCCACCATACCACTTTGGCTTTATACATGTTCCTGGCTGTGTTGGGATCACAAGGCCGTTACCATTCAAAGTAGTCCCTGGTATAGGTGCCATTTGGTCCTGGTGGGTTAAAAGATGCTACTGCATAGCACCAAAGGGTTTGATAAGGAATAGTCATAGACAGGCCGAGGTCAGGACAGGAAGATGTCAATCAGAGTCCAGGTTCAAGCCTAAAGCTCAGGGTGAGAATCTATGGTTTTGAGTTGTTACCATGGTCAGGAACACCGGAAGCACAGTCAACACCTTCACAGATAGCAGGGTTACTAATAACTTTCAGTCAGCTTCCTGTGGGGAAAGATGCCTTTTATAGCTTGGGATCCCCAGGGATAATTGGAGAACACTATTTTTTCAGGATTAGAAAAACATGGCTGCATTTTCCTAGAAAAATCATCACGCCTATGGAATCTTTTTATTGCAGCTCTGTCCTTTTACATAGTCGATGATGCTGTAATAACTGTACAATCTATGACATTGTTATGGAAAAGAGCGGCCATGTTTGTAACACCGTTTATGCATTCTCATAGGCATGTGACCTTTCCTTATTGGGCACAACTTCTGGTTTGACTCCCTCCTCCGATCCTGGTGTCTTTCTTGCAGTGGTGATGTCAGCTAAGATTACAGACGCTCATACTTCTTTTCTCTCTTCTTTATACGTAGGGTGTCTCTTACTGTCTCTTAAGGAGCCAGTGTGCTAAGGGTCACCCAATCCCTACCAGTCCCAGCTTATGAGCAATATAGGTACTTACTGTGCTAGTTCCTTTTAGGGTTCTCTACATTCTTACTATACCTGACTTCAGGCTGTTTCCTGACTTCCTATTTAACCAACCTAATTTTTTTACTTTTTTGTGTGGTCCCTAAAATACCTGTGTAGAACTATGACCTCATCACCAACTCCCCTTTCATCCTTGAAGTTGACCCATTTCTAGTCTCTTGCACTTTGCATCAATGTCAGTTGGCCCCAGGGCTGCATGTCACCTTCACTGGGACCACTTAAAGAGGTAGAGTAATGTCCCGCAGGAAGGGTCATCACTAAATTTTGCTCCAGTTTGTTTCTCTGGTTGGCTGGAGTTCCCTGGGTTTGATAAGTAATAGCCACAATAGGTATCTTTTGCTGACTTATACTGCTCAAATGTAGTGCTAGCACCTGCTGTACACCATGCCTACTACTGAAGGGTTAAGATGTGAGGTTTATGTTATGTTGCAACATTTGTTATCTTTTCTGCAGATTACCAGGCTGTGATTGGTTGGAGTCCTGGAGATCCACAATGAAGAGACTCTATAAATCCTTTCTCTGTGTCTGTATTTCTATGTTCTTCTTCTTTGTCTTTTGATCTCTGCACATAGATTGCTGCCCAAGCACTCTGAAGTTCCTACTACAACTGATTCACCATCAGTCCACCTCCTTGTGTTACTGCAGGATGGAGCGTTTTCAGCTTGTTACCTGCTGCTGTGTGGACTGTGTCAGCCATTAAAGAGTTTTCCAAAGATTTATGAGGTCAAATGTGATCCCTGGCTGCTGCTAACACCACTGGCCTCCCCTTCACCACCTGCTTGAGAATTTATTACTACATATACACCAGGAGTGCCCGTTGAGGACATTGAGGACTCCCCCTCTTCTTGCATCTCCCTGGTGGCCTTCATGTGGCCTGTTCCTGTGGACCAACCAAGCCACTGTGACATATCCTGGCAACAGGACCCTGGGAATTCCCCCACAATCCCGCCAGGACCCAGGTGGGGTAATGGTGCAGTACCGATTTGCTAATCTCCCTGCAGCAAAGTCAAGTTTCCTGTATAGTAGATATAAGGTGAAAACCATAAAGGACACTTAGTCAGAACCCTTGAGAGTGGGTCAAAGCCAAAGTGGGTCTACCACCCACAGATCATAAAATGTCAATGATTAATCCAGTATCTAGTGCATTGGCCATGTAGGCTTAAAAAACTTTCTTAGCCTCCCTCTGGGATAATCCTGTATATATCACCAAAGGCGCAAATCAGGGATCACTCAGCAGTGGACTTTTACACATTGACTATGAAAGACTCGATGCAGCGGGGGCTGGGAAGTGAGTCAGTCGCGCTCCCCGTACATTCAGTACCTTAAGCTTTTGAAGCAATGCAACGCACAGAGGCAGAAGAAGTTGGAGAAACTCATCTAAGAGAGGTCAGGAGTGAAAAATGATTTTGTAGAATATGTTGTAGTTCATATAAATTTAATGGGATCCAGACTTCACGGCCGCATCTCTATAATACATGAGCGGAAAACAAACAGCCCTCCCCTCCCCCAACCCCTATGTATTATATATTAATACTTCTCGCTGGGTAGATTTTACAATGTAACTAATCCTGTCTACGGTTCAGATTTGTCCGGCCACATCCCGTCCCTCGGGACTGGAGAAGCTTTTGTTTAGCTTTGGATATAAAGGATAGAAGAGAGCGGCCGCCATTAATATTTCATACGGATCTGTTAAACAACCTTTACCTTGACATTCACAGCGATAAGATGTATATTGTGACGCTGTATTTTATTTAAGTGTCAATCATTTGAGTCTGATGATGTTTGTCCTCAACTTTTCCCATGGTGCGGCCATGTTGGTAGCGCGGCCTGTAGAGACGGCACAGCAGGGAGCAAAGAAGAACAGGACGAGATGAACACAAGAGTTCTCGTGACTGTGGGCTGGAGATGCCACTGGCCCCTCTAAGCATGTGTCTCTTTATGCTTGCTGACCCTTGGCTTGGTCCTTGACTATTGTCTTGGTCTGGATCTACTGTTCTCATTTGCCGATCAGCGTAATTTCTGAACAAGAATCTGTGCTGCCCATCATGATTCGCAACGTGCGTCCTGACTACAAGATTACTCCACCGGCCGGGACGTTGACAACGCACAGTGGGATCGCGACAGGACCGGGTAAGTAAATGAGCCCCACTGTGTTGCCTGTAAAATGATGGGTCCACTTGAGGAGCAAATTATAGTTGTCAGCAATGGCCCAAGCTAGTTAGGTGACACAGTCACACACTGGTTAACATTAGCAAACTCTTTGACCGGAGATTAGAAAGCCTAGACTTTATGTCACGCTGGCTGTTACTTAAAGAAAATCTTCCATCAAAATCAGGCATGATAAACCACTTACTCATAGATCCAGATACGGTGACTGTGGTAATCTTCTTATGTTATTCACCGCCTCCTTCTTTCTAAAAATCTACTTTTAAAATTATGCTAATGAGTCAGAAGGACTCTGGAGGTGTTGCCAGAGCCCCTACGTTTGGTAGCTTCAGAAGTTGTTACATTGTCTCTACCTCCCTCTGTATACCTGCCGTATACAGTGGAAGGGTGGAAGTGCTCCTGCACAGTGTAACAGCCTGCAAAAGAAAAAGAGCGGAGGAGCTCTGGTAACACTCCCCATAACCCTTCTAGCTCATTAGCATGATTTTAAACATTGATTTTGAAAGAATTAGGCCACACATAACAAATATAAGAAGATACCACAGTCCCAGTGCCTGGATCTATGAGTTATGTCCCTGGTTTATCAGGATGGATGTTGGGGGTAGATTTCCTTTACTCCTTTGTTACATCAGGAGATCATCGATCTTCCCAGCAAATTTCCCGTCAACGATCTAATTAAAAAAAAAAGGTTTGGTCTAAATTTGGCTCTGAGCGTCTGCCGCTCTTTTCTTTCACTTTTTAATTTTTTCGTTAGATCCCAACTTACGGTGTGAAACAGAAAACTATTAAAAGACTCCTTTTGATCCTTAATGAAATCCGTTGCCGTGGCAACCCTCGTCAGTTCACGCCTCCTTCTCACACAAAGATTTAAATGTTACATTATTATTTCTGCCGCAAACGAAATTAGCAATTATTCCGTTCACAATGACATCAAAGATAGCGACGCCGATACAGTACACTGCATAAATAATCTGTGAATCGCACATCGACCTGCGCAGGATCATTGTCACGCGGTGACGGCGGCGGCGGCGAGCTGTTATCTAAAATACACAAGGACCGGCGCATTCAGACGCTACAACTTTTATTCACCAGATAAAAGTTTTCATTAAGCGAGAACATAAATCCGGAGGACGCCGCTAATATCGGATGCAGCGTCGGGGCAGATTACGGGATTTACACGACTTTATTAGTTTCCCCAGTTAATTAAAGGAGATGGATAAAAGCCGCAGTGAGATGTCTAAGACATAAGTCGTCCTTCCCCAAGTGCATGATGGGTAACTAAGGGGGAGAATGACAAATTCTTATTCCTTGTTAACCAAGACCTGTGATCAGTGGCGTAACTAGGAGAGACGGGGCCCCATAGTGAACTTCTGAACGGGGCCCCACCTACCCCTTAAAAAGTATATAGATACAATGTGCAACACCCCTGCCAACACATATAAAGGTGGTTGTTGCGAATAGCACCCTCTCCATGTCAGGAGCTGTTAGGGAGACTGATCACACCTTTAGGAGGTTTCTAATGTGGGGAATTGCTCTGGTAGATACCTTGTAGCAGTGCAGGAAGCAGGGACACACGCAGAGTTAAAGTCCAAAATCAAGTGTTTATTCACACTTCTTTGTCAAAACACAAATTCAGCCTTGGTTTAGGCACATACAAAATAAACCCTGCCCGGCTAGGCACTGCCTTATACAATAACAGCCCCTAACTATACATGTACCAGGCTGCCTGGCACACGCTCTGGGCCAGCAGGATATCAGGAGGCACTCAGTTACCTTTGCTGTGGGAACATGGTCCAGCCTTCAGCTCTCCAGGTAGTGCCTCTCCTACTGCTTCTGGCCTGCAGATTATATCAGGCACTAACGAGGTCTGTGACCTGCACCTGTGGACTATACAGAAACCCAGGACTGAAGCCCGGGTGGAGTAGGAGTCCCACTACCAGCCTACCCCTACTCCATAATAAGCAGACCTAGTACGGACATTACAAAGGTGTCTATGCTAGTGAGGCCAACATAGACCAAATAGACTTCTCCTGCTTACCACATGTCTGCAGTAACCCTTGGGTTACTGCAGACAAACCCAGGGCTTTTACCATGTACTTTTTATCTGCCTGTAGGACAGATAGCGGTTATCCCACACGACACCTCTCACTTTCTCACACTAAGGACTGAAGAACTTTGTAATTGCAGCTGTAGCCACTGCCTGGTAAGGTTAACCCCTACGGGACACAGCATCTTTTGGCCTAAAGGACGCAGCCCCATTTTTCAAATCTGGCCTGTGTCACTATAAGTGGTTATAGCGTGGGAACGCTGTGAGATATCCAGGGGATTTTGAGATTGTTTTCTCGTGACACATTGTACTTCAAATTAGTTTAAAAATTTGGATGAAATCTTTTGCGTTTAGTTATGAAAAAAAACAAAATTTGGCAAAAATTTTGAAAAATTCTTTATTTTCAACGTTCTAAATTCTCTACTTTTGATTCAGAAAGTCATAGCACCCAAATAAATTCATAACTTACATTTCCCAAATGTCTGCTTTATGTTGGCATGGTTTTTTAAGATTCCACATATTTTACTAGAATGTTATGAGGCTCAGAATTTGGGTGCCATTTTTCACATTTTTTGTAAAATCGCCAAAACCTGTATTTAGATGGACCTGCTCAACTTCTAATTGACACTGAGAGGCCTAAATAATAGCGAGACTCGTAAATTACCCCATTGTGGAAACTACACCCCTCAACATATGAAAAACCACTTTTAAGAAGTTTGTTAACCCTTTACGTGTTTTATAGGGGTTAAAACAAAATGGAGGTGGAGTCTGCAAATTGTAATATTTTTTCACAATACACTCATTTTGGGTGGAAAATTTTACATTTCTAATGGATAAAATGAAAAAAGGCTCCACAAAGTTTGATACGCAATTTCTCCCGAGTACACCGATACCCTACATGTGGTGGTAACCTGCTGTATGGGCGCACGGCCGGGCATAGAAGGGAAGGAGGCGCCATTCAAATCAGATTTGCTATGTCACATTGTACAGGCTATAATTTTTTTCTTTTTTTATTGTGCACCTATAGGGGCTTATTTCTTTTGCCACATGAGATGCACTTTTCTAATACATAATTTTGGGGCATCTATAGCTAATTGGTGAGATTTAATTAACTCTTTGTTGGTGGAGGAAATGAAAATCATCAATTTTTAGGAAAATTTTTATGTGGTTTTTTTTTTTGGCCGTTAACCATACCATGAAAATAGTATATTATTTTTATTCTTTGGGTCGCCACGATTACAAAAATACTTCATTTATATATATTTTTTTATTTTTTCCCATTTTTACTGTATAAAAAGTAATTTGGCAAAATTGTTGTTAATTTTAGCATCACCGTCTTTCATATGCATAACTTTTTTATTTTTCACCTCAAAAATCTGTTTAAGGGCTTATTTTTTGCAAGAATGATAGCTCTTTTTAGTGGTCTTATTTTAGATTGCGTAACTTTTTAAAATCACTTTTTTAGAGCATTTTTAAAGGGCATTAATAAAAAATCATCTTTAGCAGAGAGAGTTTTTTTAGGTTGTTTTTTACGGGGTTCACTTTGCGGATCTAATAACGATTCTGTTTTATTATACAGATTGTTACGGACGCAGGGATACCAAATATGTGGGGGTTTTGTGTATTTTATTCAATTGTACTGAATAAAAACTAATTTGGAGAAAATCTTATTCATTTTAGCATCACCATCTTTTTATATGCATAACTTTTTTATTTTTTGGCAGATAAATCTTGTTAGGGGCTTATTTTTTGCGAGAACAGTTGTTCTTTTTAGTGGGCTTATTTTGGAGTGCATAACATTTTTTAAATCACTTTTTAGAGCATTTTTTATAGGGTATTAATTAAAAATTATCTTTTTTCGGAATGTTTTTTGCGTTTTTTTCCTCCGGCGTTTACCGTGCGGGTCCAGTAACGATTCTGTTTTATTATGCAGATTGTTACGGACGCGGCAATACCAAATATGCGGGTTTTTTTTGTGTTTTTATGTTTTTTATACTTTATTAAGTTTTTTTATGGGAAAGTGACATTTTAGGGGCTTATATTTTTATGTATTAATTTTTTATTTATTATAATGTGTAGTGTTAACTGTTTTTGCATATTTTTACTTATACATACTTGAACTTAAACCAGTGATGCTCTGATCACTGGTTTAAGTTCAATACACTGCTCTACAATACTATTTTATTGTAGAGCAGTGTAAACTGTCTGAGCAAGCTTGCGCATGCTCAGACAGTTTACAGCCAGACCCGGAAGGGGTCTGGCTGCCATGGAGACCGGGCAGCTCCGGGGCACATGCCAGTCCTCGGAGCTGCCCGGAAGAGGATCGGATCCCCCGGTAAGCGGCACGGGGGATCCGATCCACAGCGCTAACACCGTTACACGCCGCGGTCATGTTTGACCGCGGCGTGTAAGGGGTTAACACCCGCGATCGGAGCCGGCTCCGATCGCGGGTGTTAGCGCAGGCTGTCAGCTGTACTAGACAGCTGACAGCCGCTGCTTCTGGTACCGGCTCCGTTCGTGAGCCGGTGCCAGAAGCAGGACGTTATAGAACGTCCCCGTGCGCTAAGTATCTAGCCCCGGGGACGTACTATAACGTCCAGGTGCGCCTAGGGGTTAACAATGTCATATGTTATTGTCCAATGATATTTCTTGTGATAATGTAAAGCAAGCTCGAAACTGATTGGAGAAGTGCTACCACCTGACCAAGGGAGTATATAAACCCCTGGTGAGCAGGAGCACATGGTCTTAGTATGTCTGAGCAGAAGAGTCAGTGTCAGGTTCGCTGGGGAGAATGCTGGGACTTCTGGTGGTGCTAGCAGCGTTCTCCGACCTCCGGCGCGTATCTGCACAAACTCCACCTCTCGTCCGCTACCAGCGGTCTCTGGCGGCTGTTAAGACCTCGCGCTGTTTAGGAGTTATGTTCTGAACTGCTGCGACTTGTGGTACTTCTGTATGGTGCCTGCTATTGTGCTTTGTTGTTCTACACCATGAGGGGTTAATTCTCAGTAGTTGTCCAACTCCTATCAGGTTCGGGAGGTGGAGTTCTGGCTGCATAAATTGCAGCTTCACTAGTCACCTGTGCCAGTGTTTGAAAATCCCTTTCTCCACTCGCTGCTCTAGGTTGTATTGCTCAGTATCTTTTTCTGTATTGTTGTTACCTCGGCTCGTTTTTGACATTGACTCTTTGCTTACTGATTTTGCTATTGACGTTCCCTCTCGTTGTTACTCCGGCTAGTTTACTATTCGTTTGTGTTTTATGTTTGTCAGTCTGTTTGTGTTTCCCTTCCCACACCTATCCAGTGTATTTCGAGTCTTCAAGTAGTCGCCCCACGGTTTAGCGTAGGGGGCTATAGGAAGGGACAGAGGTTGGAGCAAGCTCAGGGCACACTATCCCCTGTCTTCTGTGTTACCCAAACCTAACAGTCAGAGACTCCATCTTGGAGCAGAGGAGAGTGCAGCTCAAGCATTGCTGGACCAACCAGTGTCTTAATACTAGGAAGCAGAAAGTAGGGAAAGTCAGGAGACTTAAGCCCCAGAACAGAGTTCCCCATCTGTACTCCATTTCTACCAGCCCAGTCTGTAGATGCTATCAGGCTGAGTGTAAGCTTCCTGTGGAACGGCTCTCCGTGACTCTTCCAGCTTGCGAAACTGCTATTAATTGTCTGGCCGTTGCCTGCCGTTGCATAAAGGACTGTAAGTTAATTTGCACAATATTGCCACCATCCAATCTCTGGATCCAGGCTGCTTACCACCACGGGTTTCTCCACCCATCACCCAGGGACTCATCCTACAGACACTCAAGGGTTGCCCCAGGGAGAAACTAATACATCAGCATCTCCTCCATATTATTTGCACACACCACCTGCTGGAGACCTGCCAGGCTGTAGGACAGCCCTCCGGTCCCCTTACCAAATACAGCCACTATACCAGCCACTCCGGTATTCTGGGCCCCGGCTGCCTCCAGGCCCCAATAAAAGGCTAGGCCCCAGCGGGGGGATGTTGCAAATGTATACACACCATATACAAAGACATACAGCTTATACACATCACATATGCATATACATTAAGAACATATACATATCACAAATACGCACATACAGTATATACACATGAAGTACCCCAGATGCCGGGGCCCCCTGACACTGTGGTCCCCATAGCAGCTGCTATGGCTGCTATCCCTGTAGTTACACCCCTGCCGGTGACCATATGCAACACTGGTGGCTAACGGAATGCTGTATATACAGTTGTCTGAATGTAGGAAGTGGCAGCATCACCAAGAGAGCACAGACAAAGGGGCATAAAATAAGGAGGAGACTGGGGAGGAAGCTGGAGATGACAGAGGAAGCTGGGGCTGGAGTGAGGTTGGGAGATGACTGGAGGATTGTTGTACCTACTGGACCATCTATGGCAGTGATGGCGAACCTTTTAGATACAGAGTGCCCAAACTGCAACCAAAACCCACTTTTATGTTGCAAAGTGCCAACAGTAACCTATTGATCTCTGCTGTACCATAAGTCTCAATCGTATTGACGTCTTGAGGACACCAATACGATAGAACGCTGGAGACATTTGGATTATAGTTTACCTCCAGGGTCCCTTGAAGAGGAAGAATCAGGGGACCCAAAGCAAGGGCTCCAATGATTATCCATCTCTGTCCACACCTTCTGGCTACTCCTGTAGTCCTGGCAGCCAAGTAGGTGTCACTTTAATAAAGCACTGAGCATGACGTGTCCCAGGCTGTCTTGGACTGCAGGAGGAAGCCTTGAGTGCTCTATGGGGATATGGGGGAGCCAGAAAAAGGTGACAGGTTCGCTTTACTGGCGAGAGTAACCTGATGAAAGGGATTCGGCAATGGTGGCAAAAATAAGGAATGTATACTTACTCTGCTTTAAGTTCCAGTCCAACCTTGACTATGATACTTCTGGTCTTTGCCATTTGTGCCTGGTCGGAAGTTCTGTGGTGTCAAGGGATCCTCTTTGACGAATAAGTAGCCACTTCAGACCAAGGGATGTCATTAGTGATGTAGATAAAGTGACGTCCCATGGTCTGACGTGGCTTGGTTGTAATGGGTCTAGTGACCACCCTGGAACTTCTGGCAGAACACACAAGTTCCGGAGCGACAGGCAAATTGGAGCAGGATAAGTTTTTTTTTTCCTCTACCCCTGCCCTGGAACAAAGTTTTCAAGAATTCTTTTCCTTTCACTTTTATATTTCTGCCTTCTAGATGTTTTGCCTTATAGATCTTTCTTTTCTTGTGGTTCTGAATCTAAAGATGCAACTTCATCATCCATTATGATCTATGGCAGTGATGGCGAACCTTTTAGAGCCTGAGTGCCCAAACTTCCACCAAAAGCCACTTATTTATTGCAAAGTGCCAGCGCAGCAATTTAAGCAGTAATGTATTTCTCCCTGTTCATTGACAATTTTCAGTCGTTCAGCCTCCTAAAGACACCAACGCAATTGAAAGGAGGAGGGCAAATTCGCCTATCATTATAGGAAGGTTCTGCAGGAAGATTCTTTGAGTACTGTCTGGTGAACTTCATGCTGGGGTGATGGTCCGGGTGCCCACAGAGAGGGCTACGAGTGCCACCTCTGGCACTAGTGCCATAGGTTCGCCATCACTGATCTATGGTAATGATAATATTTGTCCTGTATTGGTAATATGTGTAAGTCATTTCTGTGTCTTTTTGTGTAATAGTTAATGTTTTGGCAAATCTCTATTTCCATGTATAAATCTCATATCAACTGTATGAACTGGATACTATTGTATACAATATACATACATTTCATACACTCTTGTGCCTCAATAATTGGCCCATTAATGTTCTCTAAAGAGAAAAAATGGAGGTCAAATAGATAACAACCATGGGGGTAGCCCAAATTAGGTGACCCGCTGAGGGAGATCCATCATGGCTTCTCCGCCACATGAATCTCCCCCTCCGAGCCAGTTTCATCCATTCGATGAGCGGAAAGTGTGGTGGGCAAACGGGCTGGGGGCCGGCTGGTGTGTGAACGCCAGCCCCACCACACTTACTAGAGTTCCCATGGGAGTTCAGGCAGAGACTGTAGAAAAAGACTCCACCAGTTCCGATCTGGTTTATCATAGCTAATTGCTATGCTTTGTGGATTCCTAGATCTCTGTTTGCTGCCTTTTTTTTGCTTACTTCCAGTGGATAGGAATCCGTCCATGGTCAGGTGATGTCTCACATTACCAAGTACTGATTTATGAGTAAAAATTAGAAAACTATGGGACACTGTGCTGATGTCGCTTACGTGTGTACATGTGGTCTGGGTAATTGATACACAAGGTATATGCAACATCCCCACCGGGGCCTTTTCTTGGGGCCTGGAGGCAGCCGGGCCCAGAATACCGGAGTGGCTGGTGGCTGCGGCCTAGGCCGGGCTGATGTCACGGTGCTTGGTATGGGGACCAGAGGGCTGTCCTACAGCCTGGCAGATCTCCAGCAGGTGGTGTGTGCAAGAAATATGGAGGGAGAGGCTGATGTACTGGTTCTCCCTGGGGCAACCCCTGAGTGTCTGTAAGATGAATCCCTGGGTGATGGATGGGGAAGCCCGTGATGGTGAAGCAGCCTGATCCAGTGATCACACTGGGGCACATTGTGCAAACCAATTCACAATTCTTCAACCGAAGGCAACGGCCTAACATCCGCAGCAGGTTCAGCAGGCTGGAGAGCTGGTAGGAGATAGCTGGTCCACAGGAAGGATTGCTCACAGTCTAGTAGTAACATCAGGCTGGGCTGGTAGTTGGAACTAAGTCCAGACAGGGGACCTCTGCTCTGGGGCTTAGTCTCCTGACTTGCCCGAGGTGTCAGGCAGCGGCCTGAGACACATCTGCTTCCTGGTAGTGTGTCTGGATGACAGCTCTGCAGCAGCTGCACACTGGACCTGCTTCTCAAATGCGTCCAGCTTGATTTACAGCACATTATATCATTGGCTACAAACAATCGAGGGCGCTATTTGCAACAACTACCTACCATATTCATCGGCAGGGTTGTTGCATATGCATGAGCAAATTGATAAAAAGTAATATGATTTGTGGAAAGTGGGGGCTCCACCCAAAAGTTTGCTATGGAGTCCAATGAATTTAAATTACACCCCTAGTTACACCCCTGCGAAGAGACATCCTCTGAGTCTTGAGGAAATATGGTTTTACTATCAACATTGACAGGGATTGATGAGACCAGTGACGCCATGGAGCTCGTAGTGATGGCTGATACATGGTACAGGGTCAGGAGGAGCCTGGATGTCCTACCCCCCAAAATATCCACATGGAAGGCTGAGTAACTAGGAATTCACTCTACATTGGATATTGAAAGTGAAAGATTTTTATTGTATATTTTTAGAACCAACTACTTCAATTAAACCAGGACACCCCCTTCCTAACCTATTGATGTTGGAGCTGAACTTCCTGCCTCGTCCGTTGTAATTTTTCAGAATAAATTAAATTGGTTGAATAGATGAGAGCGATCTTGGTGGGAAATCGTTTTTCGATACTTTTGGGAATTTCCAGTTCTGTTCAAAGTAACTTTTCCGCTGTTCGCTCTTTAAAGGACTTTTCAATCTTCAAAGTATTTTAATATATTGACTTGTAGATGGCCGGGAGCTCAGCGCAGACACTCGCCTCCTCTCCTCCTCCTGTGTCTCTCTGACATGACTCGGGATGATGATATATATGCAGAACCTCACTCAGCCGAGACGCAGACGGTACAGGCCGTCGCCTTGGGTGCATCTACGAGGATCGCGCACATGATTCTTGTTATTGTAATATTTGTGTCTGATATTTAATAACGTGCCACTTAAAGGGAGGAGATTTTACAGAATACAAAGAGAAAAAACATTATCCCCATGATATAAGAACATCCAAATCTGATGGGTAGGTGTCCATCCACTGAGACAAGCCAACAATCCCTAGGTTTGGGAAGCCCCTGCTCTTGTTCCAAGAGATAAATTCTGTACTACCAGTAAGTTATCTTAGTTATATATACAGGTAGTCCCCAGGCTACGTACAAGAAAGGTTCTATAGGTTTGTTTTTAAGTTGAATTTGTATGTAAGTTGAAATTGTATATTTTATAATTGTAGCCCCAGCAAATTGGTCTCTGTGACAAATTGGATTTAAAAAATGTTGGATTGTCATAAGAACCAGAATTAACACTAAAGCTTCATTACAGTCTCCTGTGATAACTGTTACAGCTGATTATTGTAGCCCAAGGCTAAAGTACAATAAGTTACCAACATCCAGAGGTCCGTTTGTAACTAGGGGTCGTGTGTAAGTCGGGTGTTCTTAAGTAGGGGACTGACGGTAATTGGTGAGCACTATTGTTGAGGGCACCCAAGTTGCAAAGTTTGGTGTTTCCTGTTCCCCAGACTGGGTTCGGCTTAACTTCTCCCACGGTTAACGCCTGGATGGTAAACACGAACTGGATTTTAAAATTTGCATTCGGCTGAATTTTAGTGGGTCACAATTGAGCACTTCCCTGATAGTTACTTGGTTCGCTTCCAAAGAAATATATCGGGAAGCAGCCACGGTTTTTGCTCAGCAACTCGGAGCTACTGATTCTCGTCTACATTTCCATCACAATCACCAGGTACGGCAACCGGACCGCTCTCCTACTGATGGACATTGGCTCAAAATTCCTGACTACATCACCTCAGCATCAGTCTGCGACTGTTCTGGAAAGAATAACCTGGGGATACCGCTCCCGCTCCTCACTCCCCTGTCTCAGTCCGTTTGGCACTCCACTTCTTGAGTGTTGTCTAATGCCATGGGTAACAATCAATGGCTAAAGTGGGTCACTGCTCCGACCAGGAAGAGGAGTGCGGTGGGGCCTTAGAGTGGCAGTGACCGAGCGCCGTGGGAATTATGACCACGAATAAGTCATTTTCGGAGGAAACGTGTTGGTCTGGTTATAGGCTATGTCTTTGTGTGATGTAATGTTTGCCGTGGATTTTACATGAAATAAAGAAGAAGAATTTTAACTGTGTTCCGTAGATGTGCTGGAGTTCTTCTATGTGTATGTTACAGCGTTGGACTATCTCCGTACACTAAGGGGACCATCTGCTGGAGTGGTGACCTGGATTAGGCGTTTTTGTAGTGTTCAAATTATAAACTGTAAATAAATCTTCACTAACTTTTTAGCAAATTTTACATAAATGAATAATAAAAGTGCAACACCCCTGCCAATGTAAAGGACCTCTACCTGTTAGGATCCATCAATTGAGGTTGGTCAACTCACCCAAGGGATAACCCCTGGGAGATCTCAGGTAATAGCAGCTGTAGCCTCTGCCTGAACAGGTAATAGTTAAGTGGGTGTAAGATGTTATCCAATGATGTGGCTGTATTGAAAACTGGAGTGTGATTGGAGAGATGCTACCACCTGACCAGGGGGAGCATAAAACCCCTGTGCAGGGGGGAGCACATGGGCCAGACCTCATGGTCTTTCCACAGAGCAGCAGTCTAATCTGCAGAGACAGAGTGTACAGAGACACAGTGCTCAGTACACCTTCAGTGCTAACACAGAAACACAGAATGGAGTCAGGATACTCCAATCCAGAGCTGCAGCTTCCACAGTTTGGACACAGCTCCATCTCCATTATCCCAGCCCGAATCTAATACCAGGCTGGTGCTTTATTCCTGAGGACCCCTCTCCATGACCACTCCAGTACCAGAATCTTCTGTTGACCATTTAGGCCCGTTGCCTGCTACCTGTTGTTCAATAAAGAACTGTGAGTTAATTTGCATAACGGTGCCTCTGTCTGATCCCTGGATACGTCTGTCTATCACCACGGGCTCCCCATCCATTACCCAGGGACTTATCTTACAGACACTCAGGGGTTGCCCCAGGGAGAACCAGCACCACAGCCTCTCCCTCCATATTTCTTGCACACACCACCTGCTGGAGACCTGCCCAGCTGTAGGACAGCCCTCCGGTCCCCATGCCAAGCACCGTGACCACAGCGTGCCATAGGCGTGCCATAGGTCATCTTATCAGAGTGGAGTGACTTCTTCCTTACTTACTCCTAATCTACTTTTTACTCTGAAATGTCTGCTGCGTTCTGTTTCACTAGTAAGATGGACAGAAGATCTCTGAGGTATCAGATGACATAGAAGTCTATTCGAGTGGGTGGAGGGGAGTCAGAACAGCTAGGTCTCCACCCAGCAGCACAGAGAGTACTGCAGATTCATACAGATTGTCAGAAAATATGCAAAGTTTTCCAGGATGGGATAAGGGAAACCCCGCCTCTTTTAGCTACCCTGTAAGGCAGCTCCCTGAACATCAAGCATGACCTAATAGACATGATGCAGGGTTTAAACCAAACCAGTAGATCTATTCCAGAAGGAACAGACTCTCAACTGTAGACAGTGCTGTTTCCACCTGATTGGGTCTCCTCAGTACAGTGTAGGGAACTGGTTTGGCTGGGTGAGAGTCTTGTGACTAGGGTCAGGAAGTAAGAGTTCTCCTTATGGAGACTTTGGCAATTAAGGCCGCTGTGTAGGTGTGTGGAGTCTTATAGCCATGGATGCTCCACTAGAGGGATTCTGGGAAAATATGCAAAGTTTTCCAGAATGGGATATGGAAAACCACGCCTCTTTTAGCTCCTTGTAAGGCAAGAGAACTCTTACTTCCTGACCCTAGTCACAAGCCTCACACCCAGCCAAACCAGTTCCCTACACTGTATTGAGGAGACCCAACCAGGTGGAAACAGCGCTGTCTACAGTTGGGAGTCTGTTCCTTCTGGAATAGATACTGTTTTGGTTTAAATCCTATATCAGGTCATTAGGCTTCCTGAAGGTCATGCTTGATGTCAAGGGAGCTGCCTTACAAAGTAGCTAAAAGAGGCGTGGTTTTCCTTATCTCATCCTGGAAAACTTTGCATATTTTCCCAGAATCCCCCTTGATTCCCCCCAGACTTGATGGGAATATCCAATTTCATCACAAAATTTTTCATTTTATTAAATGTAGTTGCATAGGTGAGACGTCACATAGTAGCAGCAATGCTGTGACCCCACAGCCGTAATAAATGACCCTTACACGAAAGGATTTATTCTCAGCTTTAATGCACAGTCCTATAGGAAGTTGTAAAGGTCATCTAATGACATGGTATAGAAGCAGCTCCACATGCATGACAAGTAATGCACTCTAGTGGCGGAGGAATCCTAATTATCCGTCTCATCTATCTCATCTTGTCTAGTCCTGATATCTCTCATCATTTGGTCTATGGAACTGGATCACATGTCTTGTAGAATTTATTATTCTGCCATTCATCGCCATCAGTTCATCTTCCTTCTCCCAGGCCATTTTATAAAAATCAGCAGAAACAACAGTGCAAGAATCTCTGGTACCTAATTATATCATATTATCCGGTGCTATACTCCAGAGCTGCACTCACTGTTCTGCTGATGCAGTTACTGTGTACATACATGACATTACGTATCCTGTACTAATCCTGAGTTACATCCTGTATTTTACCCCAGAGCTGCACTCACTATTCTGCCTCTGGTGCAGTCACTGTGTACATACATGACATTACTTATCCTGTACTGATCCTGAGTTACATCCTGTATTATACCCCAGAGCTGCACTCACTATTCTGCTGCTGGTGCAGTCACTGTGTACATACATGACATTACTTATCCTGTACTGATCCTGAGTTACATCCAGTATTATACCACAGAGCTGCACTCACTATTCTGCCTCTGGAGCAGTCACTGTGTACATACATGACATTACTTACCCTGTACTGATCCTGGGTTACATCCTGTATTATACTCCACAGCTGCACTCACTATTCTGCTGCTGGTGGAGTCACTGGGTACATACATGACATTACTTATCCTGTACTGATCCTGAGTTACATCCTGTATTATACTCCAGAGCTGCACTCACTATTCTGCTGGTGCAGTCACTGTGTACATACATGACATTACTTATCCTGTACTGATCCTGAGTTACATCCTGTATTATACCCCAGAGCTGCACTCACTATTCTGCTGCTGGTGCAGTCACTGTGTACATACATGACATTACTTATCCTGTACTGATCCTGAGTTACATCCTGTATTATACCCCAGAGCTGCACTCACTATTCTGCTGCTGGTGCGGTCACTGTGTACATACATGACATTACTTATCCTGTACTGATCCTGAGTTACATCCTGTATTATACTCCAGAGCTGCACTCACTATTCTGCTGCTGGTGCAGTCACTGTGTACATACATGACATTACTTATACTGTACTGATCCTGAGTTACATCCTGTATTATACCCCAGAGCTGCACTCACTATTCTGCTGCTGGTGCAGTCACTGTGTACATACATGACATTACTTATACTGTACTGATCCTAAGTTACATCCTGTATTATACCCCAGACCTGCACTCACTATTCTGCTGCTGGTGCAGTCACTGTGTACATACATGACATTACTTATACTGTACTGATCCTGAGTTACATCTTGTATTATACTCCAGAGCTGCACTCACTATTCTGCTGCTGGTGCAGTTACTGTACATACATGACATTACTTATCCTGTACTGATCCTGAGTTACATCCTGTATTATACCCCAGAGCTGCACTCACTATTCTGCTGCTGGTGCAGTCACTGTGTACATACATGACATTACTTATCCTGTACTGATCCTGAGTTACATCCTGTATTATACCCCAGAGCTGCACTCACTATTCTGCTGCTGGTGCAGTCACTGTGTACATACATGACATTACTTATCCTGTACTGATCCTGAGTTACATCCTGTATTATACCCCAGAGCTGCACTCACTATTCTGCTGGTGGTGCAGTCACTGTGTACATACATGACATTACTTATCCTGTACTGATCCTGAGTTACATCCTTTATTAGGGGTAGTAGAAGAGGAGTCATGTGTCCATGCATGGGATGAGTTCTTGAGGTGGGCACCTTTAGGATCTATACTTACCTAGACCTGAATTACTCTCCTCATCATCCTTCATCCTCTGTTTCCAGTTGATGGGTCGAGACCTCTTCCTACGTGATAGAGCGATGAGGTTGACGTAGAGCGGCAGAGACAGTTCACTGGTCTGGAATAGAGCGCATATTTTGTTAGTGTTTGCGTGTTGGAAATCCAAATAGCCGGTAGGTTTTCCGATTCATCCGCATGATTCTGCTGCCGGCGCTTCAGTTAAGTCAGCGCTTGTTATAAATAGCTATCGTCTTCCCATAGAACGTGTCATGTTACCGGGCGCCATCCATTCACTGGTTAACGCTTCTGACAGCCGCGTTGCTTAGCACTTAGCTCCGTGCTTGGAAAGATCACTGTTAATTGGTGAAATGATAGATTTCGAAGCCACAAATGAACATATTTTCAGCAGTTTTTTCTGTTGTCGGAGGATTTCTAGTCCCTGGAATCGGAGTGCGGTCATGTGCGAAGCGTCGGATAATGGGAAGTGACAAATGGAAAGGGAAATGTGAAAACTGTGCTAAGTGTCAGAATTTGTGTTTACTTGGTGGATGATCACTAACGTGTGGCATTATTCTAGAGGGGTCCCTGGATGATAAGATGATCATGGGGTCTTCTGCTGCCGGGACCAGCAATGATCAGCTGTAATCTGGAGGGATTCACTCAGCAGATGTTCTCCACCCGAGTCATGAGCAAATTCTCAATTCCAACTGAATTATGGGTAGCTTGATAAAACATGGGCCGTCCAGCACAGGAGACACTGGGGGTCATTTACTAAGGGCCCGATTCGCGTTTTCCCGACGTGTTACCCGAATATTTCCGTTTTGCGCCGATTTCCCCTGAATTGCACCGGGATTGTGGCGCATCGGCGCCGGCATGCACGCGATGGAAAGCGGGGGGCGTGGCCGAACGAAAAGCCGACGGATTCGGAAAAACCGCCGCATTTAAAACAAAAAATGTGTCGCGGAGCTTGCACTTACCTTCACTAGGAATAGGCCGGTGAACTTGAGGGCGTTCCGATGCTTTTCAGCACCTGGTGGTCGTCAGAGGAACTGCCTTAATAAATCCCGGCCGGACCAGAATCCAGCGCAGAGAACGCGCCGCTGGATCGCGAATGGACCAGGTAAGTAAATCTGCCCCACACTCTCCGTAGACAATCTATCCCTTGGTTTATACATGAGGGCCTAGAATGAGGGTCTTTAGAAGGTCCTAAAACCTTAGATGAAGAATGAGAGATCTTAGAAGGTTCTAAAATTCAAGATGAAGAATGATGGTTCTAAAGGTCCTAAAATCTTAAATGAAGAATGAGAGATCTTAGCAGGTTCTAAAATCCTAGATGAAGAATGATGGTTCTTAGAAGTTCATAAAATCTTAGATGAAGAATGAAGGTCATTAGAAGGTCTTTAAGAGGACCTGTCTCCCCGACTAACAATGTCTGCTGATAAAGGGTTACATGTTCTCCCTATATCACCTAAAATTAGCTTTCAGTGAGGCACTGTAACACTGTACCATAATTACAGCCATTTTTCCGATATGTAAATGAGCTTTTCTGACTCATCTCTGGCAGCCTGAGAGAGGAGAAGAGTTAGAGATACCAGTGAACCATGCACCATTATTCTGACTGACAGCTCTGTGTCTCCTCACATCCCTGCTCTGCTGATATTTAACTACGGACATATAAAGCTCTATGTACAGATGGGAAATATTGGGGCAAATTTACTTACCTGGTCCTGTCGTGATCCCCGATTCGGACGGTCCAACAAAGATGAAGTCCAGCGCGATTCACGTAGCTAGTGTGCCCGAGTTCCTGGATCCGTCGCTTCCCCGCCGGGGTCTGCCAGAGTTCACCATCTTCTTCCCCCTGCTTGTAAGTGTGTGTCTTGCGACACAATTCGAAATGTTAAATCCCGTGCGTAGTACGAATCCGTCGGGTTGTTCGACGACCACGCCCCCGATTCGTTTTGCGTGCAACCCGGTGCCGATGCGCCAAAATCCGTCCGGGTGCGCCAACATCCCGTATTAAATGCGGCGAGAAACTGTCAATCTATTTACACGGTGCCTTTTCATGACATTTGACCAGTGATATCATCACAGGTCCTTTAGCCTTCTAAGAAGAGCAAACTGTACACCATGTATCTGATTACATGAGATCACAGCAGCCGCCATGGAGGATGGAGAGGAGTAGAAGTCCATGAAAGATGCTGTGATCTCATGTAATCAGATACATGGTGTACAGTTTGCTATTCTTAGAAGGCTAAAGGACCTGCGATGATGTCACTCTGGTCACATGCTGTCAACTGTGATGAGTAAGGAGGCATAAGGCATGGGGATTATTAGATGGAAGGGGCCAGGCAAGGAGGACACGACTCCCCCCCCCCCCCCCCGATGCCAGGTAATATAAGATAAAAGGTGGATTTAAGCAAAACTATTTTTAAAAGAAGGGGGTCAGTCAGTTAATAGAGCTCTATAGGAACATATCACTGGCTGTATATGTGCATAAGGGATGACATGTTTCCTTTAAATCCTTAGATGAAGAATGAGAAGTCCTTAGAAGGTCCTAAAACTTTAGATAAAGGATGAGAAATAACAGATTTTACTATGTCATTGTTTATGTACCAAAAACTACATTGACATGCAAAAGACAAGTGTGAAATATACAGCATAGCCCTACATCTTCCATAAGAACACAGAGATACAAAGTAGCCAAGTGCAGCTGATACCTATGATACCTTTACCCACTGATTGATCACCAGCAAGTGTGACCACCTCAATCATTGGATGGTAACTCACATGTTAACTCATTGAAACGAACAATCCAGAACAATACTCTCACTGTTTTTAGGGCCAGAAGGACCAGGTGACCCAAGGTCCTGCAGCTTTTTTCATAACTATAAATCCCTATATCTGATAAATATATTTCATGTCCCTGTATCTGCCTCCCTAAATGTGCAGATACAGATAGTACCACCTACCACTGTGTTATTGCAGATATTGCTTTGTGGCAGTCTCTTCACTCTCCCTTTATGTAATCCTGTTCAGACCGAGCTGCTGGTGCTAGGTCCTGGTGAGAGCCCTGCCCTAGGGTCGGTTGCACCAATCTTCGCATATCCTTGATTGTGCACCTTCTCCCATGAGTACCAAGTCTCCTCTGTCCTGCAATCGTCACTGCTACAAGTTGTTCATATCACCCATATATGACGTGTGTCTGTGTAACCTGACAGAACCCGGACCTATTGGGGCAGATTTACTTACCCGGCCCATTCGCCATCCAGCGGCGCGTTCTCTGCGGTGGATTCGGGTCTTCCGGTGATTCACTAAAGCAGTTCCTCCGACGTCCATCAGGTGGCGCTGCTGCGCTGAAGTTCCCCGAGGCCCGTCGGAATGCACTGAAGTTCACCGGCCTATTCCTGGTGAAGGTAAGCGCGTGTTCCGAGACACTTCGTTTTTTTAAATGCGGAGATTTTTCCGAATCCGTCGGGTTTTCGTTCGGCCACGCCCCCGATTTCCGTCGCGTGCATGCCAGCGCCGATGCGCCACAATCCGATCGCATGCGCCAAAATCCCGGGGCAATACAGGAAAAATCGACGCAGATTGAAAATATTCGTGTAATACGTCGGGAAACCGCGAATCGGGTCCTTAGTAAATGACCCCCAGTGTCTCCTTACTGTTATAACTCTTCGTTTCCTCACCGCTCATTGTTAACTCGCTCAATCTCTGATACATTAACGGAAACAGAAACTACTCCAAGTAGTAATTTTTAATGTGAGTACAGATAGTACTATCTCCCTGTCTCTCTCTAAAATATTATAAGTAAAGATGCAAAAACTCATCAACAGAAGTGCAACAAAATCCAGTAGATTATAACGATAAATCGTTTTTAATGGGTTAATTGCCAAGATTTCTGCATTTTATGTACACATACTGTAGTACTACCTCTGTACCTGTACTTGTAAAGATGTAATCTGGTAATACTATCTGTATATATATCATCACAGGAAAGACATGGGTTAGTACTATCTGTATATATATATCATCACAGGAAAGGCATGGAGGTAGTACTATCTGTATATATATATATATCATCACAGGAAAGACATGGAGGTAGTACTATCTGTATATATATCATCATAGGAAAGACATGGAGGTAGTACTATCTGTATATATATCATCATAGGAAAGACATGGAGGTAGTACTATCTGTATATATATCATCGCAGGAAAGGCATGGAGGTAGTACTATCTGTATATATATATCATCACAGGAAAGACATGGAGGTAGTACTATCTGTATATATATCATCACAGGAAAGACATGGAGGTAGTACTATCTGTATATATATCATCACAGGAAAGACACGGAGGTAGTACTATCTGTATATATATATCATCACAGGAAAGGCATGGAGGTAGTACTATCTGTATATATATATATATATATCATCATAGGAAAGACATGGAGGTAGTACTATCTGTATATATATATATACATCATCATAGGAAAGACATGGAGGTAGTACTATCTGTATATATATATCATCACAGGAAAGGCATGGAGGTAGTACTATCTGTATATATATCATCACAGGAAAGACATGGAGGTAGTACTATCTGTATATATATCATCGCAGGAAAGGCATGGAGGTAGTACTATCTGTATATATATCATCACAGGAAAGACACGGAGGTAGTACTATCTGTATATATATATCATCACAGGAAAGGCATGGAGGTAGTACTATCTGTATATATATATCATCACAGGAAAGACATGGAGGTAGTACTATCTGTATATATATATCATCACAGGAAAGACATGGAGGTAGTACTATCTGTATATATATATCATCACAGGAAAGGCATGGAGGTAGTACTATCTGTATATATATATATATATATATATCATCATAGGAAAGACATGGAGGTAGTACTATCTGTATATATATATCATCGCAGGAAAGACATGGAGGTAGTACTATCTGTATATATATATCATCATAGGAAAGGCATGGAGGTAGTACTATCTGTATATATATCATCACAGGAAAGACATGGAGGTAGTACTATCTGTATATATATCATCACAGGAAAGACATGGAGGTAGTACTATCTGTATATATATATCATCACAGGAAAGACATGGAGGTAGTACTATCTGTATATATATCATCACAGGAAAGACATGGAGGTAGTACTATCTGTATATATATCATCGCAGGAAAGACATGGAGGTAGTACTATCTGTATATATATCATCACAGGAAAGACACGGAGGTAGTACTATCTGTATATATATATCATCACAGGAAAGGCATGGAGGTAGTACTATCTGTATATATATATATATATATATATATATATCATCATAGGAAAGACATGGAGGTAGTACTATCTGTATATATATCATCGCAGGAAAGACATGGAGGTAGTACTATCTGTATATATATCATCGCAGGAAAGACATGGAGGTAGTACTATCTGTATATATATCATCGCAGGAAAGACATGGAGGTAGTACTATCTGTATATATATCATCACAGGAAAGGCATGGAGGTAGTACTATCTGTACATATATCATCACAGGAAAGGCATGGAGGTAGTATTATCTGTATATATATCATCACAGGAAAGACATGGAGGTAGTACTATCTGTATATATATCATCACAGGAAAGGCATGGAGGTAGTACTATCTGTATATATATCATCACAGGAAAGACATGGAGGTAGTACTATCTGTATATATATATATCATCGCAGGAAAGACATGGAGGTAGTACTATCTGTATATATATCATCACAGGAAAGACATGGAGGTAGTACTATCTGTATATATATCATCGCAGGAAAGACATGGAGGTAGTACTATCTGTATATATATATATATCATCACAGGAAAGGCATGGAGGTAGTACTATCTGTATATATATCATCACAGGAAAGGCATGGAGGTAGTACTATCTGTATATATAAATCATCACAGGAAAGACATGGAGGTAGTACTATCTGTATATATATCATCACAGGAAAGACATGGAGGTAGTACTATCTGTATATATATCATCACAGGAAAGACATGGAGGTAGTACTATCTGTATATATATATCATCACAGGAAAGGCATGGAGGTAGTACTATCTGTATATATATATATATATATCATCACAGGAAAGACATGGAGGTAGTACTATCTGTATATATATCATCGCAGGAAAGACATGGAGGTAGTACTATCTGTATATATATATATATATCATCACAGGAAAGACATGGAGGTAGTACTATCTGTATATATATATCATCACAGCAAAGGCATGGAGGTAGTACTATCTCCCTATTTCTTCCTGTAAATGACAAATGTACAGATAGTACTACCTCCATGTCTTTCCTGTGATGATATATATACATATAGTTCTACCTCCTCGTCTTTTCTGTGATGATATATATACAGATAGTACTACCTCCCTGTCTTTCCTGTAAATTATATATGTACAGATAGTACTACCTCCCTGTCTTTCCTGTAAATTATATATGTACAGATAGTACTACCTCCCTGTCTTTCCTGTAAATTATATATGTACAGATAGTACTACCTCCCAGTCTTTCCTGTAAATGACATACGTACAGAAAGTACTAACTCCATGTATATCCTGTACATGACAAATGTACAGATAGTACTACCTCCCTGTATCTCTTGTAATTGTTAAATATACAGATAGTACTACCTCCTTGTCTTTCCTGTAAATGATATATGTGCAGATAGTACTACCTCCCCGTCTTTCCTGTGATGATATATAAACAGATAGTACTACCTCCCTGTCTTTCCTGTGATGATATATATACAGATAGTACTACCTCCCTGTCTTTCCTGTAAATTATATATGTACAGATAGTACTACCTCCATGTATTTCCTGTAAATGATATATGTACAGATAGTACTACTTCCCAGTCTTTCCTGTAAATTATATATGTACAGATAGTACTACCTCCCTGTATATCCTGTACATGACAAATGTACAGATAGTACTACCTCCCCGTCTTTACTGTAAATTATATATGTACTGTTAGTACTACCTCCCTGTATCTCCTGTAAATGATATATGTACAGATAGTACTACCTCCCTGTCTTTTCTGTAAATTATATATGTACAGAGAGTACTACCTCCATTTCTTTTCCTGTAAATGACACATGTACAGATAGTACTACCTCCCCGTCTCTTCCTGTAAATTATTAGACAAACCTACATAAGTTACTCTTCCCTGTGATAAATGTAGGCACAGACAGTACCTCCTTCCTGTCTCTTACTAAAAATATCATAAGCACATACAGTACTTTATCCTTGTCTCTTCCTACTGTATCTGAAGCATCTCTCTTCTATCATAGCTACAAAGGGTTATAGAAATGTATGGGTGGCGGACTGTGGCACCCTAATGAGGGGCAGAGGTAGGTCTTTGCTTTGTGGTCCTACTCCTTTCTTCTCTGACCTTCACAGCCAGAAGCAATATTTTAAGTGTCTCATATTTGTTCCCCTTGTTGCCCGGACATGCGCCCCCTTAGAAGTATCTTTGGACTTTGGATGATGAATGGGTTTTCAGCTGGTTTCATAAATGGACGTCAAACAACCAAAAAAGTAGTAAAACAATTTGCCTTGATGTATGTTGTTGCCTCGCGGGCAGATGAAGCTCTGCTGCGCTGGGACCACTCAAGGTGGAAGCAATATAATGGAGATATAATGATCGGGGTCACATCAGGGCAACGTCTGGAAACGTCTAAGTAGCGAATCATATTGTGAGATTTTTATAGAAATTTAGAAAAGCTCCTGCTGTGTCCCCCTGTATAGAGAAGCTGTGCCATATGTCTGAGCCTTATGTCAGAGGTAAGAGGTAAGCCGAGGGGAAGCCTCCACATGTGCACCTCCAGTGTAACGCGCTGCTGTCTCATGTGAACAGAGGCTTAACCTGTCATGTGTCCAATACAGTCTGTATATACAGTATGGGGGTCATTTTTTTGAGACATTTTTTTGCGCATTGCACATAGTATACACTGCACATAATACACGCCGGACACAGAGTACACACACTGCACATAGTACACACTGCATATAGTACACACCCTGCACATAGTACACCCTGCACATACTACACACCCTGCACATAGCGCACACTGCACATAGTACACAGGACACTGCACATAGTACATAGGACACTGTACATAGTACACACTGCACATAGCACACACTGCACATAGCGCACACTGCACATAGTACACACTGCACATAGTACACACTGCACATAGCACACACTGCACATAGCGCACACTGCACATAGTACTCAGGACACTGCACATAGTACACAGGACACTGCACATAGTACACACTGCACATAGTACACAGGACACTGCACATAGTACACACTGCACATAGTACACCCTGCACATAGTACACACTGCACATAGCACACGCTGCACATAGTACACAGGACACTGCACATAGTACACAGGACACTGCACATAGTACACACTGCACATAGTACACACTGCACATAGTACACAGGACACTGCACATAGTACACACTGCATATAGTACACACTGCACATAATGTACACTGCACATAGTACACCCTGCACATAGTACACACTACACATAGTATACAGTACAGGACACTGCACGTAGCACACAGGACACTGCACATAGTACACACTACACATAGAACACAGTATACTGCACATAGTACACAGGACACTGCACTTAGTACACACTGCACAGGACACTGCACGTAGCACACAGGACACTACACATAGTACACAGGATACTGCACATAGTACACAGGACACTGCACATAGTACACACTGCACAGGACACTGCACATAGTACACATTGCACATAGTACACACTACACATATTACACAGGACACTACACATAGTACACACTGCACATAGTACACAGGACAAGACACATAGTACACACTGCACATAGTACACACTGCACATAGTACACAGGACACTGCACATAGTACACACTGCACATAGTACACAGGACACTGCACATAGTACACAGGACACTGCACATAGTACACACTGCACATAGTACACACTGCATATAGTACACAGGACACTGCACATAGTACACACTGCACATAGTACACAGGACAAGACACATAGTACACACTGCACATAGTACACACTACACATAGTACACACTGCACATAGTACACAGGACACTGCACATAGTATACACTGCACATAGTACACACTGCACATAGTACACAGGACACTGCACATAGTACACACTGCACATAGTACACAGGACAAGACACATAGTACACACTGCACATAGTACACACTGCACATAGTACACACTGCACATAGTACACAGGACACTGCACATACTACACACTGCACATAGTACACAGGACACTGCACATAGTACACACTGCACATAGTACACCCTGCACATAGTACACACTGCACATAGTACACACACTGCACATAGTACACACTGTACATAGTACACAGGACACTGCACATACTACACACTGCACTGGTCTTGGTAAATGTGCCTTAATAAAACTGTAGAAATTTGGTATTACCGTGATTGTAGCGAACCAAAGAATAAAGCAGACGTATCATTAGGAGCGCACAGTGAAAATCGTAAAAACGGAGCCTACGAGAAGGGGATGCAAATGCATTTTTTCAAAAATCCCTGTACATGGCAAGGAATAATAAATAATGTCACAGCTCCGTATACAAAAAAATGAAAAAGTTATAAACTTTTTGCAGGTGAAGAGCAAAAAATGAAATCGAAAAACACTGCGACGCGAAGGGGCAGATTCTGGAAAGAGAAAGATTTTTTTTCGTTTCAGGAGAAGACGAAGGAGAAGACGAAGTGTGTAATTTTCTGGACTTTGGGTTTTGTCAGATTGATTGTTTTTCCCATTTGCTCCCAGTCTTGGGTCACAAACCTTACAAACAGCCTACGTTACCCCAATCCATCCTCTGCGATGGAACGCTACCCCTGACGGCCAACCCATCGCTAGCTTCCTGCACACGGGCTATTACATATCGGCATTAACCCTTTTGCTGCCATAGTTTTTTCCGGGATATTTTGATTTACACTACTTCTCCCTCACAACTCACTCAATTCTGTCTGTAACAAATCCCATGATGCATCAGCACAGCGCCACATGGGCAGCTAGAGGCAATCTCTACCTGCTGGGAGGACAGTGTGATTTTCCTTCCCTTTTATAGTTATTCAACATTTTAGTTGTGGCGAGTTATAGGGGGTTTCCAAGACAGACATTAAATGGGTTATTCTTGGGATAAGTCAGAGATCAGTGTAGAACCAACACCAATTATTAGTATAAAGACAGCTCCATTCTCTGTGCAGTGGTCAGGTGCTGTTACTGCAGTTCGCCTACCATTGGGATCTGATATGTAGTTCCTGGGGCTGGCAGTGGGGATGAAACTAAAATCCCTGCTGCCTGAGGCGAGATATAGAATAGCGCCCCCTATGCCTCATCCAGTAATTATAGATCAGGTTATTTTTTTAGTAAATTGGTTCTCCATGCAGGATCTCACACCCGAGCAGACACTGGGAGTAGAGACACTTTTTTTTGGTGTAAGGTCCTGCTTTATAGCAGGTGACTGTGCCCCTATTGCTGCCCCCCATTTAGCTTCAGGTGGTGCTGTCTGAGGCAAGAGGCTCAACTCGCCTCTTGAATGGTGCCAGACAAAATTAGCTGATGAGTGGGATCCACAGTGTCAGACCCCTATAAATCTGATACTGATGACCCAGTTTTATAAATGAGCTCAATAGACCCCTTTATTGTCAGCCATGGAGAATCCCTTTAACTGAAACTGATCCCACCACTCGCATTACAATCTCAGCTCTGCTACATCTGTACAGACCTCGGTGTGTAATTTCCGAAGCCTCGTATTATCGTTCTATAGTCAATCAGTGCGCAGCCACGTATTACTACAGTCATAGACTTCCCCACATTCTATCATCGTGTTCCGATATTTATTCCTCCGCACATAATTAGTCCTCCCCTCGTAGCATAACACCATCAGGCGGTATTTTTATGTCCATTTACCATGGAAAAGGTAAATTCCGCAATCAGTAAATTCAATAACGCACCTTGTGCGCTACATATGCCTGATCGTGTGCGATGCAAGGAGGCGCGAATCACATATAGCGAGAACGCCGCGCCATAAATACAACAAAAAGTCATATAATGATAATTACTCCTCATTGTATCCAATCAGGGCTTTATTGGGGAAAGCGAGGAAAGGCGGCGGTAATGACGGGGTGTATTTATAGACCATATGAAAGGCTCGTGCTCCTTAAAATGGAAATTAGAAATGGACTTTACAAAGCCGGAAACCTACCAGAGGCGCTGATTCTAGAGGATCCAGAGACAATGAACATCATGCATAGCCATGAAAGGCGATATAATAAGCTGCTCTGTACTGACAACAGCACCGCTGTGACCCAGTGGCCATTCGCAGTATTGCAGTGAAGGATTATTTATTATGTACAGTGGAATTTTGGATTACGAGTAACTTGATCTGCAAGTGTTTTGCACTTTACACAAAATGTAAATTGCTTTGTAAATTACGTGTCTGCATAATTTTGTAAACCTGTGAGCGTTTGTTTGCAGCTTTTGCCGGTCAGATAGTGGGCGTGGCTACCAATATACGCCAGCGTCGCCATATGATATAGCTCCCCCATAATGTGAGCCCTCTGGACTACCTCCTGTACTGTACCTAACTCTCTCCCAAGATTGTATAACACAATGGGGCAGATTTACTTACCCGGTCCTGTCGCGATCTTGCGGCGCGTTCTCTGTGAGGATTCGGGTCTTCCGGCGATTCACTAAGGTAGTTCCCCCGATGTCCACCAGGTGTCGCTGCTGCGCTGAAGTTCGTCGGAATGCACTGAAGTTCACCGTCCTACGCTGGGTGCAGGTAAGCGCGTGTCAAGCGACACTTTTTTTAAAAAAATGCGGCGGTTTCTCCAAATCCGACGGGTTTTCGTATGGTCACGCCCCCCCCCCCATTTCCGTTGCGTGCACGCCAGCACCAATGCGCCACAATCCGATCACGTGCGCCAAAAACCCGGGGCAATTCAGGAAAAAACGGTGCAAAACTGAAAAATTCGGGTAACCCACTGTAAAAACGTGATTCAGGCCTTTAGTAAATGGCCCCCAATGAGGCTCATTTACTTACATTACCGTAGGAGTTCAACGAAAGTGCACTGTCCGACAATCATGCACTGTGCCGCGATTCACTAAGATCGTGCGCCCGATATCCTGCATGTGTCGCTTCTCCGCTCAGGTCCACAGGAGTTCACCTTCTTCTTCCTGGTGCATGTAAGTGCTTTGGATGTGACACAATTTGAATGTTAAATCCAGCGCTCAGTCTGAATCAGTCGGATGGTCCGACGCCCCGCCCCCCCCATTTCTGTCACATGGAAGCAGTGCGGCTGTGCCACAATCCGATCGCGTGGCACACAATCCCAGACACTTGTTACATACCTGTCCAAGCCGTGTTACCCCCGAGAACGGTGCACAGTCTGATGAAAGTGCCATCCGCCATACTTAGTAAAAAAGCCCCTATATCAAAGAAGTAGAAAAAAAAAATTGTCCAGATGTTGTACTACACATAACTAAACATTTTTGGGGTGTGGAATGAATCGTTTACATTTAAATGATTTCCCATGGGAAAATTTGCTTTGCTATACAAGCGATTTGGATTACAAGCAAGTTCCCACAATAAATTACACTCGAAATCCAAGGCTCCCCTGTATTCATTGTTATATTTTATAATTTTATTCTGTATTATTTTATTTGATGTACTTATTATTATGGTTTTTAATATTCTAATAATATTTATTATTGTTGTTATTATAATAATTATTTATGGTTACAGCACAGTACTACTACTCCTATCCTGTATATTTGGGCACAGTACTACTACTCCTATCCTGTATATATGGGCACAGCACAGTACTACTACTCCTATCCTGTATATTTGGGCACAGAACTACTACTCCTATCCTGTACATACGGGCACAGTACTACTACTCCTATCCTGTATATATGGGCACAGTACTACTACTCCTATCCTGTATATATGGGCACAGTACTACTACTCCTATCCTGTATATATGGGCACAGCACAGTACTACTACTCCTATCCTGTATATATGGGCACAGCACAGAACTACTACTCCTATCCTGTATATATGGGCACAGTACTACTACTCCTATCCTGTATATATGGGCACAGCACAGAACTACTACTCCTATCCTGTATATATGGGCACGGCATAGTACTACTACTCCTATCCTGTATATATGGGCACAGCACAGTACTACTACTCCTATCCTGTATATAGGGGCACAGCACAGTACTACTACTCCTATCCTGTATATATGGGCACAGCACAGTACTACTACTCCTATCCTGTATATATGGGCACTGCACAGTACTACTACTCCTATCATGTATATATGTGTACAGCACAGTACTACTACTCCTATCCTGTATATATGTACACAGCACAGTACTACTACTCCTATCCTGTATATAGGGGCACAGCACAGTACTACTCCTCCTATCCTGTATATATGGGCACAGTACAGTACTACTACTCCTCCTATCCTGTATATATGGGCACAGTACAGTACTACTACTCCTATCCTGTATATAGGGGCACAGCACAGTACTACTACTCCTATCCTGTATATATAGGCACAGCACAGTACTACTACTCCTATCCTGTATATATGGACACAGCACAGTACTACTACTCCTATCCTGTATATAGGGGCACAGCACAGTACTACTACTCCTATCCTGTATATATGGGCACAGCACAGTACTACTACTCCTATCCTGTATATATGGGCACAGCACAGTACTACTACTCCTATCCTGTATATATGGGCGCAGCACAGTACTACTACTCCTATCCTGTATATATGGGCACAGGACAGTACTACTACTCCTATCCTGTATATATGGGCATAGCACAGTACTACTACTCCTATCCTGTATATATGGGAACAGCACAGGACTACTACTCCTATCCTGTATATAGGGGCACAGCACAGTACTTCTACTCCTATCCTGTATATATGGGCACAGCACAGTACTACTACTCCTATCCTGTATATATGGACACAGCACAGTACTACTCCTCCTATCCTGTATATATGTGCACAGCACAGTACTACTACTCCTATCCTGTATATATGGGCACAGCACAGTACTACTACTCCTATCCTGTATATATGGACACAGCACAGTACTACTACTCCTATCCTGTATATATGGGCACAGTACAGTACTACTCCTCCTCCTATCCTGTATATATGGGCACAGCACAGTACTACTACTCCTATCCTGTATATTTGGGCACAGTACAGTACTACTACTCCTATCCTGTATATATGGGCACAGCACAGTACTACTACTCCTATCCTGTATATATGGGCACAGCACAGTACTACTACTCCTATCCTGTATATATGGGCACAGCACAGTACTACTACTCCTATCCTGTATATATGGGCACAGCACAGTACTACTACTTCTATCCTGTATATAGGAGCACAGCACAGTACTACTACTCCTATCCTGTATATTTGGGCACAGTACAGTACTACTACTCCTATCCTGTATATTTGAGCACAGTACAGTACTACTACTCCTATCCTGTATATATGGGCACAGTACAGTACTACTACTCCTATCCTGTATATATGGGTACAGCACAGTACTATTACTCCTATCCTGTATATATGGGCACAGTACAGTACTACTACTCCTATCCTGTATATATGGGTACAGCACAGTACTATTACTCCTATCCTGTATATATGGGCACAGCACAGTACTACTACTCCTATCCGGTATATATGGGCACAGCACAGTACTACTACTCCTATCCTGTATATATGGGCACAGCACAGTACTACTACTCCTATCCTGTATATATGGGCACAGCACAGTACTACTCCTATCCTGTATATATGGGCACAGCACAGTACTACTACTCCTATCCTGTATATATGGGCACAGTACTACTACTCCTATCCTGTATATATGAGCACAGCACAGTACTACTACTCCTATCCTGTATATATGGGCACCGTACAGTACTACTACTCCTATCCTGTATATATGGACACAGCACAGTACTACTACTCCTATCCTGTATTTATGGGCACAGCACAGTACTACTACACCTTTCCTGTATATATGGGCACAGCACAGTACTACTACTCCTATCCTGTATATATGGGCACAGCACAGTACTACTACTTCTATCCTGTATATAGGAGCACAGCACAGTACTACTACTCCTATCCTGTATATTTGGGCACAGTACAGTACTACTACTCCTATCCTGTATATTTGAGCACAGTACAGTACTACTACTCCTATCCTGTATATAGGGGCACAGCACAGTACTTCTACTCCTATCCTGTATATATGGGCACAGCACAGTACTACTACTCCTATCCTGTATATATGGACACAGCACAGTACTACTCCTCCTATCCTGTATATATGTGCACAGCACAGTACTACTACTCCTATCCTGTATATATGGGCACAGCACAGTACTACTACTCCTATCCTGTATATATGGACACAGCACAGTACTACTACTCCTATCCTGTATATATGGGCACAGTACAGTACTACTCCTCCTCCTATCCTGTATATATGGGCACAGCACAGTACTACTACTCCTATCCTGTATATTTGGGCACAGTACAGTACTACTACTCCTATCCTGTATATATGGGCACAGCACAGTACTACTACTCCTATCCTGTATATATGGGCACAGCACAGTACTACTACTCCTATCCTGTATATATGGGCACAGCACAGTACTACTACTCCTATCCTGTATATATGGGCACAGCACAGTACTACTACTTCTATCCTGTATATAGGAGCACAGCACAGTACTACTACTCCTATCCTGTATATTTGGGCACAGTACAGTACTACTACTCCTATCCTGTATATTTGAGCACAGTACAGTACTACTACTCCTATCCTGTATATATGGGCACAGTACAGTACTACTACTCCTATCCTGTATATATGGGTACAGCACAGTACTATTACTCCTATCCTGTATATATGGGCACAGTACAGTACTACTACTCCTATCCTGTATATATGGGTACAGCACAGTACTATTACTCCTATCCTGTATATATGGGCACAGCACAGTACTACTACTCCTATCCGGTATATATGGGCACAGCACAGTACTACTACTCCTATCCTGTATATATGGGCACAGCACAGTACTACTACTCCTATCCTGTATATATGGGCACAGCACAGTACTACTACTCCTATCCTGTATATATGGGCACAGCACAGTACTACTCCTATCCTGTATATATGGGCACAGCACAGTACTACTACTCCTATCCTGTATATATGGGCACAGTACTACTACTCCTATCCTGTATATATGAGCACAGCACAGTACTACTACTCCTATCCTGTATATATGGGCACCGTACAGTACTACTACTCCTATCCTGTATATATGGACACAGCACAGTACTACTACTCCTATCCTGTATTTATGGGCACAGCACAGTACTACTACACCTTTCCTGTATATATGGGCACAGCACAGTACTACTACTCCTATCCTGTATATATGGGCACAGCACAGTACTACTACTACTATCCTGTATATATGGGCACAGCACAGTACTACTACTCCTATCCTGTATATATGGGCACAGCACAGTACTACTACTCCTATCCTGTATATATGGGCACAGCACAGTACTACTACTCCTATCCTGTATATATGGGCACAGTACTACTACTCCTATCCTGTATATATGAGCACAGCACAGTACTACTACTCCTATCCTGTATATATGGGCACAGCACAGTACTACTACTCCTATCCTGTATATATGGGCACAGCACAGTAATACTACTCCTATCCTGTATATATGGGCACAGCACAGTACTACTACTCCTATCCTGTATATATGGGCACAGCACAGTACTACTACTCCTATCCTGTATATATGGGCACAGCACAGTACTACTACTCCTATCCTGTATATATGGGCACAGTACTACTACTCCTATCCTGTATATATGAGCACAGCACAGTACTACTACTCCTATCCTGTATATATGGGTACAGCACAGTACTACTACTCCTATTCTGTATATATGGACACAGCACAGTACTACTACTCCTATCCTGTATATATAGAGACTTCACAGTACTACTACTCCTATCCTGTATATATGGGCACAGCACAGTACTACTACTCCTATCCTGTATATATGGGCACAGCACAGTACTACTACTCCTATCCTGTATATATGGACACAGCACAGTACTACTACTCCTATCCTGTATATATGGGCACAGCAGTGTAGCTGCTATGTGACTATTGAGTAATTGTGAGCACATGGTGTCATTGTCTGAATGTCAGGAGATAATAAATGAAATACAAATTGTTCCACCTCTAATATTAATTATAGGAGCAGAAATATCTCGGAGATGATCCGGCAGCTGATGTACGGGTACAGGACGCAGAATCTGAACATGAAAAATGATCCGACCCCTATTGTAGAAGTGACACCGCCGCTGCGTCCGGGTCCCACGACAATCTCTCATTACTGCACATTAGTAATTGCAATTATTTAATAATTAACAATTTGTTCAATTGAGCAATTTGGGAACTTGTAAAGGTCACAGAAATCTGGAGTCAGTTCTGATGAATGGATCGTCCGAGCGCCTGAAATCCATTGTATCCTGCGAACGTCCCATAGTCATTAGCATCAGAATAACACAAGGAGCTGACCTTTTCTTCAATGAGAAAATTTGCTGTAATTAGTGTAACAACCCAAAAAAGTTCTGAATTTATACATAAGGTGATAGGACACGGGAACAGGAAAAGGCCAAAGCGATTGTCACTACACACGTTCTCTGCGGTGGATTCGGGTCCGGCCGGGATTCACTAAGGTAGTTCCTCCGACGTCCACCAGGTGGCGCTGCTGCACTGAAGTTCCCCGGAATGCACTGATCTTCACCAAGCCGGACCAAGTGAAGGTAAGCGCGAGTCCCGCGACCCTTTTTTTTTTTAAATGCGGCGTTTTTTCCGAATCCGACGGGTTTTCGTTCGGCCACGCCCCCCGATTTCCGTTGCGTGCATGCCAGCGCCGATGCGCCACAATCCGATCGCGTGCGCCAAAATCCCCGGGCAATTCAGGGAAAATCGGCACAAATCGGAAATATTCGGGTAACACGTCGGGAAAACGCGAATCGGGCCCTTAGTAAATGACCCCCAGTGTGTACTGATCCTGAGTTACATCCTGTAGAGATTTTATTAAAATATATATGTAATATAAAACACAACAATTACACAAAACATAAACCAAACATTTTTTTTTAAGAATGAGAGAAACATAACATATACATCCAAATTAAATAACACAACACCCCCCAACCACATCATAAACCAACAATTGAAAACAAATCACACCCACAAATTAACATTAATGAATATAATAAACACACCCTCCACCCTCTAATAATAGACCACCCCACACAAATAACACACCCCAAATTTATTATTTATTTTAACAATCACAAAATACACCCTACACTAAACTGAATCCCATGCCCACTCCCTCACTCAGACACTGGTCTAATGTCCAAAGTTTGCATTAAGAAGTCCAGACCAGCGTCCAATATCAGTTCAAAAATCCAACCACCATCACCCCCCTCCCAACCTAACACTATGGGGCAGATTTACTTACCCAGTCCTGTCGTGACCCCACGGTGCGTTGTCCGACGAGGATTGGGGTCCGGTGCGATTCACCAAGATCGTGCGCCAGAGTTCCTGTATCTGTCGCTTCTTTTCCAGACCCCACCGGCGAATCGCCTTCAGAACCGGGGTAGCGTAAGCCGGAAGATGCCCATGCGGTGTGCGAAGATCCTTCACTTGCCCTCCTGTCTCCCATTCCTGGAAGAAAGGCCGAAACCATCCCCTGCAGGAGTATACCCACGGAGGAGCCCTCTCTTTCCAGAGGTTTGCGATATTGATCTTAAGAAAGGTATTCACTAGGAACACCACAGGGTTGACCATACACAACCCTCCTTGTCTCCTCGTGCGGTAAGTAACCTCCCTCTTGATTAGGTTCAGCCTATTCCCCCATAACAGCTGGAAGAACAGACTGTAGACCCGAGTCCAGAGGGGCTCTGGCAACATGCACACACTGCCCAGATATATCAGCAATGGGAGCAGGTAAGTTTTGATCAGGTTAACCCTTTCTCTGAGGGTCAAAGACCAACCCTTCCACTGGTCCACCCTCTGAGCGGCGATCTTAAGCCTGCCGTCCCAGTTTTGCATGGGGTAATCTCCCTGGCCAAATTCCATGCCGAGAACTTTGGCAGAGTCTTGGGGGACATCCGGGACATCAAAGCCTGGACCTCCCTCTCCCAGCCAGAGACTCTCACACTTATCCCGATTGATCTTGGACCCAGAAGCCTCTGAGTAGCGGTCAACCTCTGACATCACCCATTGCGCCTCCCCTCCCGAGGACACAAAAATGTCATATGCTACCACCCTTAGAGTGGCTTCCGGTGCTGCCCGGTCCATCCCGACTCCCACCAACGGGCCACGATCAACCCTCCTAAGGAATGGGTCAATCACGAACACATACAGAAGTGGGCTCAGAGGACAACCCTGGCGAACACCAGACCTGACCTCAAAAGAGCGGCCAATCCAACCGTTTACAAGCGGGAAACTCTCTGCCCCTGCATACAAAACCTTTAGCCAATTGACAAACCCACCTGGCAGGCCATACCTCAGAAGGACAGACCAGAGGTACTCGTGGTTAACCCGATCAAACGCTTTTGCCTGATAGAAAGGACAGCAAGTACCCCTTCCAGTTACCAGCCCTGCCCTGCTCCACTGCCTCCCGGACACAAAGCACAGCACTAAATGTACTGCGGCCTGGAACAGAGCAGTGCTGGGTCCCCGAAAGGAGCCGGGGCGCAAACTGCACCAGCCGATTAAACAGCACCTTTGCCAAAACCTTTCTGTCCGTATTGAGAAGCGCTATGGGACGCCAGTTCTCAATACGAGATCGGTCCTTACCCTTTGACAGAATGATCAGGGCAGACCTCCTCATTGACTTCGGGAGAGCGCCCGAGGAAAGACACTCATTGAATACCTCAGTCTAGAGGGGAACCAAGGCGTCCATAAAGGTTTTATAAAACTCAGGGTCGGGCGAGCGGTATTTCCCGTAATCCCTCTCAAACACCAATGCGTGTCTATCATACTGACACCTCTTCAGCAAGGATTTCACTCTGGAGATGTCCTCACGACTACCTCCAGTCGAGACGAAATGCTCGAGTTTCCTCCTCATGCCCTGATACAGGCGGTACCTGTCCAGACTCATGTCTGAAACCCCATCAGCCTTTGCTCTCTGTTATCAGCCATTTGTACAAATCTGTCATCATTTAATAATTTTTCTTTAAATGGACTGCTGTTATTACAAATAAAAGTCTTTCTGGTATTCAGTTTAGCAATCTCTGCTTTGAGGCAATTAATCTCCTTATTAACCTCTGTCTTGCGCTTCTTTGGCGCTGTGTTCGCCCTGGCACGGGCATATTGGAGCTCCTCCCGGAGCCCCCTGATGGTCTTACTTGCTTCTTCGAACTCACAGAGGTGGCTCTGGACCCGGGAGGCATAGGTGGACAAAGACTCCCGGGGCCCCTGCACCGCCCAGCCTCCCCCCGCATGGTCAGCCTTACCTCTTTGAGCACTCCGCTTCATATCTCCAGCCCCAGAAGGACCGCTCTCACCCGCACCATTATGGACATCCAGGTTCTTACTGTGTTGTTTCACACTAAAACCCAGGGGGAGTAGGAGCCGCATTGCTACGACTCCTGGTGGAACGTCTCACCCCTGAGTCCTCCATAGTGCTGGCCGGTTGCTGTCCTCTCCTGCCTCCCACGGGCCTGGCCTGAGAAGAAGGAGCCTGGGAGCCTCGCTCTCCTTACACCTTCTACCAGGGGAGAAGTGATTACATTTTAGCACAAAAACAATGACAAAGCCATCTCCCATAGACTTACATTGAGTCCCTATAATATTCTTTGGCAGAAAGGTTCTAATGTGTAAACAACAAGTGGTCAAGCCCAGGGTGAAAAGCTATTGGTCAGGTAGTGGAACTCAAGGGCAAACAGCTATTGGTCAACATCTGGTCAGGTCTTTCCTTGGAAACCAAATACATGATCCCAGAGCCAAAGCAGAGTCAAAGCCACAGTCACAAAGAAAAAATCTACTCAAAGGGTTTTGCAGAAAAGGCCAATAGGGGCCTGGAGTAGGGGCAAGAAAAACTACTGTTACTTCCCTCGTTCTGGCTCTCCCTTCCTCCACTGCGTTGCTGCCACTCCAAGTTGTGTAGGAAGTTGTGACCACTGTGGGCCCGGCAGTTACAGAAGCCGGACTGGAGACATTCAACCGTAAAGTGACTAGTTTTGATTCCATGACAGTAATTGATTATAATATAGCAAATTTTGGTGTAGCCCGTGGTCTAAGTCTTCTAGGAGGACCCATGGCCACCCACCAAATTTGAGAAGAATCTTCACCCATGAAATTCTCGTAAATCTGTTCCTGTACACATGAGCCATTTCAGGACCTTTGAAGGTGCTGTAAGGTTTCTGAAACCATAGATTGAAAGCAGCAGAAGGGACACATCCTCCATTCCCCAAAAAGATGATTCTAGTCCCAGATGTAGGAAGTGATTCCAGACTTGTAGGGGCCATAATATTCATACAGCCCCGGGCCCATGGTGGTCGTATACCACCCATGGTGACAGTTCATACTTTTCGTCCAGCTTGGAGGCTGTCCGAGCTGCAGGAAAGGGGAGCTAGATCCGGATGTGTTTTATTTTTCTTGCCCCTGCCTTGGCCCACACGGGAAAAAGGTTTAATCCCAAGACAACTGCCCTAGATAGGGGCCTAAGGGCCCAGTAGCCGATAACCAGAGGCAGGTACATCACACAAGCAGGAGGGAACCGAACCCAGGTGGCCAACAAGGTAAGTCAACGGTAGGCCACAACCATATTACAATAAGACCCCACTGTGAAAATCTGCCGAGAGAGTAACCAAAAATGTCTCTAGAACCTGACCACAGCTCCACCCATCAAAAACCTCCAAAAACTCATATGCTACATAATATTATAAAGTCAGTCTTGAGGATATGTGATAATTAGGAAAGTCAGTGACGGGGATACGTCATTGTTCTGCAGCTCCACGGTTGATATTATGTAACTTTTTGTACCGTGTTATCTTCTCACTGTTTCTTATAATTATTTTTGATGTATCTGGACATCGGAGCGACCCATCAGATGACGTCCGGGATAATGGATTCTGTGCCGAGTCCTCGCTAAATACAAATAACTGCCGCAATCAGCCGCTCCCTGGGATGGAGATGAAAGCCAGCGGCTGCTCCGGGGCTTTTCTACCTATTGTTATTAATGGCATTTTGCCGGATTGGTCAATTTGCTTAAGGAATGTTACCAGGAGATTTAGAAGCGATTTCAATTTATTTAAGGTATTACCTGTAAATCCACCTATCCCCATTGTACATGTCATCCTGCTGAAAGCCTCCCGGCCGCAGATTATAATCACATTGTTCAGATCTTCATAAATCTGCAACAGCGTATTATAATCATTTTATTTAACCCTTTCCATGGATTTATTATTTTATCTCAAATCCTCACAGAAACATGGAAACATTGGACACCAGGTTTTTCTAACCAATTAGTACAATATTGTAATAGTTATAATCTTGTACATACACTCACCGGCCACTTTATTAGGTACACCTGTCCAACTGCTCGTTAACACTCAATTTCTAATCAGCCAATCACATGGCGGCAACTCCGTGCATTTAGGCATGTAGACATGGTCAAGACAATCTCCTGCAGTTCAAACCGAGCATCAGTATGGGGAAGAAAGGTGATTTGAGGCCTTTGAACGTGGCATGGTTGTTGGTGCCAGAAGGGCTGGTCTGAGTATTTCAGAAACTGCTGATCTACTGGGAATAGGAGAAAATCTGTGTATTTGGGTAAGTAATTGGCTTAGTGATAGAAAACAGAGGGTGGTCATTAATGGCACATTCTCAGATTGGGGTAAAGTTACCAGTGGAGTGCCACAGGGGTCAGTATTGGGGCCACTTCTTTTTAATATTTTTATTAATGACCTTGTAGTGGGTTTACACAGTCAAGTTTCAATATTTGCAGATGATACTAAGCTGTGTAAAGTAATAAATACTGAGGTCGATAGTTTAGCATTACAGAGGGATTTGTGGAAGCTTGAGGGATGGGCAGAGAAATGGTTGATGAGGTTTAATGTAGATAAATGTAAAGTTATGCACTTGGGCCATGGAAACAAAAAGTATAATTATGTTCTAAGCGGTCAATTACTTAGTAAAACTGAAGCTGAAAAGGACTTGGGGGTATTGGTGGATGGTAAACTTAATTTTAGTGACCAGAGCCAGGAGGCTGCTGCTAAAGCAAATAAAATAATGGGATGTATCAAGAGAGGAATAGATTCTCATGATAAAGACATAGTTTTGCCCTTATACAAATCCCTGGTCAGACCACACATGGAATATTGTGTACAGTTTTGGGCACCAGTGTATAAAAAGGATATAGTAGAGCTGGAACGGGTGCAGAGGAGAGCAACCAGGATTATTAGGGGAATGGGGGGATTAGAATACACTGACAGATTAAAAAATTTGAGATTATTCAGTTTAGAAAAAAGACGACTGAGGGGAGACCTCATTACAATGTACAAATACCTGAACGGACAGTACAAGGATCTCTCCAAAGATCTTTTTATACCTCGGCCTGTGACCAGGACAAGGGGGCATCCTCTACGCCTAGAGGAGAGGAGGTTCTAACATCACCATAGACAGGGGGCATCCTCTACACCTAGAGGAGAGGCGATTCTACCATCACCATAGATAGGGGGCATCCTCTACACCTAGAGGAGAGGAGGCTCTACCATCACCATAGACAGGGGGCATCCTCTACACCTAGAGGAGAGGGGGTTCTACCATCACCATAGAGAGGGGGCATCCTCTACACCTAGAGGAGAGGAGGTTCTACCATCACCATAGAGAGGGGGCATCCTCTACACCTAGAGGAGAGGAGGTTCTAACATCACCATAGATATGGAAATCCTCTACACCTAGAGGAGAGGCGATTCTACCATCACCATAGACAGGGGGCATCCTCTACACCTAGAGGAGAGGAGGTAATACCATCACCATAGACAGGGGGCATCCTCTACACCTAGAGGAGAGGAGGCTCTACCATCACCATAGACAGGGGGCATCCTCTACACCTAGAGGAGAGGAGGTTCTACCATCACCATAGACAGGGGGCATCCTCTACACCTAGAGGAGAGGAGGTTCTACCATCACATAGACAGGGGACATCCTCTACACCTAGAGGAGAGGAGGTACTACCACCACCATAGACAGAGGACATCCTCTACACCTAGAGGAGAGGAGGTTCTACCATCACAATAGACAGGAGGCATCCTCTACACCTAGAGGAGAGGAGGTTCTACCATCATCATAGACAGGGGGCATCCTCTACACCTAGAGGAGAGGCGATTTTACCATCACCATAGACAGGGGGCATCCTCTACACCTAGAGGAGAGGCGATTTTACCATCACCATAGACAGGGGGCATCCTCTACACCTAGAGGAGAGGAGGTTCTACCATCACCATAGACAGGGGACATCCTCTACACCTAGAGGAGAGGAGGTTCTACCATCACATAGACAGGGGACATCCTCTACATCTAGAGGAGAGGAGGTTCTACCATCATCATAGACAGGGGGCATCCTCTACACCTAGAGGAGAGGCGATTTTACCATCACCATAGACAAAGGTTCTTTACTGTGAGAGCAGTGAGACTATGGAACTCTCTGCCGCAGGAGGTTGTTATGGCCGACTCTATGTACATGTTCAAGAGAGGCCTGGATGACTTTCTGGAGAGAAAAAATATCACGGGTTATGGGGATAAAACATTTATTTAATTCTTAAAGGTTGGACTTGATGGACTTGCGTCTCCTTCCAGCCTTATATACTATGATACTATGATACTATGAAATTGGACAGTAGAAGATTGGAAAAACGTTGCCTGGTCTGATGAGTCTCGATTTCTACTGCGACATTCGGATGGTTGGGTCAGAATTTGGCGTCAACAACAAGAAAGCATGGATCCATCCTGCCTTGTATCAGCGGGTCAGGCTGGTGGTGGTGGTGTCATGGTGTGGGGAATATTTTCTTGGCACTCTTTGGGCCCCTTGGTACAACGCCACAGCCTACCTGAGTATTGTTGCTGCCCATGTCCATCCCTTTATGAGCACAATGTACCCTGTAACATCTGATGGCTACTTTCAGCAGGATAATGCGCCATGTCATAAAGCTGGAATCATCTCAGACTGGTTTCTTGAACATGACAATGAGGTCACTGGACACAAATGGCCCCCACAGTCACCAGATCTCAATCCAATAGAGCATCTTTGGGATGTGGTGGAACGGGAGATTCGCATCATGGATGTGCAGCCGACAAATCTGCGGCAACTGTGTGATGCCATCATGTCAATATGGACCAAAATCTCTGAGGAGCTTCCAGCACCTTGTTGTATCTATGCCACGAAGAATTGAGGCAGTTCTGAAGGCAAAAGGGGGTCCAACCCGTTACTAGCATGGTGGACCTAATAAAGTGGCCGGTGAGTGTAGGGGACAGTATTATGGGAGTTATATTCTTGTACATAGAGGGCAGTATTATAGTAGTTCTATTCCTGTACATAGGGGGGCAGTATTATAGTAGTTATATTCTTGTACATAGGGGACAATATTATAGTAGTTATATTCTTGTACATAGGGGGCAGTATTATAGTAGTTATATTCTTGTACATAGGGGGCAGTATTATAGTAGTTATATTCCTTTACACAGGGGGCAGTATTATAGTAGTTATATTCTTGTACATAGGGGACAGTATTATAGTAGTTATATTCTTGTACATAGGGGGTAGTATTATAGTAGTTATATTCTTGTAAATAGGGGCCAGTATTATAGAAGTTATATTCTTGTACATAGGAGGCAGTATTATAGTAGTTATATTCTTGTACATAGGGGGCAGTATTATAGTAGTTATATTCTTGTACATAGGGAGCAGTATTATAGTAGTTATATTCTTGTACATAGCGGGCAGTATTATAGTAGTTATATTCTTGTACATAGGGGGCAGTATTATAGTAGTTATATTCTTGTACATAGGGGGCAGTATTATAGTAGTTATATTCTTGTACATAGGGGGCAGTATTATAGTAGTTATATTCTTGTACATAGGGGGCAGTATTATAGTAGTTATATTCTTGTACATAGGGGGCAGTATTATAGTAGTTATATTCTTGTACATAGGGGGCAGTATTATAGTAGTTATATTCCTGTACATAGGGGCAGTATTATAGTAGTTATATTCTTGTACATAGGGGGCAGTATTATAGTAGTTATATTCTTGTACATAGGGGACAGTATTATAGTAGTTATATTCTTGTACATAGGGGGCAGTATTATTGTAGTTATATTCTTGTACATAGGGGGCCGTATTATAGTAGTTATATTCCTGTACATAGGGGCAGTATTATAGTAGTTATATTCTTGTACATAGGGGGCAGTATTATAGTAGTTATATTCCTGTACATAGGGGCAGTATTATAGTAGTTATATTCTTGTACATAGGGGGCAGTATTATAGTAGTTATATTCTTGTACATAGGGGACAGTATTATAGTAGTTATATTCTTGTACATAGGGGGCAGTATTATTGTAGTTATATTCTTGTACATAGGGGGCCGTATTATAGTAGTTATATTCTTGTACATAGGGGGCCGTATTATAGTAGTTATATTCTTGTACGTAGGGGGCAGTATTATAGTAGTTATATTCTTGTACATAGGGGGCACTATTATAGTAGTTATATTCTTGTACACAGGGGGCACTATTATAGTAGTTATATTCTTGTACATAGGGGGCAGTATTATAGTAGTTATATTCTTGTACAGGGGGGGCAGTATTACTGTATTAATATTCTTGTACATTCTTATAGTAGTTATATTCTTGTACATAGGGGGCAGTATTACAATTTTTCGCTATTTTGCTTTTCTTTGGGAATAACATGTAAGTGACAATCTTGAGACATTTGGAGATCACCCATGTGAGATGATGGTCAGTTTACAGATGGATGAGTGGAGATGACAGCCTTCATCTCTTGGAGACCCGGAGGTTTCCTCCAACCTCAGATAAACATGAGGCTGAGAATACCATGGAGCAGAAAGCGATTTTCATCAGTGTCCATCAGGGAATGTATTATTCAGTCTACTACACATCTAACTCTATCGCCAAACCCTCTGTAAGTCCTGTAAAGAATGAAATATTAAAGGGAAGTTACTGTATCATGAAATAAACCTGAGCTCCGAGTCCTTGGATCAAGTTCAATTTTATCTCCTGAAAATGAAACCCAGACTTGTCTTGTATTTTGACCAGAAACCAGCAAATCTTCTAAAATTCACCCTGTAGAAAGAAACCAATTCTTGGGGGTGAATCCTTACACCTACACAAATAGTGCAGACCTCGAGCTTCGATAAACCGCAGCAGTCAGCTGAAACCCTCTCTGTAGAGCTTAGATACAGCTCTATGTAATGTGGATGCCTATACAATGACAGCTTAGATACAGCAGCTCATCTCTAATGTCTGATAGATGTCTATATAATGGCAACTTAAATACAAAGCAACTTCTATAGTTACACCAATGCTTCTATGGCAGTGGTGGCGAACCTTTTAGAGACCGGGTTCCCAAACTACAACCAACACCCATTTACCATCAAGTGCCAACATGACAATTTATACAGTTACTTCTTGCTCCCTGTTCTTCCACAACATTCAATTGTATTGGCCTCCGGAGGACACTAATACAGCTGGAAGCAAAAGGACAAATTCAGACATCATTGTAGATTCTCTCCAGGGTCTCAAAAATAAAGGAAATATCATGGGTCCAGCAAGGGACCTCCAAAGATAATCCGCCTCTGTTCACACCTTCTCACTCGTTCCTGCTTTGCCAATCAGTCAAGGATGTGTCACCTTAAAAAGAGTGTTGGGAGCAGCATCCAAAGTTGTTTGGAGACTGCAGGAAGATTTGAGTCCTTTCTGTTGAACTTTGCCCTGGGGTGATGGCCTGGGTGCCCACAGATAGGGCTCCGAGTGCCACCTCAGGCACCTGTGCCATAGGTTCGCCATCACTGTTCTATGGGATTTGAACTTCTGCCCCTCTTGCTAGCAAGACAGAAAGCCGCATCTTATTCTAATATTATTCTAAACTCATTTTATCAGGGAGGATTATAAGAGCTTAAGTTATCTGCTAAGGTACATTACACGTTCCTGTCACTTGAACAATTTATGCAACTTTTGTCAAAATGTTACTGATCCTTATGCTACAGATTATCCCAGACTATTTTATACAGTACTAACTTCTTCCAGTACAGTAAAAGTTTCATCTGCTTATACTTAATAAGACGTAATTGGACTCTCTAACCACTCACTCAGGTTTTGGCACAGCCAAGTTCCATGGATTCCATTCCTGGTTCATCTTAGTGAATGTAAGAATGTCCGCCATTGGTTGTAGATGGTGGATCTTCTTGTTGGTGGTGGTGAACATGCGCTCTGACTGGTCGTGGGGCAGGACAGCACCCACAGGGTATAAAGGACAAGCTCTGGTCACATGTCCAATTTTCCCATACTAAAATTTAATGGGTAGGACCCATCCTTCAGAACCAAGTTCAAGCCAATTTAAAAACATTCAACGGGTCACAGATCGGCACCGTGCTCATTGAATGTGTCCGGACCTCGACACCAACAAATTCATCAGAAAGTACATATCACTCCGGCACTGGATGTTGTTTGATCCATTCTTTATTTTCGTAGTTTGCAATTCACAATTAAAAACGTGACCGTAGTAACACCATTTTAGCAAGTGGGGTATTCAGCCGAAGCCATGAATAACATGACCAACATTGTCTTGAACTCTTTCTTTCCAAAGCGGCTCCTGCCTGGTGACCCGTCACCACTACCAACCCAGTGGGCATTAACCCAGTGGGCATGTGTGTAGTGGCATTTGGACATGTGACTCTGCACACATGTCATCTGGCTAATCACAGCCATGTCCATAGAGGGCATTACTATGGTTGCCAACGGGTCGAAAGCTGGTTGATTGGCTGCCCTGTTGTTTGCCCCATTTTCCTGCACACAAACCTGAAGCCCGGACAATGGATTGTCATTCGGCTTCAGAGTCGTTGGTGCCGAACTCGCCAACATTCAACACTACGCTCCACCAATAATCTGGGCCTGTAAATATGTGTGTAATCTCAATCTGCTAATTGGCCAAAGCTTTCATACAGATTGTCCCCGGGGTAGGATGAACCATGGTTTGTAATCCTGTATTAATTTAGCCCCACTGTGGCAAAAAAAAAAATATTTCAGACTAATATTTTCAGGGCTTATCCAAGCACATTTATCTTGTTTCCTATCTTTTAATCTTGATCCTTCTTTCTGCTGGCTTCTCTGTAAGCAAGAGGATTACGAGGGAAAATAGGCCAGTGAATTCCTATTTCTGTTTGTTTAAAATTTAGAATTATTACACAGCGAGGAAAAAAAACCAGAAACATATATTTTACCTAAACAGGGCTTAATTATGGGTGAAATCCAGACGAGATGAGTAAATTGTCCTAAATACGATGTGTAATTATATTGCACCTGAAACTAAATCAGTCTCAGAACTGCATAGGAAATCATCATAAGATATCATCATGTCCTCATAGTGAGCCTGTGTAAAAGCTTTTGGAGAAACTGTGCATGGAAGGGAATCAACCAAGGAGCATCCAAGGAGCCTTCACCCCATCAACCAAAAAGTTTAGCTCCTTTAAAAGTGGATGACCAATGAACTGTTTCTCATCCAAAAACTCAAAGGTTTTGTCAGGATTCAGGAGTAGTGGACCCACTGGACCACCGCGGGCTATGGCGTAAGCCGACATCTGGTAGCAAGTCTAAGCGGCACCCGGTTTTCACCCAAGCCCACGGCAAAGTGGGTTGGACTTGCTGCAGTGTGGTACCACCAGATCCTCCACAGGCGCAATTTTGTCCACGATGGCGGCCAAGGTGAAGTACAGAATCGTGAGGCAGAGACAGAGTCAGGGACAGGCATGAGGTCAAGACAGGCAGCACGGGATCAGAGTCGGGGACGTAGAAGAAGGTCAGGACATGCAGCACAGGAGCGATGTCAGGAACAGAATCAAGATCACAATGGAAAATCAGTCTAAATGCACAGGGTAAGGAACAAAGCTTTCTCAATAGCATGGAATCACAAAGATCCGACAGGGGACACTGGAAGGGGCCAGGAATTTAACTGGGAAGGCGGTCAGCCAGCACCAATTATTGGTGCGCTGGCCCTTTGAATATTAGGTGGCCGGTGCATGTGCACCCTAGGAGGCTGGGAAGCACACGCTGGAGTGAGGAGACTTTCTCTGGAGTGTGGCAAGGTGAGAGAAGCTGCCACGCTGCGCTGGTACAGGGAGGCACACGGGTGCGCCTCTGACCCGGAACATCGATTGCAGTGGCACTCGTGACAGGTGTTACCATGTTCAGTCAATGATGGTGAGCTCTTAGAATATATCCAAGGAGAATCAAGCACATTTTTTGATGGGACTTGTGTAATCACATTTGGAGAATCTTAGCATTAGAAGAGGTAAGCAAAGTATCCAAGAAATGTCCAAGCAACCTTCACTACATCAGTCAGTAGTAGGTTCAGATTATGCTTGGAAATAACCAAGTGTATGTACTCCTGCTCATCCGAGGGATACGTCTCCACAGCCAAATCTCAGTAAGGTTTGAGCCGTCCAAGGAGACTCAATATAACACTTTCTTGCAGATTCAAAGTGTGGATCTGTCTTATTTTATACATTTTGAAGAAACTGAGTAATAAGCTGGACCGTTTGTCCAAGGAATATCCCACAAAAACTTTTGCCACAATAATTAATAGTGAGATCAGGCCATTCTTTGAAATGTCTAAACGTATGACGAAAGACCCATCTTTTATCTAAAAACAGCCTCGCCAACAGCCAAAACTTGACCCCATTCAATGATGGGGAATTATTGGTTTAGCTTCACAAGATCAAGATCATCACCTCCGTAGAAGCAAAGTTTGGAATGGACTTGTGTAATAACTGTATGTGAAGAAGTAAGTCAAGTATCATATGACAATTCCAGTACTTGGAAATGGCCGTCCTTGCTTTGGTGCCTGCGGTTTCTTTCAATATAGTGCATAGACATTCTCAATTATGTATTCAACATAGGGTGTGCTGTACTAAAGCACTTCTGCAAAAAATGGGTTATTGGGTAGACGCTAAATATCCACAATGCACAGCGGATCCAGCTGAGATTTTGGGGTTGCACGAGGCTGCAGCAAATTGCATTTGCTTTATTAGAGAGGCTCTTTGGAGTTACGAGTTCCTTTTCGCCATTGGTCTGCATTTTGGGGCACACATGGGAGCTTCCGTTAACTGTGGGGCAAAAACTAATGGCTACCAAAATCCTACATCAGCCAAAGAAAGTACTGGCTTCCCACTGACTCGATGCCTCCCCACCCAAATTCAAACAACTTGTAGCAGAAATTAACCATGTTATTAGAATGGAGAAATATATTCACACCAAACGAGATACTATGAAAAAGTTTGAAAAACAATGGTGAACGGGGCGTATATCTCCTGGTTGCAATCTGTGCATGTTCTTTGGGACATCACAATCATTATGCAATCCTGGGCAGTTGGTCATCTTACTGCTTAGACAATCTTTTCTATCTAGTTGGAATTTTCCTACAATGTGTCTGGAGGTGGCTTTGGATTTGAGGTTGGGACACCCTTTGCTTGGGGATGGAAGATGGGGGAGGGGTTGTGCAGGGTTATTATATTGCATCTGTTTTCCATTTTGAAAACAAAAAATTTGTTTGTAAAAACTGTTCATAAAAATATGTGAAATATGTTATACTTGGTATTTTTGGCCAAGTGTGTTACCGATGATTTAATGTTTCTCATCCAAGGACAACCTCTCTATAGCTATATCTTGGTGAAGTTTGGCCATATTTTTAGTCTCTCTGAGTGAGCTCTTAGGAGCCTTCCGAGGAGAGTCAAGATTACTCTAAATTTGAATGGATTGATAATTTCTTCTTTTGAAGAAACTTATTATGGAACCAATGAAGAAACCTATGACCAATCTACTGTTTCTCATACTCCATGGTTTGGCCGTGTATTTGTGTATAGTCAAGGTTTGCCAATGTATTAACCTTCATAATGTTGGGCAGCGGCAATAAGGACTATGTCCAGATGCTGGAACACACAAGACAGATGGAAGACAAATGTATTATTTCTCTTCCAAGAACTAATCTCTAACCTTCAATATTCCACAGTCATTGATGCCGAAATATGTGGAGCTGTCCAGGTGCTGAAATGGTGTTCTCAGAAATCCTCATATCCAATACTTGTCTTTGTCTATACCAAGCACCGCTATACACAATTCTTCTCTAGAAGTCTTCTAATAATGACAACAGCTTTCCAGCATCTGATGCAGCAGACTGGCATTGAGTGCTATCATTTTGTCTCTAACTAATAATTGCACATAATTTTTTCTCTTTTGAAGATTGAGCTATTAGTGATCGATCCAGGGTTTAAAATACAAGGGAAAAAACATAACATAAAGAAATTCACCCAAGAAAATTGTCCTTCACACTCTCACAGGCCGGTATGAGGACACCATGACAGCTGACAACTATCCGCGCCACGGAAATCAGGGACTGAAATGGATGATGATGAAATTATTGGCCTGTTTTGAAGTGATTTCCCAGCAGTTATAAAGCAGCAATTTGCAGCAGTTGGCGGTGATGTCCCCACTTCAGCATCGATGGCCTCTGACAAGAAGAAAACACCAGAGAGTCACTGCCGGAGAACGTCGTGTCGCGTTACAGAGCAGAGGTGACTTTTCTATCGCCTTTAATTCACAGTAAATATCTTCTCACATTCAGTGATAAAATCTGTAATAAAAAACAGGCAGCGTGTACTGTAACTACATAAAGGATACACTGAGAGCACATTATAGACATAGGGGGTGATATGTTCAATGTGCACATACACACTGATACATTCTATACATAAACTGATACATTCTATACACAATGATACATTCTATACACACTGATACATTCTGTACACACTGATACATTCTATACATAAACTGATACATTCTATACACAAATACATTCTGTACACACTGATACATTCTATACATAAACTGATACATTCTATACACATAAATACATTCTATACATAAACCGATAGATTCTATACATAAACTGATACATTCTATACATAAACCGATAGATTCTATACATAAACTGATACATTCTATGCATAAACTGATACATTCTATACATAAACTGATACATTCTATACATAAACTGATACATTCTATACACAAATACATTCTGTACACACTGATACATTCTATACATAAACTGATACATTCTATACACATAAATACATTCTATACATAAACCGATAGATTCTATACATAAACTGATACATTCTATACATAAACCGATAGATTCTATACATAAACTGATACATTCTATGCATAAACTGATACATTCTATACATAAACCGATAGATTCTATACATAAACTGATACATTCTATGCATAAACTGATACATTCTATACATAAACTGATACATTCTATACATAAACTGATACATTCAATACATAAACCGATAGATTCTATACATAAACTGATACATTCTATACATAAACCGATAGATTCTATACATAAACTGATACATTCTATACATAAACTGATACATTCTATACATAAACCGATAGATTCTATACATAAACTGATACATTCTATACACACTGATACATTCTATACATAAACCGATAGATTCTATACATAAACTGATACATTCTATGCATAAACTGATACATTCTATACATAAACCGATACATTCTATACATAAACTGATACATTCTATACATAAACCGATACATTCTATACATAAACTGATACATTCTATACATAAACTGATACATTCTATACATAAACCGATAGATTCTATACATAAACTGATACATTCTATACATAAACTGATACATTCTATACACATCGATACATTCTATACATAAACCGATAGATTCTATACATAAACTGATACATTCTATGCATAAACTGATACATTCTATACATAAACTGATACATTCTATGCATAAACTGATACATTCTATACATAAACCGATAGATTCTATACATAAACCGATACATTCTATACATAAACTGATACATTCTATACACACTGATACATTCTATACACACTGATACATTCTATACATAAACCGATAGATTCTATACATAAACTGATACATTCTATACACATTGATATATTCTATACATAAACCGATACATTCTATACATAAACCGATAGATTATATACATAAACCGATACATTCTATACATAAACTGATACATTCTATGCATAAACCGATACATTCTATACATAAACTGATACATTCTATACATAAACTGATACATTCTATGCATAAACCGATACATTCTATACATAAACTGATACATTCTATGCATAAACTGATACATTCTATACATAAACCGATAGATTCTATACATAAACTGATACATTCTATACACATTGATATATTCTATACATAAACTGATACATTCTATACATAAACTGATAAATTGGGGCTTATTTACTAAGGGTTCGCAGCAGCAGTTTTGTCGTTTTTTCAGACGTTTTCAGGATCAGGTATTTAACTGAGGATTGTGTCGCACGCTATTTTTTAACTTCAAAAAATGCCATGCACGTATTTTGCCATGAAGGCTATTTGTGTATTACTCTTTAGGTCAGTGATGGTGAACCTTTTAGAGACAGAGTGCCCAAGCTACAACCAAAATCCACTTATTTACTGTGAAGTGCCAACATGACATTTTAAGCAGTAACTTATTGTTACCTGTTCTTCCACATCTTTCAATCGTATCAGCCCATGAGGCCATCAATACAGTTGAAAGAAGGAGGGCAAATGCAGACTATCATTGTAGCTTCTCTCCAGGGTCTCTCTGTACAGGAAGAAATTAAGGTACAGCAGTAGGATCTCCAAAGATAATGCAGCCCTTTCCACACCTTCTCACTTTCCCGCAGTTCCAAACAGCCAATGAAGTGTCGCTTTAAAATAGCGCTGAGAGCAGCATCTCTTAAGTTGCCTGGGACTTCAGAAAGATTGTGTGGATTTGTTCCATTCTGGTGAACTTTGTCCTGAGGTGACAACCTGAGTGCCCACAGAAATGGCTCTGAGTGCCACCTCTGGCACCCGTGCCATAGGTTCGCCACCACTGCTTTAGAGGTTTCCTTTAGCATTCTAGGAGCCATCATTTGTGTTGGTGGCTACAGGAAATTTTGCAATGTATCTTCTCAGGGGAAAGTGCTTCATTCTCCACTTTGGTTCTTATCGTTCTTCCTCCTAAGCTGCAATTCACCTTAAAATCTCCACTAAATTCTGTCATGCTATCAGAAGCTGAGATACAATTAGTAGTGGATTATAATATAAGCAGTTTGGGCAGTAGTCCGGGGCCCAAGCCATCTAGGAGGCCCATGGCCACCCAAACCACCTACCAAATTTTAAACAAGGACCTTTACACTTGAAATCCTTGTTCATCTATTCCTGCCATTTTAGGACCTTTGAATGTCCTGTATCCACAGATTGAAAGCAAGCAGAAGGGATGATCCTAGTACCAGATGTAGGAAGTGATTGCAGACTTGTAGGAGCCATAATATTCATACAGCCCAGGGCTCATGGCAGTCTTATACCGCCCCTGCATACATGTATAGAAGCTCTATGGAGAGGGGAGGGGTGGAATGAGTCACAGCTGCTAGGTCTCCATCCAGTAGTTTTGTGCTTACCATTCACATAATGCCCAGATACAGCGTTGTTCCACTGGACTGCTGATTGTTTTAAAGTTTGTTGAAAGGTTGGATACACTTTAACATATTTATCCTGTAAAAGAGTTTTTCAAATGATATGAAAAGTAGTCATGATCATTGGCAATCCAAGTCATCAGACCCCCTCTGATCAGATTATTACTCTCTTCCCCCTTACTCCCCTAATAATAATAATTCTTTATTTATATAGCGCACACAGATTATGCAGCGCTGCATAAAGCATGACAAATTGTTCCCTGTCCAGATGGGGCTCACAATCTAATCAACCTACCAGTATGTTTTGGAGTGTGGGAGGAAACCGGAGGACCCAGAGGAAACCCACACAACCACAGAGAGAACATACAAACTCATTGCAGATGTTTACCTGGTGGGACTTGAACCCAGGTCCCCAGCGCTGCAAGCCAGAAGTGCTACTCACTCAACCACCATGCCACCTAATATTGAGGCCATGGATAATATGGAGACAATGAGGTAGCCTGAAAGACAAAGGTATTAGAAGACAATAACTGGAAAAGTGAGCAGCGCCCCTTTTCCCCTGATTTTATGCCGTTCTAAGCTAAATATCACATACTTTCCTATCCTAACAAAAAGCATAATACACATGTGATCAGAGTCTTAGAGGCGCAGTGTGGATCCACTCCAGATCTTCATCTTACAGGATACATTGTTTTGTTACTAATAACTCCGGACGTTTCATTTTGTAGATTAACTTGTGTTTCTATGACAACAATGTCCCCCCCCCCCCCTTTCTTCGCGTTGTCTGTGAGCAGTTCATCGTCTGGACTGAATTTCACGAGGTCTTCTGACACATATCATTACAGATGGATACATGATATTTTTGGATTTGTTACCAGCTTCTAGAACGCTGTGGGATTAAAACGCACGTCTATTTATTGGCTGTTTGTTATAAAGCAATGACATATTCCGGAGCGCAGTACAGAGATCACACCGGTCACTGGTTATTCCTCCCTCTCTTATAGGAAGACAGTAAAACTTGCTGTCATTTCTCGAGTTTGAGAGTAAACCAGAAAAATACAAGCTGCACGAAGATTTACCTGGATCCTGGGCACAAGAGATGAGCGCACCCCATGTTTCTGTTTGGGTTCGCGTGCACCCTTCATGACCCAAACGTATTGCCGAACAGCCAACCCAACAAATTAACCCCCCCTAACTACTAGCCATGGCCGTGATTGGCCCAGAACTAAGTCTGGACTAAGGTTAATTGATGCTCTGTGCAGGACATGGTAGATTCTCTTTGATTTGTTGCAAATATACAAAGCAAAATAGAAAAATCTGTTAAAATGTTTAAAAAATATTTCTATATTTATTTATATAATATCTATATCTATTTCTATAAATATAGCACATAAAATATTCCTCAGAGCATATTGCCCTGTCACCTTTGGCTGGACGTGTCCTGATACAAGTCATGTGATTATCTGATTTTCCATCCAATATTGTTCTCTGCAGTATTTCCCTTTATGTGACTGTGTGCATCCACCCGGTGGTTGTGCAGGGAAATGCAGCCTGTCGAGGATTCTGTTATCAGGTCACTATAGGGCAGTGGTGGCGAACCTATGGCACGGGTGCCAGAGGCGGCACTCAGAGCCCTTTCTGTGGGCACCCGGGCCATCACCCCAGCGCACCAGACAGGACTCAAAGAATCTTCCTGCAGTTGCAAGCAACTTAAAAGATGCTGCTTTCAGTCATATTTTGATACTTGATTCGTTACTTGGGACTGTAGAAAGAGGGAGAATGAGTAGACAGGGCCGAATTATCTTTGGAGGACCTCCTGCCGGCCCCACGATGCTCTGTGTACAGAGGGAAACTGGAAAGAAGCTAAAATGATGCAAATTTTCCATCTTTCTACTGTGTTGCTGTCCTCAGGAGGCCAATATGATTGAAAGTTGTTGAACAGGGAGCAATAAGTTACTGCTTCAATTTTTGGTTGGCACCTCGCAATAAATAAGGGGGGTTTTGGGCACTCGGCCGCTAAAAGGTTCGCCGTCACTGCTATAGGGTGTTTGACGTAACCTCGGGTAAAAGGGCGTCACATACGTAAATTGGTGATGTTCAGTTCAGCATCCAGTCCTTATAAAAGGGGTTGTTCCTATTCTAAAAGATACTTGTCTCTTCAGTCCTCTATGGATCTAGTACTAACAATCCTGTCCTACCGCTATGGTTTGCCAACATGTAACATTGGACCCGGCATGTGGTTATGTTCTATGCTGTTGGTACCACCTTCAGCGTTGAAAGTCACAATGCAAGTAGCAGTGATCTTTACTGCTTAGCAGCGGTGTAACTATAGAGGTCATAGTGCTCGCAATTCACGACCCTAAGGCTCTGTATCTAAGCTGTCGTTATATATAGGCATCACCCTTACATAGAGCTGAGCTGCTGTATCTAAGCTGCCATTATACAAGCATGCACCTTAAAGAAAGCTGAGCTGCTGTATCTAAGCTGCCATTATACAAGCATGCACCTTAAATAGAGCTGAGCCGCTGTATCTAAGCTGCCATTATACAAGCATGCACCTTAAATAGAGCTGAGCCGCTGTATCTAAGCTGCCATTATACAAGCATGCACCTTAAAGAAAGCTGAGCTGCTGTATCTTGAACTAGATAAACTTTAACACATTTTTTTGTTGTCATCAAATCACTATAAATAGATGTACCGTAACTTTTTGTTAAAAATTAAAAAAAAAAAATCTTAAAGTTTTTGTGTTCACCTTTTCTCCTCTGCTACTTGTGTGTCCATAAAAATTTCCCTCGGTCAATATTGCCTTTTTAATTAGAGTCCTGTCCTTCAGGGAGCGGCACTATCTCGGAAATGTCACCAGAACACAGAGAAGACGCTCTATCTTTCCACTCGCAGACACCAGGGAAAATTGATCATTTAGATTGTACGAGGAGAGCAAACATGGTTTTCTTCTAAACATCCCTTGGTAAGGGGGAGCGGTGACACTTTCTAGAGCAAAGTGACATTGTGAATGAGACAAGACGGCCGCGTGTCCTGTAATTGTTTTAACATCATTAGACACAATTAGGATTGTATCAGTATAATGTATCAGTACAATGTATGTATCAGTACAATGTATCAGTATAATGTATCAGTACAATGTATCAGTATAATGTATCAGTACAATGTATGTATCAGTACAATGTATCAGTATAATGTATCAGTACAATGTATGTATCAGTACAATGTATCAGTATAATGTATCAGTACAATGTATGTATCAGTATAATGTATCAGTACAATGTATCAGTTGCATGGATGTTACTGTGAGTTGCCATAAAATAGGGCGATTTAGGGAACAATACCATAGAAGGGTGGTACAATATTATCTGTTGTAACAGATGTGGTTGTGGGGGTCCAACCAGTGTGAGACCCCCATTCTCACAAATTAATCGAGGCCTAGGTCGAGCATGTGTACTGCCGCTCAATTCAATACTATGGGAGTAGGGGAAGTTCAGCTCAAGCAGCATTTTTATTAATCAAATTATTCATATCGCAGTCCCTTACTAAAAGTGACTGAACCATAATACAACCGTTTATACCTCTTGTGTCACCCCCTCATCCTCATAGACGGTAAGCTCTTGTGTCACCCCCTCATCCTCATAGACTGTAAGCTCTTGTGTCAGCCCCTCATCCTCATAGACTGTAAGCTCTTGTGTCACCTCCTCATCCTCATAGACTGTAAGCTCTTGTGTCACCCCCTCATCCTCATAGACTGTAAGCTCTTGTGTCACCCCCACTTCCTCATAGACTGTAAGCTCTTGTGTCACCCCCTCACCCTCATAGACTGTAAGCTCTTGTGTCACCCCCTCATCCTCATAGACTGTAAGCTCTTGTGTCACCCCCTCATCCTCATAGACTGCAAGCTCTTGTGTCACACCCTCATCCTCATAGACTGTAAGCTCTTATGTCACCCCCTCATCCTCATAGACTGTAAGCTCTTGTGTCACCCTCTCATCCTCATAGACTGTAAGCTCTTGTGTCACCCCCTCATCCTCATAGACTGTAAGCTCTTGTGCCACCCTCATCCTCATAGACTGTAAGCTCTTGTGTCACCCCCTCACCCTCAAATACTGTAAATTCTTGTGTCACCCTCATCCTCATAGACTGTAAGCTCTTGTGTCACCCCCTCAACCTCATAGACTGTAAGCTCTTGTGTCACCCCCTCATCCTCATAGACTGTAAGCTCTTGTGTCACCCCTCATCCTCATAGACTGTAAGCTCTTGTGTCACCCCCTCATCCTTATAGACTGTAAGCTCTTGTATCACCCCCTCATCCTTATAGACTGTAAGATCTTGTGTCACCCCCTCATCCTCATAGACTGTAAGCTCTTGTGTCACCCTCTCATCCTCATAGACTGTAAACTCTTGTGTCACCCCTCATCCTCATAGACTGTAAGCTCTTGTGTCACCTCCTCATCCTCATAGACTGTAAGCTCTTGTGTCACCCCTCATCCTCATAGACTGTAAGCTCTTGTGTCACCTCCTCATCCTCATAGACTGTAAGCTCTTGTGTCACCCCCTCCTCCTCATAGACTGTAAGCTCTTGTGTCACCCCCTCATCCTCATCGACTGTAAGCTCTTGTGTCACCCTCATCCTCATAGACTGTAAGCTCTTGTGTCTACCCTCATCCTCATAGACTGTAAGCTCTTGTGTCACCCCCTCAACCTCATAGACTGTAAGCTCTTGTGTCACCCCCTCATCCTCATAGACTGTAAGCTCTTGTGTCACCCCTCATCCTCATAGACTGTAAGCTCTTGTGTCACCCCCTCATCCTTATAGACTGTAAGCTCTTGTGTCACCCCCTCATCCTTATAGACTGTAAGATCTTGTGTCACCCCCTCATCCTCATAGACTGTAAGCTCTTGTGTCACCCCCTCATCCTCATAGACTGTAAGCTCTTGTGCCATCCCCTCATCCTCATAGACTGTAAGCTCTTGTGTCACCCCCTCATAGACTGTAAGCTCTTGTGTCCTCCCCTCATAGACTGTAAGCTCTTGTGTCACCCCCTCATAGACTGTAAGCTCTTGTGTCTCCCCCACATCCTCATAGACTGTAAGCTCTTGTGTCTCCCCCACATCCTCATAGACTGTAAGCTCTTGTGTCACCCCCTCATCCTCATAGACTGTAAGCTCTTGTGTCACCCCCTCATCCTCAGAGACTGTAAACTCTTGTGTCACCCCTCATCCTCATAGACGGTAAGCTGTTGTGTCACCCCTCATCCTCATAGACTGTAAGCTCTTGTGTCACCCCCTCAACCTCATAGACTGTAAGCTCTTGTGTCACCCCCTCACCCTCGTAGACTAAGCTCTTGTGTCACCCCGTCATCCTTATAGACTGTAAGCTCTTGTGTCACCCCCACGTCCTCATAGACTGTAAGCTCTTGTGTCTCCCTCACATCCTCATAGACTGTAAGCTCTTGTGTCACCCCCTCATCCTAATAGACTGTAAGCTCTTGTGTCACCCCCTCATCCTCATAGACTGTAAGCTCTTGTGTCACCCCTCATCCTCATAGACTGTAAGCTCTTGTGTCACCCCCTCATCCTCATAGACTGTAAGCTCTTGTGTCACCCTCTCATCCTCATAGACTGTAAGCTCTTGTGTCACCCCCTCATCCTCATAGACTGTAAGCTCTTGTGTCACCACCCCCTCATCCTCATAGACTGTAAGCTCTTGTGTCACCACCCCCTCATCCTCATAGACTGTAAGCTCTTGTGTCACCCCTCATCCTCATAGACTGTAAGCTGTTGTGTCACCCCTCATCCTCATAGACTGTAAGCTCTTGTGTCACCCCCTCATCCTCATAGACTGTAAGCTCTTGTGTCACCCCCTCATCCTCATAGACTGTAAGCTCTTGTGTCACCCCCTCATCCTCATAGACTGTAAACTCTTGTGTCACCCCTCATCCTCATAGACTGTAAGCTGTTGTGTCACCCCTCATCCTCATAGACTGTAAGCTCTTGTGTCACCCCCTCAACCTCATAGACTGCAAGCTCTTGTGTCACCCTCTCATCCTCATAGACTGTAAGCTCTTGTGTTACCACCCCCTCATCCTCATAGACTGTAAGCTCTTGTGCCCACCCTCATCCTCATAGACTTTAAGCTCTTGTGTCACCCCCTCATCCTCATAGACCGTAAGCTCTTGTGTCACCCCCTCATCCTCATAGACTGTAAGCTCTTGTGTCACCCCCTCATCCTCATAGACTGTAAGCTCTTGTGTCACCACCCCCTCATCCTCATAGACTGTAAGCTCTTGTGTCACCACCCCCTCATCCTCATAGACTGTAAGCTCTTGTGTCCTCCCCTCATCCTCATAGACTGTAAGCTCTTGTGTCACCTTCATCCTCATAGACTGTAAGCTCTTGTGTCACCCCTCATCCTCATAGACTGTAAGCTCTTGTGTCACCCCCTCATCCTCATAGACTGTAAGCTCTTGTGTCACCCTCTCATCCTCATAGACTGTAAGCTCTTGTGTCACCCTCATCCTCATAGACTGTAAGCTCTTGTGTCACCCCCTCATCCTCATAGACTGTAAGCTCTTGTGTCACCCCCTCATCCTCATAGACTGTAAGCTCTTGTGTCACCCCTCATCCTCATAGACTGTAAGCTCTTGTGTCACCCCCTCATCTTCATAGACTGTAAGCTCTTGTGTCACCCCCTCATCCTCATAGACTGTAAGCTCTTGTGTCACCCCCTCCTCCTCATAGACTGTAAGCTCTTGTGTCACCACCCCCTAATCCTCATAGACTGCAAGCTCTTGTGTCACCCCCTCATCCTCATAGACTGTAAGCTCTTGTGTCACCCCCTCATCCTCATAGACTGTAAGCTCTTGTGTCACCTCCTCATCCTCATAGACTGTAAGCTCTTGTGTCACCCCCTCATCCTCATAGACTGTAAGCTCTTGTGTCACCACCCCCTCATCCTCATAGACTGTAAGCTCTTGTGTCACCCCCCTCATCCTCATAGACTGTAAGCTCTTGTGTCACCCCCTCATCCTCATAGACTGTAAGCTCTTGTGTCACCCCCTCATCCTCATAGACTGTAAGCTCTTGTGTCACCTCCTCATCCTCATAGACTGTAAGCTCTTGTGTCACCCCCTCATCCTCATAGACTGTAAGCTCTTGTGTCACCACCTCATCCTCATAGACTGTAAGCTCTTGTGTCATCCCCTCATCCTCATAGACTGTAAGCTCTTGTGATCAGGGCCCTCTCCTATTGTTCCCTATGACTGTTATTGCTCTGTAATGTCTTATATTATTTGTACATGTTCCTCATCAAAGCTACGGAATATGATGGTTTTATATGAATAAAGATTATAAGTATTAATCACAGGCTCCACGATCCCAGACACTCTCAAAGACAGTGATATGGATAATCCCTTGTAAGAAAAAGCAGGTGTAAACCTAATCTCAGAGGCGAGGGGTAGACCGTTGCCCCCACGACCCCTCCACTAGTAATAGATGAGGGTGAGTTTACTCTCCATGTCTATCACCCATACTCACATACTCACATTGGGTGTTAAGAGACAATATTTTCAAGTGTCAGGTTCTGCTTTATAGCAGGTGACTGCGCCCCTAATGCTGACCCCCATCTTGCTGCAGACGGTGCTGCCTGAGGCAAAAGGCTCAATTCTCCACATGGCTGGTTCAACCCTGGAAAAAAAACCTCTACAGATTAGATCCTGTGGGTGGGCCAATCCCTGGACAATCCCTTTTCCTGGACAATCCCTTTAAATTAACATATTGTGGTGACTGACAGTCCTATGTAAAAGACAACACATTGTGATGTCACTAAACATCATCCTCCGATCTCCTGGGCCTGTAAGACGTCCAAAGGTGATTCACCATGAAGACTTATCTGCCGTAAAACACAACTTTATACCTTACATCAATTAGCAAGTATTAATTGGGTGTTCAATTAATCTCTGGCATCACAATGGACGCCTTCGGGGCCGGGGCTTCAGGGCATCGTTATGTAGCCATTCAGCATTAATTATCTGGTGACATTACCTGCTGCTAATTATCTGGGGAGACAAGTCAAGGTGACACCCCGGCCTCTCACCCGCATCCATAGCGAGATAAACTGCACACGTCTCCTCTATGTACAACACAAGCTACATCTACACAAAGGGAGCGTTATAAGAGGGGAGGTTCCCTACACTAGATAGAACTGACCTAGAAAAAAAATCCCCATTAACTAGACTTCCCCTTAAAGGAAACCTACCACTTAAAAGTGGTATAGCATAAAAACAGGGAAAAATAGAAAAAACGCCGGCTCACCCGTACCAACGGTGTTAATGACGTGTCCGTACTCCAATTCACGGCAGGTGCTTCGGAAACCGGCCTCCGTCCACGGGCCCAACAAACAGGAAAGAAAAAACAAGTTTGGATCCGGTACTCTGTACCATACACGGAGACGGTCCAATGTGAAAAAATAGTCCTTTATTGAGTTTAAAATCATGCGGACACACAAGGCTGTTGTAGGGATCAACGCGTTTCGGCAGGAACTGCCTTAGTCATGATCTAAGGCAGTTCCTGCCGAAACGCGTTGTGTCACTTCCCTGCTCAGGTCCCCGGAGTTCACCTTCTCCTTCCTGGTGCATGTAAGTGCTTGGGCTTGCGACACAATTTGAAAGTTAAATTCCCGCGCTCTGCCCAAATCTGTCGGATCATCCACCCTCACAGCTCCTAAATTGTGTCGCATGGAAGCAGCACAGCAGCGCCATAAAAGTGTCATGTGTGACACAATCCCAGAGCAGACACTTTTTAGACACCTGTGCAAGCCATTTTAGCCATGAAGGTCAGTCTGAAAAAAAGTGTGTAACAAAGTGACGCAAAGCCCTTAGTAAACGTGCCCCAATGTACGTAGTACTGGAGACTGATACAACATGCAAATAAATTGTGAGTATAGATGCTGCATTCACCGCAACTTTCAATTTGTATTATACAGTGGACCGGCTGATCCTATTAGTATATAGAAGGTATATTTTTGGTGTATTTTGGCTAGACACTTTTCGAAGTTTTCAACTTCTTCCTCAAAAGCTATTAAGGAAGAAGTTGGAAACTTCGAAACGCGTCTAGCGAAAATACACCAAAACTATTCCAAGTCACCATAAAGCAGACATTCGGTAAATGTTAGTTATCAAGTTATTTTGCTCTTATGACTATGTGTCAGAAAAGTAGAAAATTTTCATTTAGAAAATCGAGAATTTTTCAAAATTTTCATCAAATATCTGTTTTTTTTCATAAATAAATGCAAAACATACCACTAACATTTCTCAGCTAACGTGAGGTGCAATGTGTTACGAGAAAGCAATCTCAAAATCAAGTGGATATGTTAAAGCGTTCCGAAGTTATGACCACTTATAGTGACACCGGGCAGATTTGAAAAAAATGGGCCGTGTCAGGGGGGTGCAAAATGGACAAGTTGTTAAGGGGTTAAACAAAAATTTCAAAATTCAAACTTTACTGTTAAAAAAAATAATAAACTTCCCACGAAGACAAGAGTCTTATATGGACTCAGGATAACAAAATAACACATTCTCTAATCCACTGGTATTAACAAAAATACAGCATTTCACAGATATAAGTCCAAGCTGTCTCTATCAGTCCTGGTGTATACAAATTTGGTTGTGCCTGGATACAACCATAAATCTTCTGACTGTGATCATGTCTACACACTGCATCACTCTCTGTCTCCTGCCCCTCCCCCGTGCATTACAAGACCAGCTCAGACACAGGCACTTCCTGTTGGCAAGCAGCAGTGTGAGGAGACTAAATCTACAAGCTACAGACAGGTAAGTTCCTTATAGCAGGGGAAGAAGGTGTAGATGATTGTGTCTCATTGTGTGTTATATCCATCTCATGGATCTCATCATCTCTCATCTGTCTCATCTCTCTTTCTATGTGTCAGATACTAGTAGAATGTTCAGAAGGTAAACAAAACTGTAGATATACCCTGTACCCTGATAATCTAAGCACCTTGTCAGCACACAGCATCTCATAGCTCAGAGGGATCATGCTTAGAGAGACCATCACTGAGTGATAGGAGCTAAAACACCAATAAAACTGCAGTTATTAAAATTCTGCAAAAATGTACCAAAAAACACATATAAAATGGTAAATTTGGTGAGGTCCACTATTAAAATAAAGCAATAAACTAAATTTGGGAAAACAAAAGTTAAAAAAAATCAGGTATTTATGTAATTGGAAAATACAAGTCATCTTGTAGCACATGGGGGGAGGAAATACTAATATAATTTCTAGAACCCTCAATAGGTTAATAGATATCAGCCTCGATGCACTGAACATGGCACCTACCGCTCTCCACACTCCTGCCAGTCATGTGACACTGGGGCTTCACTTCAATGGTCATCCCAGCAGATTGATACTGACACACTGAGGGCATAATGAGATGATAATTGCTCCTTAACGTGGAGTTAATGTAACTCACATTATATATTATTACAATGAATATGTTATTAGCTTCCCCCAAATATTTGCATAATTGGCTGGAAGACCACAGGTGTCTGCTGAAAGCTGCATATTCTGAACACTTGACAATACAGGGGACATGCTGGCAAAACAGACACGTTATGGTGGTTTGCATTTTATAATGACTATAATTAGAAAACATCTACTGAAAGTGTAGTGCAATGTGCCCCATGTACAAGAATATAACAACAATATACTATAATACTGCCCCCTATGTACAAGAATATAACTACTATAATACTGCCTCCTATGTACAAGAATATAACTACTATAATACTGCCCCCTATGTACAGGAATATAACTACTATAATACTGCCCCCTATGTACAGGAATATAACTACTATAATACTGCCCCTATGTACAGGAATATAACTTCTATAATACTGCCCCCTATGTACAAGAATATAACTACTATAATACTGCCCCCTATGTACAGGAATATAACTACTATAATACTGCCCCTATGTACAAGAATATAACTACTATAATACTGCCCCCTATGTACAAGAATATAACTACTATAATACTGCCCCCTATGTACAAGAATATAACTACTATAATACTGCCCCTATGTACAAGAATACACCTACTATAATACTGCCCCCTATGTACAAGAATATAACTACTATAATACTGCCCCCTATGTACAGGAATATAACTACTATAATACTGCCCCCAATGTACAGGAATATAACTACTATAATACTGCCCCCTATGTACAAGAATATAACTACTATAATACTGCCCCCTATGTACAAGAATATAACTACTATAATACTGCCCCTATGTACAAGAATACACCTACTATAATACTGCCCCCTATGTACAAGAATATAACTACTATAATACTGCCCCCTATGTACAAGAATATAACTACTATAATACTGCCCCCTATGTACAAGAATATAACTACTATAATACTGCCCCCTATGTACAAGAATAGAACAACTATAATACTACCCCCTATGTACAGGAATATAACTACTATAATACTGCCCCCTATGTACAAGAATATAACTACTATAATACTGCCCCCTCTGTACAAGAATATAACTACTATAATACTGCCCCCTATGTACAGGAATATAACTACTATAATACTGCTCCCTATGTACAAGAATATAACTACTATAATACTGCCCCCTATGTACAAGAATATAACTACTATAATACTGCCCCCTATGTACAGGAATATAACTACTATAATACTGCCCCCTATGTACAAGAATATAACTACTATAATACTGCCTCCTATGTACAAGAATATAACTACTATAATACTGCCCCCTATGTACAAGAATATAACTACTATAATACTGCCCCCTATGTACAGGAATATAACTACTATAATACTGCCCCCTATGTACAGGAATATAACTACTATAATACTGCCCCATGAAACAGCTTGATTATCTCTTCTACCCACATGATACAATATTTTCCTCTTTGTACTTTCCTATTTGTCATAAATCCTGTGATTCCCCCTCCCTAAATCCCATTGCTATGTATACAGTACTTCATCATATTAGACACATCTTTACTGATTGTTTTTCTTTGGCTTCCTTGGTGTTTTCTTACGCCATTTAAATTTTTTTATAGAAATTCACACTCATATTTCCATGGAAAATAAGGAGGAATTGTTCATTTTTCTCCATTTGGCTATGACGGTCCTTTGTCATTCTGATTGCTGCGAGGTTTGGTCTAACTTTGAAATGTCACAACGCCTTTTAAAAAATGATGATATATCGGCTCATTTTATAAGGTTTTCCAATGTGCGGCAAATCCTTTGATTGATGCCCTCGGAGGATCCTCTCTTTGTGGTTATACATTGTGTATAATGGCAGAGCGAGAGCTGCTGATCCACACCTTACCCTTTCTGGGTAATTGCATGAAGCCAATCTGATTCACATTGTCATCATCCCGGAACAGTGAACTCTTCCCTTTATTGAAGTCTTAAGAGTGACACGTATTCTCTGTCTGGAGAACACACTCTTCTTGTAGTGCACTACCTGTGATACATCCCAGAAGAAGAAAAAGGAACAGCTAAGAGAACAACAGGAAGGAATCTGAAATAGATTGTAATACGGACACTAGGATCAGAATAAAAAAAACAAGACAGTGAACCCTAATTCTGAACCAACTAAAATTTTTCCTACCTACTTACTTGATTCACCCCAGACGGTAGCCAGTAACTGGGCGATGATCCCTCCCTGCACCAAAGTGTAAAACATGTGGGAATATTTATCATACGCACGGCGACTCTCCAGACGAATCCGGATTTATCCGTAGGGGGTCTGCACAGCATTTTTTTCTACACCAGGCCCTACCTGGCGTAGAAATATATGCAGCAGCTGAATGAAAATTAGACTGCTGCAGCAGGTGCCCAGGCGAGGGAACAGGAACGCCCCCCAGCAGGCTGTGCCCACCTTTCACACTCCTCTCCTAATGTGGAGGTGGCTAAAAGGGGAAATAATCGCAAGTGCTAACAATAAGCTAGCATTTGCAATTATTTCAGGGCGCAGACACCCCAATATATACCCCTCATAGAGTCAAAGACTAATCAGTACAAAAAGATTAGCATATTCGCGATAGCTAGTGCACAACAAAGATGGCAAATGATGTACAAAATCACAAGACAGTAGAGTAGTCTGAACAAGAAGCAAAGGTCAGGATACCAGGAAACCAAAGAACAGAGTTAAAAGCAAGGTAAGTACCGTAGCTAACCAAGAAGAAATGTTGTAGTCAATTTTAGGAAGGGTGAGCAGGACTCTTATGTGATCTCAGAGCCCCGGGTTCAATAGTAATTGGGCCAGAACTCAGAGATACGGATAACACGTGGAGCAAGTGAGTAGTGTGAGGAGCTGTCAATCACAACAGGTTAACTAACACAGAATTAACTAACTAACAGAGATTGTGTGGTGCCAATCACTCCAAACAGAATAGCCAGCTAAACCCTTGTTCACACTGCAGTTTTTTAGAAAGGCATAAAGATACAATCAGCACCTCTAAGCGTCATATAGTGGACAGATGTAAGAGTCGTCACGGGTGTTGCGTAGATGGAAGTTAGGGAGCCTTTAGGATTCTACCACCAATACTGGCTTCTCCAGTGTATATATATATTCTCTCGTAATGTGTTGTCTTTAAGACTTTTTTCAGCTATTACATTCCATATAAAGGTATAAAAGAAACCTATAAGTGGTGTCTGAACGCTCATACAATATATACCGCAATACAACTACCAGGTTACCCATAGTCTTCAGCATGTGGTCCCTCTTGTACTGTGGTCTGATTATCAATCTCCGTGTACTTGCTCTACTCTGACTTGTACTCGCCAACCTTCTTGTCTACCCGCTGGTTTCTTTGCATCAGCTTCTTGTCTTTTGGCCGCCTGACACCTAAACATGGACCAGGAGAAGTAGCAATGTCATCCTATTGTGTGGGTTCAACGGTGAAAACTAGGGAGATGACTAAGATAATGGGGTTTATTTATGAAGGGTCCCCGGATCGCACTTTTGTCGGACTTTCTAACGTTTTCAGGACTTGCACGTCTGTGACAGATATTTAACAGGGAATTGTGTCGCACACGATCGTATTGTGGCGTGGCTGCGCTGGCTTTCATGAGACAGACATCGGGGGATGATCCGACGGATTCGGACTGAGCGTGGGATTTAACTTTCAAATTGTATCGCACGCCCAAGCACTTACATGCACCAGGAAGAAGAAGGTGAACTCCGTCGGACCTGAGCGGGGAAGCGTCACATGCCGAATATCGGGCGCACGATCTTAGTGAATCACGCCACAGTGCATTATCGTCGGACAACGCACTTTCTATGAACTCCTCCGGACGGGTAAGTAAATGTGCCCCAATGTCTTAAGAGTGAGCCAAATGTCCAATTGGCTAGGTGACATTGATCTACAGCCAGTAGTGGTTCCATTTGGGCAGTAGCCCGGGGCCAAGCATTCTAGGGAGCCCATGGCCACCCAAACCACCCACCAAATTGTGGAATGAGAAAGACCTCCACCCATGGAATCCTTGTATATCTGTTCCTGCTCTCAATACACATGTAAACAAGAGCCATTTCAGGACCTTTAAAGGTCCTGAAACATCAGTTTGAAAGCAGGAGAAGGGACACATCCTTCATTCCCCAAGAAGCTGATTCTAGTACCAGATGTAGGAAGTGTTTCCAGACTCGTAGATGCCATAATATTCATACAACCCAGGACCCATGGGTGGTCTTACTCCATCCTTGTCTACAACTGACCACAACACATACATGACAAACTTGGGGGTCATTTCTTAATCCCCCCAATACCAAAGTACAACCATCTTGCTTAGAGGAAACCCTCTAAAAACTCTACAAATGCAAACGTAGACGAAACCATCAGAAGGGGTTAAAATTCACATAGTACAAAGTAACAAAGAAAAGAGAGGGAAGCTAAAGGGGAAAACAAGGAATAAAAGCAGTGAGTGAGCTCAGATACTCCAAAAAACGGAGACTCTGTAAATTTGTGTTTTGGCTCCACACAGAAGAGGTAAACGTGGATTGTGTTTAATCAGCGGCAGCTTAATTATTCTCCCGTTGATGAGAGTAAAGAGATTAGAGACGGAATGCATTTCCTTATTACGTAGGATTAGCCAAGTTGCTAAATTTTGGAATTAAGATGTTAATCATCTAATGAGATATTTTTTTTATAAAGGCTGCGCATACGGAAGGAGGGGAAAGTGATGGCGTCACGGCTTCTCACTAAACGTTCCAGGTCATTGTTCACTCATCAACAAATGGGCAAATTGTTGTTTTTTTAAACTAATGAGCATAAAAGTCGCGGCTCCATGTAATCAGATGAGGTCTAATTTCCAGGTGGAACAAAGGACGTTTCACAATGACCTAAAATGCAGGTCATTATAGGGAACCTGTCATCAGACTTGGCCTCTTAAACCACTACCAGTATATTGTGAAGCACCATAACAGCTTCTAGCTTTTGTTTCTTTTATGACCCAGTGTTGTTCCATCATCCAGAAAATCAACTTTGAAGTGAGATGTAAATTGGTTGTATAAAGTCATGGAGGAGGAGATTTTAACACTGAAGTCAAAGTGGGAAGCTCTGAACACCTTCTCCTCTGTGATTGACATCATGCATCAGACTTCAGGAGATCTGGATAGTGATGTCTATACGGATAGAGGAACATCAGTTACAGTGATGGGGGCTTTCTGAGTAAGAGAGAGCTTGACTTCAGTGTTAAAATCTCTGCCTCCTTGACTTCATACAACCAATTTACATCTGACTTCAAAACTAGATTTTCTGGATGATGCCATCATGAATTAACTTGACCTGGTAGGTGTTTAGCTGCTTAACAACATACTGGTAGCGGTTTATTAGGTAACTATCTGCTGACAGTTTCCATTTAAGCCACAGGGATGACAGCTGCAAAGAGTAGACAGTGTCTGGTGTGGGGTCTGCAACTTTCAAAGGAATCCTACCACCTACCTAAGGATCCGATGGTAGGTTTCTACTATCTACCTGACTCCTATACTGTCCCTTTCCTGTATTTTCCTGTATTGTGAATCTTTACATTCAGTAGATGCTGAGAAAAATTGTACCATTTATTTATGCAAATGGTCTTGGGTCTGTATAATTATCTGATGTCTGGTCGAGGTCTGTATTATTAGTTATTGTCTGGCCTGGGGTCAGTATTATTATCTGGTGTCTGGTCGGGGTCTGTATTTTTAGTTATTGTCTGGTCTGGGGTCTGTATCATTAGTTATTGTCTTGTCTGGGGTCGGTATTATTATTATCCGATGTCTGCTCGAGGTCTGTATCATTAGTTATTGTCTGGTCTTGGGTCTGTATAATTATCTGATGTCTGGTCTGGTGTCTGTATTATTAGTTATTGTCTGGTCTGGTGTCTATCATTAGTTATTGTCTGGTCTTGGGTCTGTATAATTATCTGATGTCTGGTCGAGGTCTGTATTATTAGTTATTGTCTGGTCTGATGTCTGTATTATTAGTTATTGTCTGGTCTTGGGTCTGTATAATTATCTGATGTCTGGTCGGGGTCTGTATTATTAGTTATTGTCTGGTCTGGTGTCTGTATTATTAGTTATTGTCTGGTCTTGGGTCTGTATAATTATCTGATGTCTGGTCGAGGTCTGTATTATTAGTTATTGTCTGGTCTGGTGTCTGTATTATTAGTTATTGTCTGGTCTTGGGTCTGTATAATTATCTGATGTCTGGTCGAGGTCTGTATTATTAGTTATTGTCTGGTCTGGTGTCTGTATCATTAGTTATTGTCTGGTCTGGTGTCTGTATCATTAGTTATTGTCTGTTCTTGGGTCTGTATAATTATCTGATGTCTGGTCGAGGTCTGTATTATTAGTTATTATCTGGTCTGGGGTCGGTATTATTCATTATTGTCTTGTCTGGGGACGGTATTATTATTATCCGATGGCTGCTCGAGGTCTGTATCATTAGTTATTGTCTGGTCTGGTGTCTGTATTATTAGTTATTGTCTGGCCTGGGGTCAGTATTATTATCTGATGTCTGGTCGAGGTCTGTATTATTAGTTATTGTCTGGTCTGGTGTCTGTATCATTAGTTATTGTCTGTTCTTGGGTCTGTATAATTATCCGATGTCTGCTCGAGGTCTGTATCATTAGTTATTGTCTGGTCTGGTGTCTGTATTATTAGTTATTGTCTGGTCTTGGGTCTGTATAATTATCTGATGTCTGGTCGAGGTCTGTATTATTAGTTATTGTCTGGTCTGGTGTCTGTATTATTAGTTATTGTCTGGTCTTGGGTCTGTATAATTATCTGATGTCTGGTCGAGGTCTGTATTATTAGTTATTGTCTGGTCTGGTGTCTGTATTATTAGTTATTGTCTGGTCTTGGGTCTGTATAATTATCTGATGTCTGGTCGAGGTCTGTATTATTAGTTATTGTCTGGTCTGGTGTCTGTATTATTAGTTATTGTCTGGTCTTGGGTCTGTATAATTATCCGATGTCTGCTCGAGGTCTGTATCATTAGTTATTGTCTGGTCTGGTGTCTGTATTATTAGTTATTGTCTGGTCTTGGGTCTGTATAATTATCTGATGTCTGGTCGAGGTCTGTATTATTAGTTATTGTCTGGTCTGGTGTCTGTATTATTAGTTATTGTCTGGTCTTGGGTCTGTATAATTATCTGATGTCTGGTCGAGGTCTGTATTATTAGTTATTGTCTGGTCTGGTGTCTGTATTATTAGTTATTGTCTGGTCTTGGGTCTGTATAATTATCTGATGTCTGGTCGAGGTCTGTATTATTAGTTATTGTCTGGTCTGGGGTCTGTATTATTAGTTATTGTCTGGTCTGGGGTCGGTATTATTCATTATTGTCTGGTCTGGGGTCTGTATTATTATCTGTTGAGTGGTCATGGGTCTGTATTATTAGGCATTGTTTGGTTTGGGGTCTTTTTTACGATTATTAATGGTAAAAAAGACATGAATTCTTTTGTCTTGGCTAAAATAAAATAAGACCCTTGTTAGGAGTGTCCTGAAGTCGCATTGCTTGATAGATATTACAGAGCAAACATATCCAGAGGAGCAATGAGTAAACCCGGAGTCACTGTCTGTGTATTTATATGTAATAATGTCTTCCCAAAGATACATCGGAGCGTTCCTTCTCCTCCGATGAATGAATAAATCAGATGGGTGCATGTAAATAATACATGGAGGGAGCAGGATTTGGCAGAGGAGTGTTGGAAGGTGCAGGAGGATTTGGCACGGCTTATGTGAGCAGCGTGTGGGTCTGTCAGAGTCTGATAAGTTTTATGGAAATCATATGTGCAGAGTTTGGAGAGCGGCCCACCTTCCTCATCCCACTAAGCCCACCGGAACAGAGAGGGATGAGTCAACTATTCAATGTCAATTCAGTTCTGAGTATCGGATGTATCATGAAGGAGCCGCCAGTGACCTGAATGCAGAGATGTGGAGACCAAGAGAGACCTTCACAGGTCCATTTCCACCTTCCCGACAATTTTACAAAAAAAGGTCCAGTTTCTGTGTTTTATGAAACTTTTTTCGACAACGTTTGAGAAAAACGTTAGAAAAATATATTTTGTCGAAAAACATTTGTGAACCTTTTTTTAATGAAATTTGCCTTTGTATTAAGGATTTTTAATAACACTGGTGAAGCTTTTTTTTAATAAATTTTTTTTAAAAATTGAAAAACTTGGGTTGGGTTTTGCAGGACATTTTTTTGTGCTGAAACACCCGGCTTACACTCGTGTAGTTGTATTTCACTGCCTGTGCATGAGAAATATGCAGACAGCAGGGAGGGCCTCTGGTGTGCCCTAAAGGGGATGACTCAGGATAGCCCGGGAGCACTTAGATCCAGGGACGTCCCTTAATTGCTATTTCTGGGGTGGATGGTCCATTAAGAAGTCAAATCTCCAGGATGAGCTGTAAGGGTTAAACCTTACAGCTGATCCTGCACCAACATTGCACGGCCTCATTACCAGCGCTGTACAGTCAGCGAGGGGTTAAAGAGTATAATGAAGCAGCATGAACCAGAGGAATATATCTGGATAGACTGCAGTGCGGAGTTATTAAATATACTGAAAGCCCCTATATCATCACCATGGAGCGGCAGCGGAGGTCACATTCTGTGACTATAGGATCTTATTAACCTGTATATATATATAACACACATGGTATATAGACGGCGCCAGGAGCTCGGGATGGGAAGCTTTGCAGATGTAGTTATCTATTTTTGAACATTCGGGTGTCATGGTAACCACGGAATGCCAGCGGGTGAAATGTTACAAGATTCCGCTCCTTCTAGGCTAAAGCTCGACAAACAATTAAAACTTAGATTTCAGGTTATTTGTATGAAGAAAAATAAACTTTGCTGAGAAGGCAAATATGTGAAAGTCAAGGAAATGATAATTAACGTGAAATGGGATAATAGTTGTTCTGCTGATGAGACCTGAGCGATCAGTGGTAGAAGAACATAAAAGAAACTTATTTCCCTGCAGTGCCCCCACAGGAAGGAGAAGGGATTGAATATTTTATACCAAAATCTGTTATGGTGTAAAGGTTGTAGGACAGGTGTCAGTTTTACAGTGTGTATGCGTTGCAACCATGTATAAATCGACGCACATTCTAGGTTAGGTAAAGTGTCAAGGGCAGGATCTTTTGGACTGGTACCAAGATCCTAGTGTCCTGTAAAGTTGTCCGCTATACACATGACAGGTCTCTATTGATTTTGTGTCACATGCCCTGACCTCTGCCTGACATATTGGGGCACATTTACTTACCCGGTCCGGCACGATCCCCGATCCGGAGTGTCCGCCAGAGTGCACACATGCCATGATTCAAGAAGCCCCCAGAAGGCTAGGGAACTGGGCTACCGCTCAAACAGCCTATATTATAATCTTCTATTGCTTGGTACTGTGGACTAATGTTTCTCAACCGTTGCCACCAGTGGAATTACTCCCAGATGTAGCAGCCAATCAGCAACATCCAGATCCTTTCATGGGGGTTAAAGGGTGATAGCCAGGCAACACTCCCCCCCCCCCACATATAATCCTTTGAGTTTCACAAAGGGTCCATGATCCACTTTGTCCCCTCAGTGTTATTACAAGAGGTAGGGACCTGGTGGTTCCGGTGCAACAAAAAGTAGGGTGCAAAGTCATGATCTTTGTATGTGGGTTAAAGGGTGAGAACCGGGGAGGTCACTCATACAACGACCTTCGGCGCAGCACAAAGTCAAACCGGTTTCGTGATGGATCGAAACCCCTGCTAAGAATGATAGATACATATTCATCTATTGCTTACAGATTTTAATGTAATCCCCCTCCCCTGTAAGCGCAGCTATTCTTCCTTGAAAATAAAATAGGTTATACTTATTAAAAATCATTTTTGTCCTTTGGAAGGAAACGATTGCCCTATAAAAAATCTCAACCTCTGACAAACAGCGACGAGATGATTCCGGTGTCCTTATCATTATTAATATAACACCGCGCTGACATGTCCGAGGCAAATCATTAAAATATGTTCAGAACTTTATTAAAATGTCAAGTGATGAGACTCTGCCAATCAGATTTCTATTACCTCTGTCACCGGGGCTGTCATGTCCTATCCGTCCCATGAACAATAATCTATTAATGACATTTTGGGCTCCCACAGAGGCGTCGCGGGGCCCTATGTAAATACCCACAGCCCCGGAACCTCAATATTATGCTGCAATTATTGTCTAATTAAAATGCTAATCACAGGCGGCTAATGAACAATGGCAGATTAATGGGAGCACATTGTGTCATAAATTTTGCTACTAAACAATAGTATAGTTATGGATGCAGACATATAAAAGGCGCATGAAATAAGGGAATTTCCAAAAATGTTTTCAATAGTTTTTTAAAAAAATATATATACCACCTTTACATATGAAAAAAAGACATTTTGGAGAGAACGCTGATGTCATTGACTGTCGAGAGGCAGTCGGGGCTGATGACAATAGAGTGGTGGAGACTACTGAGCAGCAGAACGGTAAGTACTTTTTGATTAGCCCCAGCCTCAAGGGTTTTCAAAGGCATGGCACCGGCGCCAGCATCTTCTGATTGCCTGGCAAGGAGGTAAGTAAAGGTTTACTTTTTTGTCCTTCCCAACCTACCCCCATAACACATGCCTCCTTCCCGTGGCCACCACAAGATTTCTGTCTATTCTTGGACAACCCCTTTAACTAAGGAACCCCTTTACATTCCTGTTGTTCCTCACTGTAGCTAAATGGAAAGGGTTAAATGGGTTGTCCAATATGTAACTGCCATCCCATAGGGTAGGATAAAACATTCTGATTGGCAGAGGGTGACTAATGAGATTCCCACCGATCACAAGAACGTGGGGGTTCATCGTTGTTGGATCGTTAGGCTGAAAATCGACTGCGAATGCTGCTCCATTAAATAGCCAATCATAGCTTTACTCAAACTGCCCCTCCTTCAGTTAGGAGTAAAGGGACCCCCATTACTGAAATCACAGTAGCCTCCAAGGACTTCTACTCCTTTCTATCCTCCATGGAGGCTGCTGTGGTTTCATGTGATACATACATGGGGTAGATTTTGCAAATGTTAGTGGGTGAAGGACCTTAGATGACATCACCCTGGTCACATGAGATGAAATGCTGAATGGTGAGAAGGAGGCATGGGACATGGGGAGGAGCCGTTGGACTTGGCCGAGCATGGCAGTAGGGAAGTTTAGCTTCAGACACCATTGCTGACAAGAGGCTCCATAAAGGAGCTCAGTTATGCCAGAGAGAGGTCTCCTGTCATAGTATATATTCTGCTATACTGCTTTATGATTAATGTGGAGGACTGGTAACAAGATGCTAAATAAAGTTACAAAAAAAAAAAAAATTAAATACCAAATGTCAGATTTTTCTATTTTATGTTATCTCTGTCAAATAGAATAAAAAGTTGTAAAGATTTCTCTATCTCTCAACAACCACAGCTCATCCTACAAACACCAAGCCCTCACACAGCCTAACGTAATGTAAAAATAACCTACGTCTTTCAAAATATTCAACAGCAATTTTGTTTTAGATTTTTCTTATGTTTTTTATCCACCCAAATGGAGGAACACCATAAAGTTTCTGTTTAAAGAGAGGCTAGCTTTCCCACATGACTCCCCCATTTCTGATCGGTAGACCCCCGGGCCCACTGCCAAAAGACATCAGGGGGTGAGGGTTTCGAGTTTTTCGAGTTTGCTGCAGTTTCTCCCACTCCTGCGTCAAATGTAGGAGCTGGATCGGGTCTTCAGCTGTCAGACAAAGCCAGAACCTTGAATATTTTTTTTATTTTTAACTATCCCTATATCTCATGAACAAAACAGCACAAAATATTTATGGTATTGCACAAAAAAAGAAGTTATGGCCCTTAGACAAAGTATGAAAACTCAATAAAGATGCCCCGGTCATTAGAGCCCTTTAGAGGGCATCTAACACTAGGATGAAGGGTTGTATGCAAATGAGCCTGAGGGGCTCCAGGCTCCATTAACACCTATGGAGCCTGGAGCCACTCAGGCTCATTTGCATATAGTCTTTCTATCTTGATGGTAGATCTCCTTTGAGGGGTCAATTCTCGTATAAACCCCTTTAATATCCCTTTTATGCAGCATTGGAAATACTCTAAAAATGTTTCCCTCCTGATAAGAGTTGATACAATGGGGCACATTTACTTACCCGTCTCGTCGCGATCCCACGAAGTGCGTTGTCCGATGAGGATTCGCAGCTGCCGCATTTCACTGAGATCGTGCGCTTGATATTCTGTGTCGCTTCCCCGCTCAGGTCCGCCGGAGATCACCTTCTTCTTCCTGGTGCATGTAAGTGCATGGCTTCCCACACAATTCTGAATGTTAAATCCCGCGCTCAGTCTGAATCCGTTTGACGGCCCGCCCCCCGATTTGCGTCGCGTGAAAGCTGGCGCCGATGCACCAAAATCCGATCGCGTGCAACAAAGCCCTTCTAAATGTGACGCACATCGCAAATTGTAGGATCTTCCGACGATAGTGCGGTCCGCGGAGTCTGTATCATAGATTACTGCCACTCTAAAAAAAAAATACTTCTGCCACAAAAAACTATCTCTGAAACTGCTATGAAAACGGATGAATGACAAAATATTTGGGTTTAGAAGGATTAAACCAGAAACATAAGCCCACAAAAGGAAAAGCTGACTTTGTCGCCATGGTCCGTTCAGCTGCTCATTTCCCCGTCCCGGTAGTTTCCCGATACATAACATGTGACCTTTCCTCAGGCCTTGTGATAATTCTGCTCCCCCCATTATTTGATCACACCCTCCCTCCCGGAATGATGTAACAATCTTCATTTCCTGGTCATGACTTTACAATTTCTTGCACATTACGGAACGCAAAGATTTTGTTAAAGGGATCAGGATCGGTCTCAGGCTCCGGGGGAATGAGGGATTTTTTTTTTTCCTTTGCTTTATTTTATGTCGTCCTGATTAGAATCACTCTGAAAATGAATCTGAAAAAATCAGATGCTGAAAACTGAAGAAACCCTCGGAGAGTTCACTTCAAGTTCAAACTCAACTCTGAGATTCGGGTCAGATAAGTACTCGGGAAAAGAGAGAATTCTACAAACAGACGTTACGTGAATAAAAACACACAGCGGATATAAAAGTCCTTGATAGAAAATCATTTAAAAGCCGTAAAGGCTTCTAAAAAGAAATCTAGTGCATCGTACCCGACAACGTTCCAGACTACCCTCCGCAGAGGGGACAGGTTAGAATAAAAACGTTATTAGGACGGAAAAAACAAATGATAGTTTACTGCCAAATACATTCATTTCTCATATTATGGAAATAAAAATGTTGACGTCTTACATTAGTTTTTTCTTCTTTATTGACAGAAAGCTTCTCTCCAACACAGCGTGTAATGTCCCTCCTCCTTTCTGACATGAGGGACAGTCTTCTCTCAGCACTCCCACTGCTCCTGCAATGCCTCATGACCCTTGGTATCACAGGCAGTAACAGGGTAAGCTGCAAGATCACTAGTTTCTAGAGTGAAGATTTTTTTTTTTTTAGCCTAAAAGTATCAATAGTAATCTTCTATATTCTGGGCATGAAATCTACATCTCCTTTAAACAGTATTTTGCGTATTATTTATTGAAGCTTTTAGGCTACAGCTTTTAGGTTCTCAGCACTCCCACTGCTCCTGCAATGCCTCAAGACCCTTGGTATCTGTCACGGGTGCCCCTGCGATCCTTGTCTTGGGTCACAGGCGCACCCCTGTTCTTCTGTTTGCCCCGCTACGCACGCTGCGATTCATACCTAGTCAGGTTCCAGCAGCATCTCCCACGGCTCCTTGCGCGTGTCCCCGCTGCCTAGGGTGCGCACGTGGCGGCTCTGCTAAATTTAAAGGGCCAGCGCACCGATAGTTGGCGCTGGCCACCTGACGTTCCTGATAAATTTCCAGTCCCTTCCTGTGTTCCCTGCTGGATCTTTGAGCCTATACCATAGAGAAAGCTCCCCTTCGATATTCCTGTCTATTCCTGCGTTCCTGGTTGTTTCTGTGTTTTCCTGTTCCCATGTTCCTGCATTCCTGTTCCCGTGCTCCTGTGTGTTCCAGTCCATTTCTGTTTTCCCATTTCCCTTCTGCCTGGACCTCCCTTTGCTGACCCCAGATTGGACCTGTCCTTGTATCTCTGCCACCTGCCCTGACCCTGAGCCTGAACCTGACTATGAGACTGTCTCCTGCAAAGGTACCTTGACCTCGGCTGCCACCGTGGGCTTGTCGCACCTGTGGAACCACCTGGTGGTATCCTGCCGCAGCAAGTCCATCCCGCTTTGCGGGGGGCTCTGATGAAGACCAGGGGCCACTTAGATTCCGGTCCCAGGTGTCGGCTAGTACCACCTCCCGCGGTGGTCCAGAGGGTCCACTAATCCCGAATTCTGACAGTAACACAGGCAATAATAGCACGATCACTAGTTTCTAGTGGGAATCTTTTTCTTTTTACCTTAAAGGTCTCAATAGTAATCTTCTATATTCTGGGCATTAAATCTTTATCTCCTTTGACCAGTATTTTGTGAATTACTATTGAGGCTTTTAGGCTACGAATATGTAGTCTTTAACCCTTACCACGAACCGCATAATAGCGTGTCAGCAAGCGGCAACAGCCAGCAGTGCATAGGAACTGTGATCTTGGCTGTGATCATCATTACCTGTGATGTCATCGATCCATGACAGCCTTGGGTCTTAAGAAGACCCAAGGACCTGACATTTCAGCAGATCTGTTACAGCGTTCCAGTGGCACATAAAACAACATATTACAACATTATGAAATTCAGCCTGGTGACTTGACTAGTCACACAGCGCATGTCATTCAAAAGTAATATATATAAGTTATCTTTTGTTCAGTAAAACCAATTTGTTTAGCAGTGTATGTGCAATGCTCTATGGGGATGAAAAGGGGCAAAAAGGGGTCTCCTGGTGACAGGTTCCCTTTAATCGTAATGTTGATGTTCGGAGGCATCTAGACCTATTCAGAGTTCTCTGCTGCTCCTGCTGTGCTCTGCTCTGTGTGAAACTCTCTCCTCTCCCTGCTGTACTCTGCTCCTGAGCTCAGCTATTCCACAGACCCACAATCATTACAGTAACGAAGAATTATCTCCTCGGGAGATTGAACCTTTTTTTTTCTCCAGATGTCCTAAAAGTGTGAGGTATGGAATGATGACAGAGGAAGAAGAGGGTGTTGATCTTGTGGGAGAGAGAGTGACCAACTCACTTATTTGATTCCACTAGTGAGGCCACGGACGTTCATCATGAAGTGAGTGGAGATAAATCATCGTGAAGCCCTGCCATAAAGTGGATTCAGGTGAGACACCTTGTAACCAGCATAAATAACATTCCTACACATTTAGCTTTTATTTTTAATACCTACTGCCTATATCTTTATACATTTACCTAGGAGGATGATAACAGAACTACAAGTCTAGAGACGTCCAGAAGGTTCATACACTACATAGTGAGCTGTAATTCGGAGGTTGCTGGAGGCTGTAACATGTAGTGACTGCTCTGATCTGACATGTAGCATGAACACTCACATTCATGGACCCCTATTAATGCTTCATTCCCCCACAAGAATCATCCACCTAAAATAGAATTAGGGGGGGGGGGGAGGGGTAAGGTCTCTTGTTAGTTCAAGGAATATTTCAACGTTGTCTTTTGCCAGGACTTGTTAGTTTCAATGGATAAACATCTGAAGCTTTATATATAGAGAGAAAGCCAATGAACTAGACAAGGGATGAACTTCAGACTGAATAATATACAGTGAAGTTCTATGTCCGGGTGATTGACGGGGAATGACAAGCTGTTCGTTATGGGAGACTCATAAATATTTCATATTCCCGCACTATAAAAAGGAGAAATGTGAAGGTAAACTACGGAAAACAGCGTCCGGAATATAAAATCACAGCAACTAATCTGTATTCATTTGGAACCTATGAATTTCTGTCCATAGGGATGATTATGAAAGTCGGAGAGGAGTGTGTTGACTTAGTGCAGCACAGTGACCTGTTTGTTGATGTAATTACTGTGTGTCCTGTTAGGGAAGATAGGGGTCTATTGCATGGGAATGTGTACGTGGCGGTATATCATGATATGATGAATATTAAGATCAGAATGGCAGGAGTGTGCTGACTTTGTGGGGACAGTGACCTATCCACACAGGTAATTATGTTAAAGAGGACATATACACTCACCGGCCACTTTATTAGGTACACCATGCTAGTAACGGGTTGGACCCCCTTTTGCCTTCAGAACTGCCTCAATTCTTTGTGGCATAGATACAACAAGGTGCTGGAAGCTCCTCAGAGATTTTGCTCCATATTGACATGATGGCATCACACAGTTGCCGCAGATTTGTCGGCTGCACATCCATGATGCGAATCTCCCGTTCCACCACATCCCAAAGATGCTCTATTGGATTGAGATCTGGTGACTGTGGAGGCCATTTGTGTCCAGTGACCTCATTGTCATGTTCAAGAAACCAGTCTGAGATGATTCCAGCTTTATGACATGGCGCATTATCCTGCTGAAAGTAGCCATCAGATGTTACAGGGTACATTGTGCTCATAAAGGGATGGACATGGTCAGCAACAATACTCAGGTAGGCTGTCGCATTGCAACGATGCTCAATTGGTACCAAGTGGCCCAAAGAGTGCCAAGAAAATATTCCCCACACCATGACACCACCACCACCAGCCTGAGCCGCTGATACAAGGCAGGATGGATCCATGCTTTCATGTTGTTGACGCCAAATTCTGACCCTACCATCCGAATGTCGCAGCAGAAATCGAGACTCATCAGACCAGGCAACGTTTTTCCAATCTTCTACTGTCCAATTTCGATGAGCTTGTGCAAATTGTAGCGTCAGTTTCCTGTTCTTAGCTGAAAGGAGTGGCACCCGGTGTGGTCTTCTGCTGCTGTAGCCCATCTGCCTCAAAGTTCGACGTACTGTGTGTTCAGAGATGCTCTTCTGCCTACCTTGGTTGTAACGGGTGGCGATTTGAGTCACTGTTGCCTTTCTATCAGCTCGAACCAGTCTGCCCATTCTCCTCTGACCTCTGGCATCAACAAGGCACTTCCGCCCACAGAACTGACGCTCACTGGATGTTTTTTCTTTTTCGGACCATTCTCTGTAAACCCTAGAGATGGTTGTGCGTGAAAATCCCAGTAGATCAGCAGTTTCTGAAATACTCAGACCAGCCCTTCTGGCACCAACAATCATACCACGTTCAAAGGCCACAAATCACCTTTCTTCCCCATACTGATGCTCGGGAGAACTGCAGGAGATTGTCTTGACCATGTCTACATGCCTAAATGCACTGAGTTGCCGCCATGTGATTGGCTGATTAGAAATTAAGTGTTAACGAGCAGTTGGACAGGTGTACCTAATAAAGTGGCCGTGAGTGTATATATTTAATGAGATACGCTCACAGAGACAAGAGATTTCCCACTCTGGAGGTAATGAAATCATTCAAATGTTAAAAACAGCATGGGATGAATGAGCTGATTTTGTGAGGACAGTGACCTGTTGCATCAGGTAAGTACTTTACATAGGGCAGTGTTGTACATTATAGGGGAATGCTCTTAAATAGACTAAACTTAAGATAAAACAAATAGAAAATGTGATTTTTGAAATGAGCAGCAGAAGAGGAGTGTGCTGACTTTGTGGGTAAATTGACCTGTCCAGTCAGGTAAATATGTTACAGATGACAGTGTTGTGTATTATAGAACAGTGTGGCAGATTTACTTACCCGACCCATTCGCGATCCAGCGGCGCTTTCTCTGCGGTGGATTCGGGTCTTCTGGCGATTCACTAAGGTAGTTCCTCCGCCGTCCACCAGATGCCGCTGCAGCGCTGAAGTTCCCCGAGGCCCGCCGGAATGCCCTGAAGTTCACCGGCCTATTCCTGGTGAAGGCAAGTGCGAGTCCCGCAACACTTTCTTTTTTTTAAATGCGGCGTTTTTTTCCGAATCCGTCGGGTTTTCGTTCGGCCATGCCCCCCGATTTCCGACGCGTGCATGCCGGTGCCGATGCGCCACAATCCAATCGCATGCGCCAAAATCCCGGGGCAATACAGGGAAAATTGGCGCAAATCGGAAATATTCGGGTAACACGTCGGGAAAACGCGAATCAGGCCCTTAGTAAATGACCCCCAATCTTATTAGAACTGCTAAAAGTTCTACATATAGAGAAGTAATCATAAAGTTGGAGGGGATAGAAAACCGTGTGGCTTATAAAATCACAGTGATTGGGAACAATATGAGATGAGTGTGCTGAATTTGTGCCTCCAGTGACCACCATCTTATGATTATGTCGGAGAGGAAAGTATTAAATTTTTTAAGTGCCAAGTGACAGTGCCTATGGGAAAGGTGCCACACACATAGTGCCTGGAGATGGAACACAGTATAAGATGAGTATGTTGACTTTGCAAGAGAAAGTGACCTTTCCAATAGCTTAGTTATAATAGGACAGGATTAATAAGATAAGGGAGTATTCAAAAAGCAGATCTGGGTAGAATATCTTGAAAGGATATTGAGAAACAAGAAATAAAGAAATTGATTTTGTAGGAGACAGTGACCTCTAAAAGGAAGAAGATTAGAGTGATAATTCTCAGACCTTCCTGGACCATCACAGACATTACATGTAGCCACTGTGTAGGTCTAGGACCAATACTTACATTCTTTAGCCATCACCCTGTGTTATATGAGCATATGTCTTCATATGTTTTATAAGAATTTACAATAATTTTTGTTCACGTTGAATACAAATTTTGATTATATTGTCAAGGTCTGTAATTGGCTGCACTGGCCACATGACGAATGACTATGATGTCATCACTGGAACTGATGGAGATCCACTGTGATTGGTACAATTGTTTATGTTACATAATATCAATGTCATTTCAATGTTTGAGATGTTCTCCATATTTGATCTTATCAATATATTTTTAGCTTCCGTCCTAAAATGAAGCACCACATGTGACCCTGCAGTAAATGTTAACGCGACCTCTGCTAAATCTCCCCCAGGGTGCATTAACATCTTATGTCTGACTTTACATCTCTTCATTTATTTATAGAAGAAGATGCGCAAGCCTGCGCTCAACTTCAGCGTCGGAGGAATTCCTGACCTAAAAATAGTGCGGGGGAGGAATACTAAGACTCCACATTGGAATATTCAGATCTCAAGATGTTTGGCTCTGTGATAATATATTGTGGTACATGGCCTTTATGTATTTGCCGCACCTAAACCCACCACAATTAATTTTGGGGCCCTTGACTGGCAGATTTTGTGGGGGGCCCCCTGGCGCATTGGTTTCCCATCTTGTGCTACAACACCATATCACAAATATATGTTTACAACTATGGGAAGGTGGGGGGGGGTTCTGTGACTAGGAGTCCCCACTCCTGACTGCAAGCACAGTAACCCAACCCCCTTCCCAAACCTATCCCCAGATGAAACACAAGAAGAACAAATGAGCATCGGAAATGTCAAACCACATCTGAGAAGGGGTTTAGAATTCGGGAGACTTGCTTTTTGTTGGTCTTATCATGCACTAAAATTGCGCCAAAAAAGTGTCCGTAAACTAGACGTGTTGGGATTGAAGAAGCAAGAAAAAAGTCCTAAGTGTCGGAAAAGAAGCAAAATTTTGGGAACACCAAAAGACGGCCATTATGCCCAATATGGCCCATTACAACCATAGGGCATTATTTATCATTGGTTTTCCTGGGCTTTTTTGGCTCAAAAAAGTCTCAAAGTAGTCGCACTGGGTTTTGAGACTTTTCACTGCTAAAAAATCTCACAGGACTATATACACCTCTTCTTTAATCTGGTGTAAACATAGAACTACTGCTAGTGCAACACTGTGCAGAGCCAAAGTCATATCTTGGGACTTTTGCAAAAAGTCTCATAAAAAGTCTCATAGTCACAGTAAAAAAGTCTTATGCATTTTGAGACTTTTTGGGGACTTTTTGAAAAAACAGAAAGTAGACCATAAGAACATTTATTAAAGGGCCAAAGCCACTTTAAAGAATGTGATGGGCAGCGGAGCTCCAATATTAGACATGAAAATTTCCTAATGAGCCACTTAAATGGTAAATAATCCCCATTATGTCTATTAAAATCTAGACAAGACCTAGACGAGAATAATTCCCTTAGGAATGGAGCTGAAGGTGTGGAATCTACAGGAATAGCGTACATTAGAGTAATATAGGTGGAATACCCTACAAAGCAGACCCTAAAGGAACAGTACCACATACATAGTGCCTATAAGAAAAGTGCCACACTCTGGGCCTATTGGAAGATGGTAAAACTGTACGGTACCTATAGGAACAATGGTCAGTTTCCATGGAATAGTGCCATAAGGTAGTGGCCCCCAACCTTGTTGCTCTAGAGGTCAGTAGTTTATATGGTAATATTGCTGGGGAAAAGGGATTGTTAGGAAGGGTGGTTGGACTGGTAACCTGAGGTGCTGTAGGAGGAGGCTCTTCTAATTTTCACATCTCCTATTGCCCATAGCAAGAGCAGCCAGTGACTGACGATGTGGTAGAGGGGCCTGACCTACCTCTCCAAGCACAGTATACCTTCCTGCTCCATCTTCCTCCTGCGGCTTGAGACTAAATGCTTCTCAGAGAACACAACCAAAAGTGCCATAAAGTGATTTATTGATACATATAGGGGCTTATTTACCAAGGGTCTCCGGCCGCACTTTCATTGGATTTTCCAACGTTTTCAGGATTTGCGCCGCTGTGACAGGTATTTAACAATTGTGTCGCACGCGATCGGATTGTGGCATGGCCGTGCTGATTCCATGTGACAGAAATCAGGGGGCGGGCCATTGGACAATCTTAATGATTCGGACTGAGTGCGGGATTTAACTTTCAAATTGTGTTGCAAGATCATGCACTTACATGCACCAGGAAGAAGAAGGTGAACTCCAGGGACCTGAGCGGGGAAGCGACACATGCAGGATATCGGGCGCACAATCTTAGTGAATCGTGGAACAGTGCATTATACACGGACAATGCACTTACATGCACCAGGAAGAAGAAGGTGAACTCCGGGGACCTGAGCGGGGAAGCGACACATGCAGGATATCGGGCGCACAATCTTAGTGAATTGTGGAACAGTGCATTATACACGGACAATGCACTTTTGGGGAACGAGTCAGGATGGTTAAGTACGGTAAATGTGCCCCATAGATAGCAATTATGAAATATCAAACCCATGCCTTTATCCTAACCCCATTCCATCAATTTGTTAGCAAATTGCCTAAAATCCAAAAACTAAAAAAAAAATAGAAATTTTTGCAACCCTAATATATCGTAAACGAGGCCGAAAATGACCAAATTACATTAATGGAAAATTAATCCTATAAAAATAAATGATGCACAAAATATAAACATGAATCTCGGATGCAGTAAAAGACAAAACATTTCCTCTTCATCCTAAAGAGCCTGATGATTAGATGTTCCTGGTGGGGGGGTCAAAGGATCCATCCATCTGTTAATAAGCGTCTTCATATCGGGATGATCTGGTCTTCACATCCGGCTCCTGACACTCTAATCCTCTCCAATAATGAGGCAGGGGTGGGGATTGATCAATGACTTCTCCCACTGTTTGTACAATTGACGTAAGTGGATACCGTGGACCTTCTCACCTCAATTAGATCCCTCCAGTGCTCATTTAGGAAGGAGAATGGCGGGATCATTAGCCGTATAACCGGTGAGCGGCCTACACTCGGCCCGGATCCCCGATAGCCGTCTCTACCGTCATCTTTGATTGTGTACACAGGAGTCAGAGCGCGGCAGACGGTTCGGGGCCTTTGTTGAGTGAATGAATTATTCCTGAAGCATCTCGTATTCTGGTAGAGGTCCTGCCGGGGCTATTGATCATTGGCCTGCGCCCGATGACAGCTCAGATTTTGCCGTTTTGACTTTGTTGTGCATTGTGACGGAATAAGCCTTCCATCGGTGAACATTTCATTAAAGCGCATTCCAGCCGGATTGATTTCTCGGCTTCCAAGAACTACTGGAAATACAAGAACTTTACATCATCCATTGACAAATCCTTATTAACCTCTTATGGAATATTTATATTCAGCTTTTTGCACAGGAAAACATTTATTATTTTTCCTTAGACTTTTCATTAAATTTAAAGGGGCTTCCTGGAATTATACTGTTGAAGACCGACCCTAGGAAAGTGGCCAATGTCTGACCACAGGAGGATTTGTTTTTTTCCGGGGGCCACAAGAGAAGTTATGTCAGAGGGCAGTGGTGTAACTAGAAGCTGATGGGCCCCAGTGCAAAGTCTGTGCCGGCCCCCGACTATAATGTATGGTTTATAGTAATAGTCTTCTCATATGGGAAAGTGACACCATAAGGGCCCCCTAAACATCCTGGGCCTGGGTGCGACCGCAACCTCTGCACCCCCTCCAGTTATGCCCCTGTTTGAGGGGCACCTAATGCATAGATTTGCTTCCTGCTCTGCATATCTTTGGACTACCATATTTTTCAGACTATAAGAAGCAGATTTAGTTATCCAAAAAGGAAAAAATATATTTGACAAAAATTAAAAATTCCCTGCTGGTCACACACAAGCTCAGCACACACAGCTCTGGTACTATACATCCATACACTCATACTCAGCTCTGCTACATACATTCACTCACATGAACACATACAGCACTGCTACATTCATTCATTCACTCACACACTGCTCTTCCTCATACCCAGTCCCAACCTCCACTTCTTCTGTGGCCCCATAACCCTGGCAGTATGAAAGGGTTCAAGAGGCTTGTGGTGATGCAGGAAATATGTGACCAGTCCCATGCTTATGACATCGCTCTAGGTCCTGCAGTAATACTCACATCAAGACAGCATGGGAAAAGAAGAGAGCAGTGCAGAGGCTCCTCTCTCAAAAAATCTCAAGGTAGATGGTCAGGAGGGTCTGAGTTTCTGAGCTCTGCGCATGCACAGTAGCACTCACGCATAACGGCACTCACATTGGGGGTCATTTACTAAGGGCCCGATTCGCGTTTTCCCAACGTGTTACCCGAATATTTCCAATTTGCGCCGATTTCCCCTGTATTGCCCCGGGATTTTGGCGCACGCAATCAGAATGTGTCGCATCGGCGCCGGCATGCACGCGACGGAAATCGGGGGGCGTGGCCGAGCGAAAACCCGACGGATTCGGAAAAACCGCCGCATTTAAAAAAAGAAATGTGTCGCTTGGGACGCGCTTACCTTCACTTGGTCCGGCCCGGTGAACCTGAGTGCGTTCAGATGCTTTTCAGCGCAGCAGCGCCACCTGGTGGACGGCGGAGGAACTACCTTGATGAATCACGGCCGGACCCGAATCCACCGCAGAGAACGCGCCGCTGGATCGCGAACGGACCGGGTAAGTAAATCTGCCCCATTGGGGCACATTTACTTACCCGGTCCAGTCGCGATCCAGCGGTGGGTTCTCAGACGCTGATTTGGGTTCTGCCGGGATTCACTAAGGTCCGTGCGCCGATATTCACCAGGTGTCGCTTCTGCGCCGAGGTCCGCCAGAGTTTACCTGCTTTTTTCCCCCGATTTCTGTCGCGTGAAAGTCGGCGCGATTGCGCCAAAAATCTATCTCGTGCGCCACAATCCCGTGAAATACAGCGCAAAGCGGAAATATTCGGGAAAAACCCGACGGATTCGCGGCTGCAGACCCTTAGTAAATGTGCCCCACTGTCTCTGAAACCGGTGCTAATGTGCATGTACAGAGCTCAAAAGAAGCCGGACTGCTACACAAATTCCTGCAGAATGCACTATATTTTTTTGGTTCACTTTCTTCATGCTGTGCATCAGAATGCCCCTCTTAGTGCACATTTTTCTGTTTTGTCGGACACAGTGCTCCCACGACACAAAACTTGGGCAGACACTTTATAAATACATGGACAAGCAGTTTCCACATTCTTTCTAGTGCAAAGTCAGACAGAAAACTGGTGCAAACGCTTTAATAAATGTGCCCCAATATCTCTGTAGTGTGATATATACATATAAATAAATCCAGTTGTTTTAATCTTTCCTCATAACTGAGACCCTCCATACCCCTTATTATTTTTGTGGCTCTTGGTTGTCCCCTCTCCAGCTCCGGCGTAGGGTATTTTTATGCTTCTTATATATTTCACCTGACAGACAAAGTATGTGTGAGTAGTGTGTACCTATAGCACATACAGTACATGGATCCCAGGAGATAAGTGGATTTTCATGAAGTCCATTTCAAGTCTTTCGCTTAAATCCAGTTTTTCCGCCTCGGCTGGAGATCTTTCCGTAGTCATGTGGGGCACTCGGGGATTATTGAGTAGTGGAGTCTGTGTCCTGTGATAACACGGCTGTCGATATCTCCTCTCAGTCCCGCTCAATATTACGCTATTGCTATAATTTGATTATTGATTACTTTTATTATCTACTTTTTTCAAGCAATTACAATTCCTGATCAGTTGCCAAGTCTTAAACAAAGAAAGAAGATAACGACGTCCTACAATGTGTGTAACTCAAGAATCATACAGAGGAAGAAGTAAGTATCTTCTATTGTATTGGGGAATCATATTTAAGCTTAAGAACTACAAGAAATATTGTCATTTGATTAAAAAATGGACATAAAAATCTTGAAGTTGGGTCAATTTCTTGGATTATGCACAACGTGTGACTTCACAAAGAAGCTCAGTGTTAGATGGACTCAGGGCCCACGGAAAAATGTATTCCTGGAGTCCCCCAATGCAAAGATGTAGGTTATTATCATCTGACATAAATTACTTTCTGTAGAAGCTCGCTACTCACTATTGCCTCTGACTGTGGTGGTGCTGGCAGTCCTGTCAGTAACCTGCTGACTGGCTCTTGCCTCAGATTTTTGTGGTCCTGGAAGACATGATGTTACTAAGCTGCTGACTGGCCGGTGTCTTGGACTGTTAAGGCTCTGGGAGTACTGTGAGTAAGATGCAGGCTGGTTCCTTGCCTCAGACAGCTGTGGCTGCATTCACACTGCCGCAAGGGGGCGTATATACAGCCGACATACGTTCCCCATAGACGGCAATGGGCGCACAGCTCCCTACGGGAGCGGTACGGTGCAGCACAAGTGCGGCACCGTACCGCTCCGTACCTGGGAAAAGATAGGACATGTGCTATATTTCTCCGTAGTACGGCGCCGTACGCTCACCCCCTCCTCCTCTCCCCACATGCCGCCGTTGCCCGCCGTGCTACGGTACGGCAGGCAACAGCCGTCTGAATGTAGCCTAAGAGCTGCGCAGTCGCCTTTGCCTCAGATCGTTGAGGTCCTAGAAGCCCAGTCAGGAACCTGCTGACTTGTCATTGCCTTGGATGTTGTAGCAATGGAGACCCTGCCAGTAAGTGCTGGCTGCCCCTTCCATGGGTGTTATGACTTTAGGAGTCATGTCAATAACCTGCTAACTGGCCCCTGCCTTGCACTGATATCGTCCTGGCCGTACTGTCAGTGACCTGCCTGCTGGCACTTGCCTCAGATTAAGAAGGTCTAAGGGGCCTTGTCATTAGCCTGGCACTTGCCTTGGACAGCTATGACTCGGAGAACCTTATCAATAACCCAATGACGGGCTTTTACTTTGAACATAGGCCTTCCTGGCCTCAAACATGATGATTGGGGCCTCATGGTGCCACTGAGAAGGCTGAATCGAAGGAGGAAAGATACTGGTTGGCTAAACACAGTTTAGGTTCCGGGTTGATGTATATGGTAGGGGCCTGCATGGCCCCATGTTGGCCCACTTCCCGCCGGCTGGCCCACCCTCTTGGCCGGTTGCGTCCACTCTTCATGCACCCCCCCCTCCCTGATATTGCTAGCATTTACGATTATTTCAGGGCTTCTACGCTACTAACATGGTGCAGAAGCCCTGATAAATACCCCCCAGTGTCTCAGTCATCCAATGCACAGGGGCAGAAGTAGCTTTTTTACGGCTCTGAGCATAAAGTTAAAATCTGCCCCATGGTGTGACACTGCAATGCTCACCACCCTCCTATGTCTCTTGGTCTTGGCCCTTCCACTCCGACTGAACGAATACTGTGAGGAGGAGCACAGCAGCACCGGGCAGTCCCGATCCACACCAATGGGTGGACACGGAGCAAGACTTCATCCCATATCTCCTCTCTTCCCTGGTATATACAACTTGCAGCTCACTACGGTTGCTTGTCTTTCTTCTGGGAAATCCTTCCCTAACAATGTATCTACTATATATAGAAATTATTCAATAGATAATCTAATATGAGGCATCGCGGTGGCTGAGTGGATAGCACTTCTGCGTTGCAGCGCTGGGGTCCTAGGTGGGATCCTGGGTGGGATCCTGGGTGGGATGGGATCTTAGATCCCACCCAAGTCAACATCTGCAAAGAGTTTGTATGTTCTCTCCGTGTTTGCGTGGGTTTCCTCTGGGTCCTCCGGTTTCCTCCCACTCTCCAAAACATACTGGGGCTCATTTACTTCCACTAGGTGTTGCTGCTGCGCTGAAGGTCCGCCAGAGTTCACCTTCTTTGTCCCAGTGCATGTAAGTGTTGATCTTGCAACACAATTTTTTTTTTTAATTCCGCGCTTTTTCAGAATCCGTCAGGTTTTCTAACGGCCACGCCCCCCGATTTCTGTCGCGATGCACCACAATCCGTTCGCGTGACCCAAAATCCCGGGGCAGTTCGGAAATATTCGGGAAACCCGACGAAAATGCGCGATTCGGACCCTTAGTAAATGGACCTCACTGTTAGGTTGTTTAGATTGTAAGCCCCGTGCGGACAGGGACCAATTTGACATGCTTTGTTCAGCGATACATAATCTGTAGGCGCTATATAAATAAAGAATTAATATTATTATTATTATAATATTGGATCAGAAGGGCAAGGTGCTTTTGAATACCGATGACAGGTTCCCTCTATTTTATGTAATTTTCAAGGTAAGACAAAGCATCCAGACAATCAAGAATTATTTCTTCTTTTCTTTTCTTTTTTTTTTTTTTAAATAAGCAGGTTTTATATAGAATAATAATATGTAATATTTTAATTAAATTATTAATTTAATGGTACAATTCTTTAAAAAAATGTAATAACGAATACATTTTGATTTTTAACTAAAATATTAATAGTTATTTTTTTTAATAAAAATGTGAGTCATGTCATAGTAATTACAGAAGGGCCATTTATACCTTTAGCCTCCACGTATGTCATGAGGGGGCTGTAAAATACTGGCACATTCTACAGACCCAGAATAGAAGCAATTAATCCATAAAAATTTTCAAAAATATCCAGTATGTGTGTATATGTATATGTGAAGGCGTCTGACCCCGCGATAGAGGGAAAACGTAAAAGGTGACCGTCATCAAACTTCTACCAGATCAATATAAATCCGGAATCCAATCCTCTAATTGTCTCCGAGGTCTGAAGAAACTGACTGAACTCTAACTCTCCACCGCCCTAAAATAATAATATTTCAAGCACAAATCGATTAGAATTCAGTATGTTTCCTGATATTGAAGCTGTCACTGTAATATGATGGATGGGTCCAGGGATCCTCGAGAGGTTCTCGTCTACCTGATATATCTGAGGCTGGATAATATGATCTGAGATCACTGCTATTCTGTATGCAATGTATAGGGATCATAGGGGGCTCTGTGATCTCCCCAATACACTACAGGTATATACTGTGCTTGTTTTTGTACATAGATGATCCTAAAATCACACTGGCCAGTTATTTCACCAGGTTCTTGCATTACATTACTGCTGACACTGGTTCCATTCTGAGAAACATTGGGATTTTCTTCCCTTTCTTGAGCCGGCTCATCTGCTAGATTAGGCCTTGGAGCCTGGGCCTTGCATAGGGAGCTTTCCCATCCAGGGTGGCCCCGCCCTGGGCTAGCTCCAGACATCCTGAGGGTGCATTCATATGTGGCGTTAACAAGTCTGTTTTCAAACATGTTACAACAGCCGAGAAGAGGAGATTAGACTTATAACATTGCGATAACGCATGGGTTTTGTAAATACAATGTTAACAGCAATTTCAGCAGGCAAATCCCTTCTCAGCTGTTTTAATGTGTTAAAAAAACACACGCGTTAACGCCAAGTATGAGTGCACCCAGAGAGTTTAGGAGCTCACACCACACACAACCTCTAGGAAGAAGTATTATAGTAGTTATATTCTTGCACATAGGGGCAGTATTATAGTAGTTATATTCTTGTACATAGGGGGCAGTATTATAGTAGTTATATTCTTGTACATAGGGTGCAGTATTATAGTAGTTATATTCCTGTACATAGGGGGCAGTATTATAGTAGTTATATTCTTGTACATAGGGGGCAGTATTATAGTAGTTATATTCTTGTACATAGGGGGCAGTATTATAGTAGTTATATTCTTGTACATAGGGGGCAGTATTATAGTAGTTATATTCCTGTACATAGGGGGCAGTATTATAGTAGTTATATTCTTGTACATAGGGTCAGTATTATAGTAGTTATATTCTTGTACATAGGGGGCAGTATTATAGTAGTTATATTCCTTTACATAGGGGGCAGTATTATAGTAGTTATATTCCTGTACATAGGGGGCAGTATTATAGTAGTTATATTCTTGTACATAGGTGGCAGTATTATAGTAGTTATATTCTTGTACATAGGGGCAGTATTATAGTAGTTATATTCTTGTACATAGGGGCAGTATTATAGTAGTTATATTCTTGCACATAGGGAGCAGTATTATAGTAGTTATATTCTTGTACACAGGGGCAGTATTATAGTAGTTATATTCTTGAACATAGGGGGCAGTATTATAGTAGTTATATTCTTGTACATAGGGGGCAGTATTATAGTAGTTATATTCTTGTACACAGGGGCAGTATTATAGTAGTTATATTCTTGTACATAGGGGGTAGTATTATAGTAGTTATATTCTTGTACATAGGGGGCAGTATTATAGTAGTTATATTCCTGTACATAGGGTCAGTATTATAGTAGTTATATTCTTGTACATAGGGGGCAGTATTATAGTAGTTATATTCCTTTACATAGGGGGCAGTATTATAGTAGTTATATTCCTGTACATAGGGGGCAGTATTATAGTAGTTATATTCTTGTACATAGGTGGCAGTATTATAGTAGTTATATTCTTGTACATAGGGGCAGTATTATAGTAGTTATATTCTTGTACATAGGGGCAGTATTATAGTAGTTATATTCTTGCACATAGGGAGCAGTATTATAGTAGTTATATTCTTGTACACAGGGGCAGTATTATAGTAGTTATATTCTTGAACATAGGGGGCAGTATTATAGTAGTTATATTCTTGTACATAGGGGGCAGTATTATAGTAGTTATATTCTTGTACACAGGGGCAGTATTATAGTAGTTATATTCTTGTACATAGGGGGTAGTATTATAGTAGTTATATTCTTGTACATAGGGGGCAGTATTATAGTAGTTATATTCTTGTACATAGGGGGCAGTATTATAGTAGTTATATTATTGTACAAAAGGGGCAGTATTATAGTAGTTATATTCTTGTACATAGGGGGCAGTATTATAGTAGTTATATTCCTTTACATAGGGGGCAGTATTATAGTAGTTATATTCCTGTACATAGGGGGCAGTATTATAGTAATTATATTCTTGTACATAGGTGGCAGTATTATAGTAGTTATATTCTTGTACATAGGGGGCAGTATTATAGTAGTTATATTCCTGTACATAGAGGGCAGTATTATAGTAGTTATATTCCTGTACATAGGGGGCAGTATTATAGTAGTTATATTCTTGTACATAGGGGGCAGTATTATAGTAGTTATATTCCTGTGCATAGAGGGCAGTATTATAGTAGTTATATTCCTGTACATAGGTGGCAGTATTATAGTAGTTATATTCTTGTACATAGGGGCAGTATTATAGTAGTTATTTTCTTGCACATAGGGGGCAGTATTATAGTAGTTATATTCTTGTACATAGAGGGCAGTATTATGGTAGTTATATTCTTGTACATAGAGGGCAGTATTATAGTAGTTATATTCCTGTGCATAGAGGGCAGTATTATAGTAGTTATATTCTTGTACATAGGGGGCAGTATTATAGTAGTTATATTCTTCTACATAGGGGGCAGTATTATAGTAGTTATATTCTTCTACATAGGGGGCAGTATTATAGTAGTTATATTCTTGTACATAGGGAGCAGTATTATAGTAGTTATATTCCTGTACATAGGGGGCAGTATTATAGGAGTTATATTCTTGTACATAGGGGGCAGTATTATAGTAGTTATATTCCTTTACATAGGGGGCAGTATTATAGTAGTTATATTCCTGTACATAGGGGGCAGTATTATAGTAGTTATATTCTTGTACATAGGTGGCAGTATTATAGTAGTTATATTCTTGTACATAGGGGGCAGTATTATAGTAGTTATATTCCTGTACATAGAGGGCAGTATTATAGTAGTTATATTCTTGTACTTAGGGGACAGTATTATAGTAGTTATATTCTTGTACATAGGGGGCAGTATTATAGTAGTTATATTCTTGTACATAGGGGGGAGGATTATAGTAGTTATATTCTTGTACATAGGGACAGTATTATAGTAGTTATATTCTTGTACATAGGGGGGCAGTATTATAGTAGTTATATTCTTGTACATAGGGGCAGTATTATAGTAGTTATAGTCTTGTACATAGGGGGCAGTATTATAGTAGTTAAATTCTTGTACATATGAGCAGTATTATAGTAGTTATATTCTTCTACATAGGGGGGCAGTATTATAGTAGTTATATTCTTGTACATAGGGGGCAGTATTATAGTAGTTATATTCTTGTACATAGGGGGCAGTATTATAGTAGTTTTATTCTTGTACATAGGGGGTAGTATTATAGTAGTTATATTCTTGTACATAGGGGGCAGTATTATAGTAGTTATAGTCTTGTACATAGGGGGCAGTATTATAGTAGTTATATTCTTGTACATAGGGGCAGTATTATAGTAGTTATAGTCTTGTACATAGGGGGCAGTATTATAGTAGTTAAATTCTTGTACATATGAGCAGTATTATAGTAGTTATATTCTTGTACATAGGGGGGCAGTATTATAGTAGTTATATTCTTGTACATAGGGGGCAGTATTATAGTAGTTATATTCTTGTACATAGGGGGCAGTATTATAGTAGTTATATTCTTGTACATAGGGAGCAGTATTATAGTAATTATATTCCTGTACATAGGGGGCAGTATTATAGTAGTTATATTCTTGTACATAGGGGGTAGTATTATAGTAGTTATATTCTTGTACATAGGGGGCAGTATTATAGTAGTTATAGTCTTGTACATAGGGGGCAGTATTATAGTAGTTATATTCTTGTACATATGAGCAGTATTGCAGTTGGGGCTTTTAACTTAAATAAAATTAGTATAATTTGTGACTATATAATATTTTGAACCTATTCCAATCTCCAACCATTAAAGTATCATTTACATGTTACATTTCAGAGGCAAATTTCGTGATCTTTTTATCATCTAGAAGATCCGGAAAAAATAAATCAATATTTAGCAAATACTGATTATTTTGGAGCACTAATCACAGTAATATATGTAGGTTTCTTCCTTAAATATAATCCTATAATGCCATGTAACAGTTCATTATGTCCCTATCACCTGATTGATATGCGCCGCAGCGGCTCGGATACGGCAGCGCTAACATTATGAAGGCCTGGGGACATACAATGTGCAAATTGCTTTAAATTCAAAATCACAGCCTCACAGGCCGCAAACTCACAAATGAATAATTAGCTCATGGTGATGAGTGAAAATTAATCATTTTTCTCATTAGCTTTAAATTTTTTATAGTGGAAATCTTTTTTATATTGAAAATTAACAAATGCAAATAATCCCGGTCCTGCATATATCAGGTGTTACCAGCAGTGGGTAGGACATTGGGTGGGATGCAGGGGTCACACATTTGTTCCCTTACTTTGACCGGTATTGGATATGCATGATGTGAAGTCATGATTAATAACATATAAGGCCATTGAAATTTTCAAACTTCAAAAATAATTAAAATAAAAAAAAAATGTTTATTAAATTTATAAAAATATTGTAATTAATATTTCCAAGTGTAATTTGTAATCCAGCAGGGCATCAGTAAATGGTAACAACATGTATCTCTCTTCACTCAAGTCTATAAAATGCGATAAATTACGCGGACATAGGTCTGATGTGGTGTGAAAAATTAGATTCTTTTCTTTAATATGACACCAGCAGTATGTATCTAGGTGCTATAGAACCGAAGATAGGGGCAGTCTGAATTGGCAGTCTCTAAACTTTACTCATATTTGACAAAATATGACTCTTCTCTGCTCATTTTCGCATAATGTTGGAGATTTCTCAAAGGTAAACGGGTGAGTTTTCACCTAAAAGAGGTAATTCGAGAAAGGACATTTCATCCCCTACCTGAGGGGGCTGGTAGTTTAATTTTTCACAGTTTTCTAGAACTCTGCTTGCTGTCATTCTATAGAAAGCTTCTATGTTCACTTCCAGTGGACAGAAATCTGACCATGGTCACACAAGTGCACGGCTCGTTAGTATCACAGAGAGTAATCAGAGCCGTGTGTTATAATGAGTCGTGCACCTGTGTGACCATGGTCAGATTTCTATCCATTGAAGGTAACATAGAAGCTTCTTATAGCAGGACAGCAAGCAGAGATCTCGAAAACCGTGAAGAATTGATAAAGAAAGGATATTGGAACTTTGTATAAATTTTCATCATTAAAACAATAACATTTATTTGCTGAAATGGGAAAAACCCCTTTAATGAGCTGTCTGACCTCAAAAGGCTTTCATGAATACACTGCTAACTACAGGAGAAAGAAGCAGAAAAATAGTCACAGAGAAGCTGCTTTACTTGATGAAGTATATTACAATGTTTATTGTCATCACCTGCTCGATTTATTTCTGAGATAAAAATTGATTTAAAAGGTTTAGTTACACTTTAAAAACACTGCTAAATGTTGTCTATGAGACCTACCTAGGGAAAAGTAAAGAGTAGGTCCTAAAGGGTGGAAAGTTCATGGGAAGAAATATGTCATTATGATTTCTGTGATGCCACATATATGGGGGGTTTTAGGTCTTTTTTAGATACTTTTATGAACTACATCAGAAGGGGCGTGGCTTCTCTAGAAAGTAGGCGTGGCCTGTTATATATTCGAGTAGGCACAAGCACCAATATGCCTGGTGTAAACTAAGGCAAATAATCTGAGGTGTACAGTTAGACTGGAGAGTGTTGTAGGGGCTTTCTGGGAACCAGGTGGGTGTCTGGGCATCGGTGCGAATCTCTGCGGTACGTCCAGTCAGTGCCTGGTAGGAAGTGTCAGGGGGTAATGAGACCTTTTTGAGTTGGCCTCATCAAGTGACATCCCTTGGTATGAGGAGGCAACTGATTGGCCGTAGCTGTGGAAACCAGGAGTAGGAGTCGGGTAAGTCACCCAAGCTCCGCCCCCAATAGAAATTTCTGGTGTTCCCGAAATAGGGCAGATTTATCACCCAGCATCAGACACTGTGGACAATCGGTGCGGTATTCAGACCGTTTACTGTTACATTTGGATACTTTTACTGTCCTCAATGAGTCATGCAGTCTATGTAGTTGCTGTAAAGCAGCTCTCTAAAAGCTGTAAACAGCAGCTCAGAAAAGATGGCTACCTCCATAATCAGGGGCAGATTAAAGGACATCTACCATCAGGATGAAGGATTGTAAACCCTGCACACTGACATACTGGTGTGTGCCCCCTCTGGTGGCGGAATCTTTAGGCTTTCTATGCCCTAGTTTTAAGGGCATAGAAAGTTTTTAAAAAGTATGCAAATGAGCCTTAGAGCCATTAACTCATATGGAGCCTGGAGCCTCTTAGGCTCATTTGCATAATTTAAAAACAGTTTTTTGTAAAATCCAGTGCATAAGAATCTAAAAGAAGAGTAGATCCTGTCAAGGGGACACGGACCAGTATGTCAGTTTGCTGGGTTTACAATCCTTCATCCTGGTGGTAGATGTCCTTTTATCTGCGCTGGGCTGTATGAATATTATGGCCCCTACAAGTCTGGAATCACTTTCTACATCTGGGACTAGAATCAGTGTCTTGGGGAATGGATGATGTGTCCCTTCTGCTGCTTTCAATCTGTGGTTTCAGGACCTTTTAACAATTTTTGGTTCATTATTATTATCCTTTTCTGAGTGCTACAGATTACTTGTCAGCTTTACTGTATAGACTTGGCAGGGAGCAGAGTCATCTCACTAATGTTACAGATGCATGAGGATTTCATGGGTGAAGGTCCAGCTTGTATAAAATCTGGTGGGTGGTTTGGGTGGCCACGGGCCCCCTAGAAGGTTTGGGCCCTGGGCTACTGCCCAAACCATCTATATTATTATCCACTGTCCATAATTATGTACCAAATGAAGCTGAAAAGTGAACACAATTAAAAACAAAATTAGGCATATTAATATTAGGACATTACATACTGTAGAGGGCTCACATTTCCCTTTGATGAGTTACTGGGGTACCAAGGGAAATTCGAGAAAACAAATGGGGAAAAAAACCTGTAATATGAAACGGACCGGCACAGAAGCTTTACCCAATAATTATATGATGATTAGAGATAGACATCCCCTTTAAGGAGCACAATCTATATAGATAAAAGATGTGAGAGGAATGTAAGGATTATACCTTCTCTTATCGACACAAGTCAATTGCAGAATTTTACATAAATTTCCCATAACTTTAAAGCTTGTCCCCTGCAGATTATGAGGTGGCAGGATAAATCCTTGTGTAATGCACTCACTTTGATGTGGAAATGATTTCCTTAGCCCTACAAGGGGGATTGTTATATTTAGTATCAAACCTAAGCATGTCCAAAGGTATGTGCACCCCTCCCATACAGATGAGATGAGTGAGGGTCCGACACTGCGGACCCCATCTATCAACTCATCAGTTACGCTCCAGATGCAGCACAAATAACACAATGGGAAAAACAGCTCAGCTACCGGAGTGTGAGTGCAGCTCGGCTACCGGAGTGTGAGTGCAGCTCAGCTACCGGAGCAAGAGTGCAGCTCGGCTACCGGAGTGTAGTGCTGTTCTGTGCCCATATATACAGGATAGGAGTAGTAGTACTGTGCTGTGCCCATATATACAGGATAGGAGTAGTAGTACTGTGCTGTGCCCATATATACAGGATAGGAGTAGTAGTACTGTGCTGTGCCCATATATACGGGATAGGAGTAGTAGTACTGTGCTGTGCCCATATATACAGGATAGGTGTAGTAGTACTGTGCTGTGCCCATATATACAGGATAGGAGTAGTAGTACTGTGCTGTGCCCATATATACAGGATAGGTGTAGTAGTACTGTGCTGTGCCCATATATACAGGATAGGAGTAGTAGTACTGTCCTGTGCCCATATATACAGGATAGGAGTAGTAGTACTGTGCTGTGCTCATATATACAGGATAGGAGTAGTAGTACTGTGCTGTGCCCATATATACAGGATAGGAGTAGTAGTACTGTGCTGTGCTCATATATACAGGATAGGAGTAGTAGTACTGTGCTGTGCCCATATATACAGGATAGGAGTAGTAGTACTGTGCTGTGCCCATATATACAGGATAGGAGTAGTAGTACTGTGCTGTACCCATATATATAGGATAGGAGTAGTAGTACTGTGCTGTGCCCATATACACAGGATAGGAGTAGTAGTACTGTGCCCATATATACAAGATAGGAGTAGTAGTACTGTGCTGTACCCATATATATGGGATAGGAGTAGTAGTACTGTCATGTGCCCATATATACAGGATAGAAGTAGAAGTACTGTGCTGTGCCCATATATAGAGGATAGGGGTAGTAGTACTGTGTTGTACCCATATATACAGGGTAGGAGTAGTAGTACTGTGCTGTCTCCATATATACAGGATAGGAGTAGTAGTACTGTGCTGTGCCCATATATACAGGTTAGGAGTAGTAGTACTGTGCTGTGCCCATATATACAGGATAGGAGTAGTAGTACTGTGCTGTGTCCATATATACAGGATAGGAGTAGTAGTACTGTGCTGTGTCCATATATACAGGATAGGAGTAGTAGTACTGTGCTGTGCACATATATACAGGATAGGAGTAGTAGTACTGTGCTGTGTACTGTGGGGTATTGCTCAGGTATAAGCTAGGTAGCGGTCGCAGACAGAGGGAAAGAGACAGTTCTCAGTTCAGTTCAGTGTTTATTCACACCACAAAACAAATGGAACAAAAATCCAGCATTGTCTTCATGCTTGTTTAAAACATAAACATACAGACCAGGCTTGGCCTTCTCACCCAGTAGCAGGGTCTTCACAAATAGTCCAAATTGTTGGTGTAAGTTCACACCTTGCAGAAGCTGCTGCATAGCACTTAGTCCATTTAAAGTCCAAAACAGCCAACCTGTCCTCCTAGACAGGACACGTGTTTGCTCTTGGAACAAGCTTCTCCCTCTGAGACTAGAGCTCACTCCACTCTCTTGTGCACCCTTCCAGCTCAGCTTTGTTAGCTGGAACACCCTGAAAACCCGGTTTGGACCGGTGCTTGAAGTTTGGTCCGGTGCTTGATTTCAGCTTGCTGCATTACTCTGAGCAACACAAGCTGAGAGGATAATACCTCCCATCCAGCAACAAACCCCTGACTGTGTCACATACCCCCTCCCTTTGTTCAACCTTGAGGGGATGAACACTCGCCAGACAGTGCACCCGGGACAGGGCATCTGCATTCCCCTGTAGTCGGCCTGCTCTGTGTTCCACTGTGAATTTGAAGTTCTGTAGAGACAAGAACCATCTGGTGACCCGAGCATTCCTCTCCTTGGCCTGGCTCATCCACTTGAGAGGTGAATGGTCAGTCACCAGTCGGAACTTCCTCCCCAACAGATAATAGCGGAGAGACTCGAGTGCCCACTTGATGGCTAGGCACTCCCTCTCCACTATACTGTACCTGGTTTCGGCTGGGGTGAGCTTGCGACTCAGGAACCCAACAGGATGCTCTTCCCCATTAATTTCCTGAGATAGTACAGCACCGAGGCCCACTTCAGAGGCATCGGTCTGTACTACAAACTCCCTCTGGAAGTCGGGTGTCACCAGGACTGGTGACCCGCACAAGGCCGACTTCAAAGCGGAAAAAGCCTTCTCCGCTTGGTCATTCCAGCGAACCATCACTGTCTTACGTCCCTTCAGGAGCCCTGTCAATGGAGCCGCTACAGTAGCAAAATGGGGAATAAATCTCATATAATACCCCACCATCCCCAGGAATGACTTTATTTGCCTGGTGGTGACAGGTCGTGGCCAACTCCGTATTGCCTCTACCTTATTCATCTGGGGTTTGATGACTCCACGCCCAATGATATAGCCTAAGTACCGTGCCTCCTCTAGCCCTATGGCACATTTCTTTGGGTTAGCAGTTAGCCCGGCCCTACGGAGGGAGTCTACTACAGCCTGCACTTTTGCCAGATGACTCTCCCAGTCAGCACTGAAAATGACAATATCATCGAGGTACGCTGACGCGTAACGCCGATGTGGACGAAGCACAATGTCCATTAAACGCTGGAACGTGGCCGGGGCGCCATGCAGGCCAAAGGGTAACACTTTATACTGAAATAGTCCCTCAGGTGTGATAAAGGCAGTTTTCTCCTTGGCAGCCTCCGTCAAGGGCACTTGCCAGTACCCTTTAGTGAGGTCCAAGGTAGAAAAATACCTGGCCCGTCCTAAGCGCTCAATTAGCTCGTCCACCCGGGGCATGGGATAAGCATCAAATTTGGACACTTCGTTCAGTTTACGAAAATCGTTACAGAAACGTAGCGTCTAGAGATGAGCGAGCACTAAAATGCTCGGGTACTCGTTATTCGAGACGAACTTTTCCCGATGCTCGAGTGCTCGTTTCGAGTAACGAGCCCCATTGAAGTCAATGGGAGACTCGAGCATTTTTCAAGGGGACCAAGGCTCTGCACAGGGAAGCTTGGCCAAACTCCTGGGAACCTCAGAAAAGGATGGAAACACCACGGAAATGGACAGGAAACAGCAGGGGCAGCATGCATGGATGCCTCTGAGGCTGCTTAATCGCACCATTATGCCAAAATTATGGGCAACAGCATGGCCATGACAGAGTGACCGAATGAGGCTAGATAGCATCTAAAACATCCAATAATTGACCCTGACACTATAGGGGATGGCATGCAGAGGCAGCGGCAGCGGCAGCAGCGGCAGGCTAGAGAGTGTCATGGCAACATACCCTAAATGGACTCAGGCTTCAAACCAATGGGAACCAAAGGAACCAAAGGAGGTGAGCAAGAAGCGCTCAAATAATATCGGTACATGATAAAAGTTTGCCAGTATATTTTGTGGATTACACAGCAGGGTGGCGACAAAGTTAACATGGAAGCCATGAAAACAATCCAAAATTCTGCCTGACACAGCTCGTTTGATAAGGGGACCATGTATGGAGGCAGTGAACTAGTAGTAGATTAAAGGTGCTGCAGTTAAAACTATGTTAGTTGGACCTTGGCATGGAGCTGGCGCTCCGCTGCCAGGCAAGCTTTCGCCAATCCAAGCCCCTGTCTCTAGGCTACTCCCCAAACAGCACTTCTAAGAACCTTTTGTATAAGATCAAGTGTAGTAGCGTTCTTATAAGTTTGGGATATGGCGGGTGAGGGGAATGTAAACAGATGCGCAAGAAGCGCTGAAATAATATCCGTAAATGATAAAAGTTTGCCAGTATATTTTGTGGATTACACAGCAGGGTGGCGACAAAGTTAACAACTTTGATGTGGAATGCCCTGTAATAGCTCTTGGGCGGTGTGCCTTTTATCGCCTAGGCTCAGCAGTTTGAGCACCGCCTGCTGTCGCTTAGCGACGGCACTGCTGCTGTGCCTAGAGCTACCGACTGATGGCGCCATGCCCACGGATGGTAATTCGGAGGAGGAGGAGGAGGTGGAGGAGGGGTGGGAGGAGGAAGAGGTATAGTAGGCCTTTTTTAGACCTGGACCGAGGTAGGCCCCGCAATCCTCTGCGTCGGCAGTATATGACCAGCCCCAGGGTCAGACTCGGTCCCAGCCTGCACCAAGTTAAGTGTAGTAGCGTTCTTATAAGTTTGGGATATGGCGGGTGAAGGGAATGTAAACAGATGCGCAAGAAGCGCATGATGCGCATGGAGCTGGCGCTCCGCTGCCAGGCGAGCTTTCGCCAATCCAAGCCCCTGTCTCTAGGCTACTCCCCAAACAGCACTCCTAAGAACCTTTTGTATAAGATCAAGTGTAGTAGCGTTCTTATAAGTTTGGGATATGGCGGGTGAGGGGAATGTAAACAGATGCGCAAGAAGCGCATGATGCGCATGGAGCTGGCGCTCCGCTGCCAGGCGAGCTTTCGCCAATCCAAGCCCCTGTCTCTAGGCCACTCCCCAAACAGCACTTCTAAGAACCTTTTGTATAAGATCAAGTGTAGTAGCGTTCTTATAAGTTTGGGATATGGCGGGTGAGGGGAATGTAAACAGATGCGCAAGAAGCGCATGATGCGCATGGAGCTGGCGCTCCGCTGCCAGGCGAGCTTTCGCCAATCCAAGCCCCTGTCTCTAGGCTACTCCCCAAACAGCACTTCTAAGAACCTTTTGTATAAGATCAAGTGTAGTAGCGTTCTTATAAGTTTAGGATATGGCGGGTGAGGGGAATGTAAACAGATGCGCAAGAAGCGCTGAAATAATATCCGTAAATGGTAAAAGTTTGCCAGTGTATTTTGTGGATAACACAGCAGGGTGGCGACAAGGTTAACAACTTTGATGTGGAATCCATGAAAACAACCCAAATTTCGGCCTGACACACCTCGTTTGATAAAGGGACGATGTATGGAGGCAGCTATATAAACGACTTTTGGAGGTAGCAATGGAGACAACGTGTGGAGGCTGCTATGGAGACAATTCAATTTGGATAGTGCCTGTATGTGGCAGTCCAAAAAAGTTTTCAAACCAGAGGAGCAGGTAGGTGGCCCTCCAGAAAAATGGAATAGATTGAGTGCCTGTATGTGGCAGTCCAAAAAAGTTTTCAAACCAGAGGAGCAGGTAGGTGGCCCTCCAGAAAAATGGAATAGATTGAGTGCCTGTATGTGGCAGTCCAAAAAAGTTTTCAAACCAGAGGAGCAGGTAGGTGGTCCTCCAGAAAAATTGAATAGATTGAGTGCCTGTATGTGGCACTCCCAAAAATTGTTGAAAACAGAGGACCGGGTCGGTGGCCCTCCAGAAAAATTACATGCATAAAGTACTATAGCTAGAGCCAGTGGGCCCTGTCAAAAAATAGCCAGTTTCCTCTGCTTTACTGTACAAAGAGGAGGAGAAGGAGGAAAATGAGGAGGAGGAGGAGGAGTGGATAAATTATTCAGGTTGAACTTCCTTCACCTGGTGGAGATTGGAAATTATGAGAAATCCAGGCTTTATTCATTTTGATAAGCGTCAGCCTGTCAGCGCTGTCAGTCGACAGGCGTGTACGCTTATCGGTGATGATGCCACCAGCTGCACTGAAAACCCGCTCGGACAAGACGCTAGCGGCAGGGCAGGCAAGAACCTCCAAGGCGTACAGCGCCAGTTCGTGCCACATGTCCAGCTTTGAAACCCAGTAGTTGTAGGGAGCTGTGTGATCATTTAGGACGATGGTATGGTCAGCTACGTACTCCCTCACCATCTTTCTGTAAAGATCAGCCCTACTCTGCCGAGACTGGGGACAGGTGACAGTGTCTTGCTGGGGTGACATAAAGCTGGCAAAAGCCTTGTAAAGCGTACCCTTGCCAGTGCTGGACAAGCTGCCTGCTCGCCTACTCTCCCTCGCTACTTGTCCCGCAGAACTACGCACTCTGCCGCTAGCGCTGTCAGAAGGGAAATACTGTTTTAGCTTGTGCACCAGGGCCTGCTGGTATTCATGCATTCTCACACTCCTTTCCTCTCCAGGGATGAGAGTGGAAAGATTTTGCTTGTACCGTGGGTCCAGGAGAGTGAACACCCAGTAATCGGTGCTGGAATAAATTCTTTGAACGCGAGGGTCACGGGATAGGCAGCCTAGCATGAAATCTGCCATATGCGCCAGAGTCCCAACTCTCAAGAATTCACTCCCCTCACTGGCCTGACTGTCCATCTCCTCCTCCTCCAACTCCTCCAACTCCTCTTCTTCTGCCCATACACGCTGAACAGTGAAGGTCTGAGCAATGGTCCCCTCTTGTGTCTCGCCAACATTCTCCTCCTCTTCCTCCTCATCCTCCTCCACCTCCTCCGATATGCGCTGAGAAACAGACCTAAGGGTGCTTTGGCTATCAACAAGGGAATCTTCTTCCCCCGTCTCTTGTGAGGAGCGCAAAGCTTCCGACTTCATGCTGACCAGAGAGTTTTTCAACAGGCCAAGCAGCGGGATGGTGAGGCTGATGATGGCGGCATCGCCACTGACCATCTGTGTTGACTCCTCAAAGTTACTCAGCACCTGACAGATATCAGACATCCACGTCCACTCCTCATTGTAGACTTGAGGAAGCTGACTGACCTGACTACCAGTTCTGGTGGAAGTTGACATCTGGCAGTCTACAATCGCTCGGCGCTGCTGGTAAACTCTGGATAACATGGTCAGTGTTGAATTCCACCTCGTGGGCACGTCGCACAACAGTCGGTGAGCGGGCAGTTGGAGGCGGCGCTGCGCTGCCCTGAGAGTGGCAGCATCTGTGCTGGACTTCCTGAAATGCGCACAGATGCGGCGCACCTTCGTGAGCAAATCAGACAGATTGGGGTATGTCTTGAGGAAACGCTGAACTATCAGATTTAACACATGGGCCAGGCATGGCACATGTGTCAGTCTGCCGAGTTGCAGAGCCGCCACCAGGTTACGGCCGTTGTCACACACAACCATGCCTGGCTTCAGGTTCAGCGGTGCCAGCCACAGATCAGTCTGCGCCGTGATGCCCTGTAATAGTTCTTGGGCGGTGTGCCTTTTATCGCCTAGGCTCAGCAGTTTCAGCACCGCCTGCTGTCGCTTAGCGACGGCACTGCTGCTGTGCCTAGAGCTAGCGACTGATGGCGCCATGCCCACGGATGGTCGTTCGGAGGAGGAGGTGGAGGAGGGGTGGGAGGAGGAGGAGGCATAGTAGGCCTGAAACACCTGGACCGAGGTAGGCCCCGCAATCCTCGGCGTCGGCAGTATATGACCAGCCGCAGGGTCAGACTCGGTCCCAGCCTCCACCAAGTTAACCCAATGTGCCGTCAGCGATATATAGTGGCCCTGCCCGGCAGCACTCGTCCACGTGTCCGTGGTCAGGTGGACCTTGTCAGAAACGGCGTTGGTCAGGGCACGGATTATGTTGTCTGACACGTGCTGGTGCAGGGCTGGGACGGCACATCGGGAAAAGTAGTGGCGGCTGGGGACCGAATACCGAGGGGCGGCCGCCGCCATGAGGCTGCGAAAGGCCTCGGTCTCTACTAGCCTATAGGGCAGCATCTCCAGGCTTAGCAATCTTGAGATGTGCACATTAAGGGCTTGGGCGTGCGGGTGGGTTGCACTATATTTGCGTTTCCGCTCCAGCGTCTGGGGTATGGAGAGCTGAACGCTGGTGGATGCTGTGGAGGATCGTGGAGGCGACGATGGGGTTTTTGTGGCAGGGTCCTGGGCAGGGGGCTGACTATCAGCTGACACAGGGGAAGGAGCAGTGGTGTGCACGGCCGGAGGTGAACGCGCTTGTTGCCACTGAGTGGGGTGTTTAGCATTCATATGCCTGCGCATACTGGTGGTGGTTAAGCTATTAGTGGTGGAACCCCTGCTGATCCTGGTTTGGCAAATTTGGCACACCACAGTCCGTCGGTCATCCGGTGTTTCCTTAAAGAACCTCCAGACTTCTGAAAATCTAGCCCTCGCCGCAGGAGCCCTCGCCACGGGAGCTTCACTAGTTGACACATTTGGCGCTGATGCACCAGCTCTGGCCCTGCCTCTCCGTCTGGCCCCACCACTGCCTCTTCCAACCTGTTCTGGTCGAGGACTCTCCTCCGTCTCAGAAGCACTGTGTTCACCCGGCCTCTCAACCCAGCTTGGGTCTGTCACCTCATCATCCTCCGATCCCTCAGTCTGCTCCCCCCTCGGACTTCCTGCCCTGACAACAACTTCCCCACTGTCTGACAACCGTGTCTCATCATCGTCGGACACCTCTTTACACACTTCTTCCACTACGTCAAGAAGGTCATCATCACCCACAGACTGCGACTGGTGGAAAACCTGGGCATCGGAAAATTGCTCAGCAGCAGCAGGACAAGTGGTTTGTGACTGTGGGAAGGGTCCAGAAAACAGTTCCTCAGAGTATGCCGGTTCAAATGGCAAATTTTGCTGGGAGGGGGCAGACTGGGGGGGAGGAGGCTGAGGTGCAGGAGCTGGAGGAGTGCCGATTTCGGTGACATGGGTGGACTGCGTGGAAGACTGACTGGTGGACAAATTGCTCGAAGCATTGTCGGCAATCCACGACATCACCTGTTCGCACTGTTCTGGCCTCAACAGTGCTCTACCACGAGTCCCAGTAACTTCAGACATGAACCTAGGGAGTGTAGCTCTGCGGCGTTCCCCTGCTCCTTCATCATCAGCAGGTGGTGTCTCACCCCGCCCAGGACCACGGCCTCTGACCCCTGCAGTAGTTGGACGCCCACGTCCCCGCCCTCGTCCTCTACCCCTAGCCCTCGGGTTAAACATTTTGAAAATGAGAGTTATAACTTTAATTTTTTTTTTAAAGTTTTTTTGTTTTTGTTTTTTTTTATTTGTGTGTTTTTTAGTTTTTAAAACCAAACGATGCTATCCTATTGCTATGGCTATTTTCTAGCCAAGTATAAAAGCACACTGCTATGCCAGATGAGATGACGCTGAGTTATGAAAAAAATAAACGTAAAATAAAAAAGGAAATGGCAGACTGTGCCTAATTGAAATCCAACCCCGGGCCCTAATAAATTTTCCCACTTCGGTCTTTGCGATGGATATGTGCGTCACTAAGCGCAAAACACAGTGGTCGCAAGTCTCACTCCAAATTGCTCACAATTTGCTAGTAGATGCACTGCAACAACTACAGCCACCAGCAGATCAACCAGAAATCAAATATATGTAACGCTATTGTAGACGTAAGTAAGCCTTTTGGATTCTCCTATGGCTATTTTCTAGCCAAGTATGAAAGCACACTACTATGCCAGATGAGATGACGCTGAGTTATGAAAAAAATAAACGTAAAATAAAAAAGGAAATGGCAGACTGTGCCTAATTGAAATCCAACCCCGGGCCCTAATAAATTTTCCCACTTCGGTCTTTGCGATGGATATGTGCGTCACTAAGCGCAAAACACAGTGGTCGCAAGTCTCACTCCAAATTGCTCACAATTTGCTAGTAGATGCACTGCAACAACTACAGCCACCAGCAGATCAACCAGAAATCAAATATATGTAACGCTATTGTAGACGTAAGTAAGCCTTTTGGATTCTCCTATGGCTATTTTCTAGCCAAGTATGAAAGCACACTACTATGCCAGATGAGATGACGCTGAGTTATGAAAAAAATAAACGTAAAATAAAAAAGGAAATGGCAGACTGTGCCTAATTGAAATACAACCCCGGGCCCTAATAAATTTTCCCACTTCGGTCTTTGCGATGGATATGTGCGTCACTAAGCGCAAAACACAGTGGTCGCAAGTCTCACTCCAAATTGCTCACAATTTGCTAGTAGATGCACTGCAACAACTACAGCCACCAGCAGATCAACCAGAAATCAAATATATGTAACGCTATTGTAGACGTAAGTAAGCCTTTTGGATTCTCCTATGGCTATTTTCTAGCCAAGTATGAAAGCACACTACTATGCCAGATGAGATGACGCTGAGTTATGAAAAAATAAATGTAAAATAAAAAGAAACTGCCAGACTGTGCCTAATTGAAATCAAACCCCTAATAAATTTTCCCACTTTGGTGTTTGAGGTGGATATGTGTGTCACTAAGAGCTAAACACAACGGTAGCAAGTCCCCCTGCTAATTCCTCACAATATGGTACTAGCTGCACTACTAGTGCCAGCAAGCCCAGCCACAAGCAAATAAAAAAAAAAGGATAACGTTATTGTAGCCCTAAGAAGGGCTGTTGGGTTGTTGTAGAATCACTCCTGCCTAACAGTAAGCTAATAGAACACCCTAACGCTTTCCCTGACCAGCAGCAGCTCTCTCCCTAGCGGCATCCAGACAGAGAATGATCCGAGCAGCGCGGGCAGCGGCTAGTCTATCCCAGGGTCACCTGATCTGGCCAGCCAACCACTGCTATCGACGTGTGAGGGTACCACGTCATGCTGGGTGGAGTGCAGAGTCTCCTGGCTTGTGATTGGCTCTGTTTCTGGCCGCCAAAAAGCAAAACGGCGGGAGCTGCCATTTTCTCGAGCAGGCGAAATACTCGTCCGAGCAACGAGCAGTTTCGAGTACGCTAATGCTCGAACGAGCATCAAGCTCGGACGAGTATGTTCGCTCATCTCTAGTAGCGTCCCATCTGGTTTGGGTATCAAAACTATTGGGCTTGCCCACTCACTTCTTGACTCTTCAATTACGTCCAGCCGCAGCATCAACTGTACTTCCTCCGTGATGGCTTGTCGCCGAGCTTCGGGCACCCGGTACGGCTTTAGCCGGACTTTTGCCTGGGGCTCCGTGACAATGTCATGTTGGATTACGGAAGTACGTCCAGGGAGGTCAGAGAACACGTCCGTCTTCCGACTAATGAACTCCTTGGCCTCTTGAGCCTGTTTAGGGGAAAGGCTGTCAGCAATGCGCACCGTGGCAGCCGCTTCCCCGGGAACAGTTGGAGGTACTGGTTTCCCTTCCCCTAAACATACCGGCTGTGGGGTGCTCCCAACGCAGGTCTCCCTATCTCTCCAAGGCTTTAGCAAATTGACATGGTAGACCTGCTCTGGCTTCCGTCGCCCTGGCTGATGTACCTTGTAATTTACATTGCTTACCTTTTCCAGAATTTCGTAAGGGCCTTGCCACCTTGCGAGGAACTTACTGTCTACCGTTGGTACTAAAACCAAGACTCTGTCTCCTGGGTTAAAGCTCCGCACCTTGGCTACTCTATTGTAGACCTGACTCTGGGCTCGCTGAGCCGCCTCCATATGTTCCCTGACAAGGGGCAACACTGTCTCCATCCGCTCCTGCATCTTAGTGACATATTCAATGACACTCTTATGCGGAGTGGGCTGTTGCTCCCATGCCTCTTTGGCCACGTCCAGCAAACCTCGGGGATGTCTGCCATATAGTAATTCAAAGGGCGAGAACCCAGTAGAGGCCTGGGGCACCTCTCGCACTGCGAACATAAGATAGGGCAGAAGCAGATCCCAGTCCCTTCCATCCTTGGACACTGCTCTTTTCAGCATATTTTTCAAAGTTTGATTAAATCTCTCCACCAGGCCGTCTGTTTGGGGGTGGTAAACTGAAGTTCTTAACTGTTTAATCCCCAGCAACTTGCAGAGTTCCTTCATGACCTTCGACATGAAGGGAGTTCCCTGGTCTGTCAGAATCTCCTTAGGTATCCCAACCCTTGAAAACATCTCCATTAACTCCTTAGCTATAAGTTTGGCAGAGGTATGACGCAGTGGCACTGCTTCTGGATACCGGGTTGCGTAGTCAAGGACAACTAAAATATGTTGGTGACCCCTAGCAGATTTAGGTACTGGACCCACAAGGTCCATGGCAATTCTCTCAAAAGGTACCTCGATAATTGGGAGGGGTACTAGGGGACTGCGGAAGTGCTGCTGGGGGCTAGTTATTTGACAGGTCGGACAGGACTTACAAAACTCTTCCACCTCTTTGAACACACTGGGCCAGTAAAATCGCTGTAGTATACGGTCCTGGGTTTTCTGCGGCCCAAGGTGTCCACCTAAAACATGTTGGTGAGCAAGATCCAGTACCATCCTACGATATGCCTGAGGCACTATTAATTGTTCAACATTCTCACCCCGTAGTTGGGTGACCCGATACAGTAAATTATGGTGAACCACAAAACGAGGAAAAACTGCCTCAGCTCCTGGTTGTTGTGGCTCACCTTCAACCATTAACACATTCCCCCAGGCTCGGGACAGAGTCTGGTCCCGGAGTTGCGCCGTACCAAAATTGTCACCAGAGACGTTTAAGTCTGACAATTCAGGGCCTGGCGGCAAGTCCTCTACTTCCCCAACCATTACATTCATTGGTAGTGTCTCCCCATCATCCACCGAAGTGGCGGTCACCCCTACCGCTGGCCCTTCCGCCTCGGGTTCCCAAGGTTCTGGTTCTAGGTCTGGAACATGACCTTCAGCTATTGCTCTCCCTGACCCCTGGGGACTGACATACAGTAACGATGGCCATAGTGCAGAGAATAATGGAAAGTCTCTTCCTATAATTAGGTCATAGGGCAGATTTGATGCTACTGCCACCTCGTGGACTTTCCTCCCAGCAGGTGTTTTTATGACCACCAGTGCGGTTGGATAATCTTTTAAGTCTCCATGAATACACAATACTCGAACCTTGCGACTAGTGAACTGAGAGGGTAGCGCCAGGGTATCCCGTACTATGGTCACTAGGCTTCCTGAGTCAAGTAATGCATTAGCCCTGCACCCATCAACGGACACTGGGCACATGGGAGGTGCCCTATCTGCATCCAGGACGTCAGCGGTACATACAGGCCGTGCATAGAAGGAAGTACGGCGAGCGTACCCACAGTCCATAGGTTCGGAGGCCAAGGGGCAATTTGCAGCCATATGTCCCAGGACATGACAGCGCCAACAGCGGAGTGTGGGGATCTCACGAATCTTTGTGGAACGTTGTTTGGACATCGTTGGGGAGCTACTCCCAGCAGAAGGTCGGGGCTTTTCCTCAGTCACTGCAAGTGGGGGTGAGGGACGGGGTGGCTTACGCGTAGGGGTACAGTCCCGCACAAAGTCCTGGGTGGCTATATAACGTTCGACCAGACCAACCAGCTGGTCTAAATTACCTGGGTCACCTTGACCTACCCAGCGCTGAATGGCAACCGGCAGAGTGCGCACAAAACGGTCTACCACCACCCTCTCCACTATTTGGGCTGGGGTTAAAGTCTCAGGCTGAAGCCACTTTTTTACCAGGTGCAGTAGGTCATAAGCTTGAGACCTGGCAGCTCGGGATTCCACAAACCCCCACTGATATACACGTTGGGCCCGCACATAAACATTGACTCCCATGCGTGCCAGGATCTCACCTTTCAACTTCTTGTAGTCCAGGGCATCCTCCTGAGTGAGGTCAAAATATGCCTTTAACGCATCGCCAGTCAGGAACGGGGCCACCACTTCAGCCCACTGGTCAGGCTGCAGCCCCTCACGCTCTGCCGTTCTCTCGAACACCGCCAGGAAGGCCTCTACGTCATCCTCCGCTGTCAGCTTTCTCAGCGCAGTTCGGACTCTCTCTCTGGCCGCAGGCTGTAGCTGGGTCACCACTGTTGGAGTCTCACGCAGCGCCTTTATTTGTTGTAGCAGTAAGTCGTTAGTCTGTTGCTGGGCCTGCATAGCCTCAGAGTGTGCCATCTGCTGTTGAACATTAGCTTGCACAAGTTGTTTAATCAGCTCCTCCATCTTGTCCGGTGATGCTAGCTGAAACTTTGCAGGTTTAATCCACGACATGCAATGGTGCCCAGAAAAAAAACTCCGGTTTTGCACCACCCTCACTGCGTTTTGCCCGCTCCAAGCCACCAATTGTGGGGTATTGCTCAGGTATAAGCTAGGTAGCGGTCGCAGACAGAGGGAAAGAGACAGTTCTCAGTTCAGTTCAGTGTTTATTCACACCACAAAACAAATGGAACAAAAATCCAGCATTGTCTTCATGCTTGTTTAAAACATAAACATACAGACCAGGCTTGGCCTTCTCACCCAGTAGCAGGGTCTTCACAAATAGTCCAAATTGTTGGTGTAAGTTCACACCTTGCAGAAGCTGCTGCATAGCACTTAGTCCATTTAAAGTCCAAAACAGCCAACCTGTCCTCCTAGACAGGACACGTGTTTGCTCTTGGAACAAGCTTCTCCCTCTGAGACTAGAGCTCACTCCACTCTCTTGTGCACCCTTCCAGCTCAGCTTTGTTAGCTGGAACACCCTGAAAACCCGGTTTGGACCGGTGCTTGAAGTTTGGTCCGGTGCTTGATTTCAGCTTGCTGCATTACTCTGAGCAACACAAGCTGAGAGGATAATACCTCCCATCCAGCAACAAACCCCTGACTGTGTCACAGTACATATATACAGGAAAGGAGTAGTAGTACTGTGCTGTACCCATATATATACAGGATAGGAGTAGTAGTACTGTGCTGTGTCCATATATACAGGATAGGAGTAGTAGTACTGTGATGTGCCCATATATAGAGGATAGGGGTAGTAGTACTGTGTTGTACCCATATATACAGGGTAGGAGTAGTAGTACTGTGCTGCCTCCATATATACAGGATAGGAGTAGTAGTACTGTGCTGTGCCCATATATAAAGGATAGGAGTAGTAGTACTGTGGTGCTCACATATACACGACCAAACTTCTTAGAAGACGCCTTCCATTACCTTCCTGGAGAGTCACCATTACTTAGAGGTTATCCGCTATAACATAAACTTACTTAACCTGGAGGTAATGAGTCCAGGCAAGACGCCTCCACCTACTAATGGATTCATGATCTGATTTAACACCTTAAGCTCACCCAGGGGGTGGGGGGGCTTGACATGATTTTCTCAGAATTTCTGTGCGATCCCACATCAGGTACATTTAGGACATTGGATTTGTAATCGAAACACAATTTGCTGTTTAATTTGTCAGGTAACACAATTAGGACAAGTAGGGAGACAGCGTAACGGCTGCGGAGGGGGCGCGGTGGTGCCCCATGAAACACGGTCAGCCCTGCAGATACTAACCTGAATGCTGCTCGCTGTAAATTCTTATTTTAAAAGGGAAGGAACCTACCGTATTTTTCGGATTATAAGGTGCAGAAAAAAAATCCTTTGATTTTGAAATCAAAGGTGCGCCTTATAGTCCAGTGCGCCTTATATATGAACCGCACTTACAGATAACAGCTGCCTTGTACTGTGCACAGGTCTGCCACCTGCTGGTCATTCATCCTTATAATCAGGTGCGCCTTATAGTCCAGTGCGCCTTATATATGAACCGTACTTACAGACAACAGCTGCATTGTACTGTGCACAGGTCTGCCACCTGCTGGTCATTCATCCTTATAATTAGGTGCGCCTTATAATCTGGTGCGCCTTATATATGAAGCTAGACGTTTTAGCAGGCATTTATTGATGGTGCGCCTTATAGTCAGAAAAATACGGTGCATCATTTTCACATCCAGATATACTAATGCAGCAGTAGAATGACATTACTGGGGTGGGAGAGCCCACAAATTTGGCCTTTCTCCAGTGGCGTAACTAGAAGCTGATGGGCCCCAGTGCAAAGTCTGTGCAGGGCCCCCGACTATAATGTATGGTTTATAGTAATAGTCTTCTCATATGGGAAAATGACACCTTATGGGCCCCCTAAACCTCTTGCGATCGCAACCTCTGTGTCAGGCTTGCGGGATGTGGATCCGCTGGACCACTGCAGACGATGACTCAAGCCACTACCTGGGACCGGAGTCTAAGTGGTACCCGGTTTTCACCAGAGCCCGCCGCAAAGCGGGTTAGACAAGCTGCGGCGTGGTACCACCAGGTCGTTCCTCAGGAGTGACTTGTCTGCAGTGGCGGCCAAGGTAGAGGTACAGAAACAGCAGACAAGCTCGAGGTCACAGTCCAGGCACAGGGTCAGGGCAGGCGGCAGAGATGCAACGTTAGAATCCAAACCGGGGTCAGCAACAGGAGGTCCAAGCAGAAGGGTACGGGAACACAGAACTCACGACAGCAATACGGAGGGACACTGGAACACGGAAACACGGAGGTAGTCAGGCAACACAGGAACACGGAGGGAGTCAGGCATGCAGGAGACACTAGAACGCAGGAGACACTGGAACGCAGGCAAAATCGCAACAGAGCTTTCTCTAAGGCTGTGAGGCACAAAGATCCGGCAGGGCTTGCAGGAAGAGGCAGGCTTATATAGATTTGGGCAATATGGCCAGCGCCAATTAATGGCGCGCTGGCCCTTTAAATTTCCTGGAAGTGCCGCGCGCGCGCCCTGAGGCGCGGGACCGCACGCTCACGGAGCGAGGCCAGGACTCGGGAGCGGGGAGAGGTGAGACGCGCTGGCGCGGCGCCTGCGGGGAGCGAGAGGCACGGGTGAGCCCGCGACCCGCGATGTGGGTCGCGGGTCCACCCGTGACAGTACCCCCCCTTCGGCCTCCCCCTCTTCTTGGGTTGAAGAAATCTCTGTAGAAGATCAGGGTCCAGAATATTGTCCTCCGGCTCCCAAGACCTCTCTTCTGGACCGAACCCCTTCCAGTCGACTAAGAAGTACCGCTTCCCCCTTACTATCTTCATATCGAGGATGTCTTTTACCTCATAGGTGTCGGTGGAGTCAGCCACAGGGGTAGGAGGAGGTACTTGCTGGGAGAAGCGGTTCAGGATTACAGGCTTGAGCAGGGAGACATGGAAGGAGTTCGGGATGCGCATGGTGGGAGGAAGGCGCAACTTGTAGGATACAGGATTGATACGGGTCAGGACCTCGAAAGGACCCAAGAAACGAGGACCGAGCTTGTAACCAGGTATCTTCAGCCGGATATACCTGGAAGATAACCAGACCTTGTCCCCAGGAGAGAAGACGGGAGGAGGTCTGCGTTTCTTGTCGGCCTGGATTTTAGTGCGAGCAGACGCCCGAAGTAGAGATAGACGAGTCTGTCTCCATGCAGAGCTGAGGTCCTGCACCAATTCTTCCACCGCAGGAACATCCGAGGGAACTGAGAGAGGGAGTGGTGGGCGTGGAATTCTTCCATAGACAACAAAGAATGGAGCAGCACCAGCAGACTCCAGAGAGTTGTAGGAGAACTCTGCCCAGGGCAACAATGTGGACCAGTCGTCCTGACGGGCAGAGACAAAATTACGCAGATAGCAGCCCAGACTCTGGTTGACTCTCTCCACTTGACCATTGGACTGAGGGTGGTAGGCTGAAGAAAAGTCCAACTTCACCTGCAATTGGCCGCAGAGTGAGCGCCAGAAGCGGGAGACAAATTGAACTCCACGATCAGAGACAATGTGCAGAGGAAGCCCATGTAGCCGGAATATATGTTGGAAGAAGAGACTGGCAAGACGTGGAGCAGACGGTAGACCTGGAAGAGGAACGAAATGAGACATCTTCGAAAACCGGTCTGTTACCACCCAGATGACAGTATTGCCCGAAGAAGATGGAAGATTCGTGACAAAGTCCATAGCCACGTGTGACCACGGGCGACTGGGTATCGGCAACGGAAGCAAGAGACCAGCCGGTTTTAGACGAGAAGGCTTATTTCGAGCACAGGAGGTGCAGGATCCCACAAAGTCCCGAACATCTTTGCCCAAGTCAGGCCACCAGTAGTAGCGGGAGATGAGGGCCACGGAGCGTTGAACCCCAGGGTGCCCAGCCAGGCGAGAAGAATGTCCCCAAAACAAAATCCTCTTCCGCAGAGCAGGTCGGACATACGTCTTGCCAGGGGGAAGCTGCCGAAGATCCACAGGAGCGGCTGCAACCAACTGTTCCGGAAAGATGATATACTGAGGAACCGGCTCTTCTCCAACAACATCTGAGGCACGGGAAAGGGCATCAGCCTTGATATTCTTCTCTGCTGGTCGGAAGTGGATCATCAAATTGAAGCGGGAGAAGAATAGTGACCAACGGGCTTGCCTGGGATTAAGACGTTGGGCTGTCTGGAGGTACGAAAGGTTCTTATGATCCGTATAAACACAGACTGGATAGCGAGCACCCTCCAAAAGATAACGCCATTCTTCCAGGACAAGTTTGATTGCCAAAAGTTCCTTGTCACCAATAGAGTAGTTCTTCTCTGCAGGAGAAAAAGTTTTAGAAAAGAAACTGCACGTAAGAGTTCGGCCCCTGGGTCCTTTCTGGGTAAGCACAGCCCCTGCACCGACAGAAGATGCGTCCACCTCCAAGATAAAAGGCTTCTCAGTATCAGGTCTAGAGAGGATCGGGGCTTTAGCAAAGGCGGACTTTAACTTTGCAAAGGCCTCTTCAGCCGCTGGAGGCCGAAGGCGTGGATTAGCGCCCTTCCTGGTGAGTGCCACGATGGGGGCAACAAGAGTAGAGAAATGAGGAATGAACTGACGGTAGTAGTTTCCGAAGCCCAGGAATCTCTGAATGGCGGGAAGACCCTCTGGACGTGGCCACTGAAGAACGGCAGACAGCTTGGTAGGATCCATCTGGAGATAATGTAACCAAGAAAAGGTAGACTCCGTTGATGGAAGAGACATTTCTAGAGCTTAGCGTAGAGACAATTGGCTCGAAGGCGGCCTAGGACTTGCTGTACGTGAGATTGATGAGTCTTGAGATCTGGAGAGAACACCAAGATGTCATCTAGATAGACCACTACACACGTATACAGAAGGTCCCTGAAGATGTCATTGACAAACTCCTGGAAGACAGCTGGAGCATTGCATAATCCAAAAGGCATCACAAGGTATTCGAAGTGACCATCTCGGGTGTTGAATGCTGTCTTCCATTCGTCGCCCTTGCGGATACGAATAAGGTTGTAGGCCCCACGAAGATCCAACTTAGAGAAAATCTTGGAACCGCGCAGGCGATCAAACAGTTCTGTGATCAGTGGCAGAGGGTAGCGGTTTTTAACCGTGGTCTTATTAAGTCCACGATAATCAATACAAGGACGCAAGGAGCCGTCCTTCTTAGTAACAAAGAAGAATCCTGCACCCGCAGGAGAGGAGGACTTCCGTATGAAACCTCTTTGCAAGTTCTCCTGTATATACTCTGACATAGCTGTGGTCTCAGGAACGGAGAGTGGATACACTCAGCCTCTGGGAGGAGAAGTGCCCGGCAGTAACTCAATAGGGCAATCGTATGGCCGATGCGGTGGCAAAGTCTCAGCCTGCTTTTTAGAGAAGACGTCAGAGAAGTCCTGGTAGCACGTGGGTAAACCCTCCAAAGGCTTCTTAGACAGAGAGGAGGCCAATACAGGTACAGGCAGGGAAGCTCCCATACAGCGGGACCGGCACTCAGGACCCCAATGAAGGATCTCCCCTGTCATCCAATTGAGAACAGGAGCATGGAGCTGCAGCCACGGAAGACCCAACAGGATAGAGGACGTGGAGCGAGGTAGCACGTAAAAGGACAGTCTCTCCTTGTGTAACACTCCGACTTGCAAGGACAGAGGCTTGGTGCGGTACAAAACCGGGTCAGAGAGGATCTGGCCACTTACGGATGAGATGACCAACGGCTTCTCAAGGCGAACCACTGGGATGTGATGCCGGGAGACCAGAGCGGCATCCAAGAAATTCCCTGCAGAGCCGGAGTCCAGGAATGCAGAGACTTGGATCTGGGGACTGGCGCCAACGCTGAGAAGCACCGGAATCAACAGACGTGGAGAAGCTTGGCAGACACCTAGGGACGCTTCTCCCAAGAACCCTAGGTGCTGGCGTTTCTCGGACGTTGAGGACGGATAGGACAGGACCCGATGAAGTGCTCCGGACTAGCACAATAAAGACAAAGGTTACCCTGGCGCCTTCTGATGCGTTCCTGGGAGGAGAGTCTAGCTCTGTCCACCTCCATAGGCTCCTCTGCGGATGGTAAGACCTGAGGCTGTAGTGGTCTTTGGAAGACCGTGGCAAGGCGGGGAAGGCGTCGAGGACGGACTTGAGGTTGCTCGAAGCATGATTCCTCTACACGCTCTCTAAATCGCACGTTTATCCGAGTGGCCAGGGTGATGAGACCGCTCAGAGTAGACGGCAGATCACGAGCGGCCAGAGCGTCCTTCACATAAGAGGTGAAACCCTTCTTGAAAGCGGCAGACAAGGCGGCGTCATTCCAGGCAAGTTCTGACACCAAAGTACAGAACTGGACCGCATACTCTCCCACGGAGGAATTTCCCTGGCGCAAGTTCAATAAGGCAGACTCGGCGGAGGAGGCCCGAGCTGGTTCCTCAAACACAGCCTTAAATTCGGACACAAAGGCTGAGAGAGAAGCCGTAACCAGGTCGCTTCTGTCCCACAGGGGTGTAGCCCAGGCCAGGGCTTTCCCAGAGAGTAGGCTGATTAAAAACGCCACCTTTGATCGTTCCGAAAAAAACTGGGTTGGCATAAGTTCAATATGCAGGGAACACTGAGTTAAAAAACTTCTGCACATCTTAGGATCACCATCATATTTGCTGGGCATGGACAAGCGCATCCTGGGTTCAACAGCAGGGAGAGGAGTCGGAGCTGTAGAAGTCGCTTGAGCAGCTTCCGGAACCTGTTGCGGTTGTTGGTTGGCCAATAGTTGCTGCAACATGGCAGTGACCTGCTCCAGCTGATCACGCTGCGCAGCAATCTGCCGGGATTGGTGGATCACAATAGTAGCGAGGTCAGGCTTGCTAGGAGACGGAACCTCGGCGGGATCCATGGCCGGATCTTACTGTCAGGCTTGCGGGATGTGGATCCGCTGGACCACTGCAGACAATGACTCAAGCCACTACCTGGGACCGGAGTCTAAGTGGTACCCGGTTTTCACCAGAGCCCGCCGGAAAGCGGGTTAGACAAGCTGCGGCGTGGTACCACCAGGTCGTTCCTCAGGCGTGACTTGTCTGCAGTGGCGGCCAAGGTAGAGGTACAGAAACAGCAGACAAGCTCGAGGTCACAGTCCAGGCACAGGGTCAGGGCAGGCGGCAGAGATGCAACGTCAGAATCCAAACCGGGGTCAGCAACAGGAGGTCCAAGCAGAAGGATACGGGAACACAGAACTCACAACAGCAATACGGAGGGACACGGGAACACGGAGGTAGTCAGGCAACACAGGAACACGGAGGGAGTCAGGCATGCAGGAGACACTAGAACGCAGGCAAAATCGCAACAGAGCTTTCTCTAAGGCTGTGAGGCACAAAGATCCGGCAGGGCTTGCAGGAAGAGGCAGGCTTATATAGATTTGGGCAATATGGCCAGCGCCAATTAATGGCGCGCTGGCCCTTTAAATTTCCTGGAAGTGCCGCGCGCGCGCCCTGAGGCGCGGGACCGCGCGCACACGGAGCGAGGCCGGGACTCGTGAGCGGTGAGAGGTGAGACGCGCTGGCACGGCGCCTGCGGGGTGCGAGAGGCACGGGTGAGCCCGCGACCCGCGATGTGGGTCGCGGGTCCACCCGTGACACTCTGCACCCCCTCAAGTTATGCCCCTACCTTTCCCAGTCTTATAACCCCAGCCTCGTGCCACCCCAGTGCTAATCCATGGATGATCAGGTGCTCACATACCTATTAGTGGTGGGTACTGGGTTAATCTTAGGAGGTAAGTGTCAGCTTTCTTTAGATTTGAACAAAAAAGGCAACGAAAAGGATCACAAAGCAGCAGTACAATAATACTGGGCGCCTTAGGGAGTAGGACTGAATAATAGGGAACAGCAGTCAAAAATACCACATCCAAATAGTACACAAAAATACCAACCCGGGAGTGGGACTCAAAAATATCAGCTCCAATACCGGACAGCACTCAAAACACCAGAAAGAATAGGGGACATGACTTCAAAATACCAGACACAATAGGGCAGTGGTGGCGAACCTGTGGCACGGGTGCCAGAGGTGGCACTCAGAGCCCTCTATATGGGCACCCGGGCCATCACCCCGGCAATGATAATCCAAACTTCTTCTCCTTCTTTCTACTGTATTGGTGTCCTCAGATGCCTATAAAATTTAAACCTGTGACAGAGCAGGGATAATAAGTTACCACTTAAATTATTGCATTGGCACTTTGCAAAAAATATGTGGGTTTTAGTTGTAGTTTGGGCACTAGGTGTCTAAAAGGTTTGCCATCACTGCAATAGGGGATCGGACTCAATGGTACCAGACCCAATAGGGTTCGGCACTGAAAAATACTAGTCTCAGTTAGTTAGTGGACCGGACAGGTATGTGGCCGCTTATTGAAGGGAGGCTTAGTATCATAGTTTATACAGTTGGAAAAAGACACTTGTCCATTAAAGGGGTTGTCCGAGTTTTGAAAAATATATATATGTGGCCGGGAGCGGGCTGCCTAAAACAATAAAGCTGTACTTACCTTCCGGTGCCCTCCCGTATCCAGCGCTGCTGTCGCTCCGGTCCGGGCGCCATGTAAACAAACATGGCCGCTGGAGAAGCGCTGGATTCAGCATCCGGCTGGCCGTGGCCGGGCACGCCTATCCGTCCGGCTTCCGGCCAGACACGACAACCTTCCGGTCCCCATACACAATGCTGTGTATAGCGACGGATAGGCGTGCCCGGCCACGGCCGGCCGGAAGCTGAATCCAGCGCCTTAAATCAAATCAAAAGACGAGGGGGCACTGTCTCCGCCTGGAGAAAACAAGGTGACCAGCGCCTGAGCTCTCTGCTGTCCCTGCTGTGACCAGCGCCTGAGCTCTCTGCTGTCCCTGCTGTGACCAGCGCCTGAGCTCTCTGCTGTCCTGCTGTGACCAGCGCCTGAGCTCTCTGCTGTCCCTGCTGTGACCAGCGCCTGAGCTCTCTGCTGTCCTGCTGTGACCAGCGCCTGAGCTCTCTGCTGTCCCTGATGTGACCAGCGCCTGAGGCAGTCTATTCCACAGATTCACAGTTCTCATAGTAAAGAAGCCTCTGTCCCCTCTGGTGATTAAACCTTGTTTCCTCCAGACGGAGACAGTGCCCCCTCGTCGATTTAATTTAATCTGAAACAATTTACCACCATATTTTTTGTATGGACCAGTCATATATTTATATAAATTAATCATGTCCCCTCGTAGTCGTCTCTTTTCCAGACAAAATAAATCTAGTTGTATTAATCTTTCCTCATAACTGAGACCCTCCATACCCCTTATCATTTTTGTGGCTCTACGTTGAACCCTCTCCAGGGCATCCTTTTTATGGACCGGAGCCCAGGCGCTTAGTGATGTTTGTTATTGGGACTGTATATTGCAGGTAGGTCAGGTAGAAAAATGATTTTCTGTGTCTTCCAAGAAATCCTTTAAAATCCCTGCATTGCCCTACCTGATCCCGCTGCTCTATCCGTGTAATTCCAGGACTGTACAGGACGACCGGAAGATTAGGAGAGACCGGAGAGTATTATTCTGTGTTATCCCTGCACTGCACACAATCAGCAGCAGCTCCTCTGCTTTGTCCTTCCATCTTTACAATTTGAGATCATCTTCATGACATATTGGAAACTTCTTTATAATGAGACATACCATGAGGCGAATGGGAAACGTGACAATCAATCGGAGCTGCGCCGCTCGGCTGATAAAGAGCGAAACGCAAAGACTCTATCATCCGACATCAGTGAATTGTCACCTGTGACACTCAATTTCCTCCGCTCCACACTGTCAAGAGTTTAGTGAGGTAAATCAAAGGAACTTTGACAGTTTTAGTGGCTTTTAACAATTTTTGGTTCATTATTATTATCCTTTTCTGAGTGCTACAGATTATTTGTCAGCTTTACTGCATAGACTTGGCAGATGAGCAGAGTCATCTCACTACCGATGAGGAACATCAATAAAACCTCTGTGTTACTTGTTACTGCTAAATACATGTAAGATAGTAACACTCTGGGGCAGATTTACTTACCCGGTCCTGTCGCGATCCAGCGGCGCGTTCTCTGTAGAGGATTCGGGTCTTCCGGCGATTCACTAAGGTAGTGCGCCCGATGTCCACCAGGTGTCGCTGCTGCGCTGAAGTCCATCGGAGTGCACTGAAGTTCACCATCCTATCCTGGGTGCAGGTAAGTGCGTGTCAAGTGACACATTTTTTTTTTTTAATTCTGCGGTTTTTCTGAATCCATCGGGTTTTCCGACGGCCACGCCCCCTGATTTCCGTCGCATGCATGCTGGCGCCGATGCGCCACAATCCCAACGCGTGCACCAAAAACCCGAGGAAATTCAGGGAAATACAGCGCAAATCGATAATATTCTGGAAACCTTACGAAAAATAGCGATTCGGGCCCTTAGTAAATGACCCCCAATGTACTAAATAAACTGATCAGTCGATTTGCCAATCCTTTGCTACTCCCCTATTTTATGGGGAATGTGTTAGACCGTATGATCACATTTCTCTGTCCATTATCTTCCACCTACATAATAAATGGATATATCCACAAAATATGTTGCAAATCGTACTTCTTGGAAATCAAAAATCTCCTGTTTTAACCCCTTAAGGACGCAGGGTATTTTCGCTGATTTCTCGCTCTCCATCTTCAAAAATCCATAACTTTTTCATTTTTCCGTGTACAGAGCTGTGTGAGGGCTTATTTTGTGCGTAACAAATTTTTCTTTCCCATGATGTTATTTATTATTCCATGCCATGTAGTGGGAAGCCGCAAAAAAATTCCAAATGTGGAAAAATTTAAAAAAACTGCATGTGCGTCATGTTCTTGTGGGCTCAGTTTTTACGACTTTCACTCTGCGCTCCAAATAACATGCCTACTTTATTCTTTGGTTCGGTACGATCGCGGTGATACCAAATTTATACAGGTTTTATTGCGTTTTAATAAATTTTCAAAAATTAAACGAATGTGTACAAAAAAGAAAAAAAATTTTTGCCATCTTCTGACGCTAATAACTTTTTCATACTTTGGCGCATGGAGATGTGTGAGGGGTCATTTTTTGCGAAATGAGCCGACGTTCTCATTGCTACCATTTTGAGGACTGTGCGACATTTGGATCATTTTTTATTAAATTTTTTATGTCATCTAAAAAGGTGTAAAAGTCGCATTTTGGACATTTGGGCGCCATTTGCCGTTCCGGAGGTCACCGCCGCCCATAACCGTTTTTATATTTTGATAGATCGGGCATTTTGGGACGCGGCGATACCTAATGTGTCTGTGATTTTTACTATTTATTATATTTTATATCAGTTCTAGGGAAAGGGGGGTGATTTGAACTTTTAATATTTTATTATTTTTTTACATTTTTTAAACTTTTTTTTTTCTCTTTTTTTCCACTGTTTCTTAGACCCTCTAGGGTACATTAACCCTAGATGGTCTGATCGCTCCTGCCATATACTGCAATACTACTGTATCGCAGTATATGGCATTTCTGCACACTATACATTACAATGAGCCACAGGCTCATTGTAATGCATGTGCAGAAGCCATGTATCCTCGGGTCAAACGAAGACCCGAGGCTACCATGGCAACCGATCGCCGCCCCCCGATGACGTTCGGGGGAGCGGCGATCGGAGGTAAGATGGCGGCGCCCACGCGCCGCCAAATTTAAAGTGCCGCCGGCGACTTTGCCGGCGGCAAAGAAGAGGTTAACACCCGCGATCGGTGCAAGCATATGCAGCAAAGCCCATCACTGTATGAAGAAGGCTCAGCCCGTGAGCCTTCTTCATACAACCTTCACAGCTCCGTGGCGGATATATCCGTCACGGAGCGTGAAGGGGTTAAATCTCCCTTTCTGTGGGAATTTGGTCCTGGAGAATGCTGCAGGTTAGCCAGCTCTGAATTTGGTGGTGGCCAACATAGGGAAAATTACACCTGCTGTTGTGTAGCCTCCATGTTTATACAGGTCCTTTTGCTGTGACCTGCCATGGGCCCGGGGCTGTATGAATATTATGGCGCCTACAAGTCTGGAATCTCTTCCTACATCTGGTGCTAGAATCAGCTTCTGGGGGAAGCACTTCTGCTGCTTTCAATCTGGTGTTTCAGGAGCCTTCAAAGGTCCTGAAATGGCTCTTGTGTTCCTGCGTACTGAGAACAGGAACAGATGTATGAGGATTTCATTTGTAAAGATCATTCTCAGTATAAAATTTTGTGGGTGATTTGGATGGCCATGGCCCCCTAGAAGGTTTGGGCCCAAGTCTACCACCCAAACCGCCTATATTGTAATCCACTATTGCTACAACTCTATCTGCGTCTCCTGAATGCAGATCCAGTTGAGCCATTTACATTCCACCATTATGCCTCGGCCTCGTCTGTGTGCAGCAGAAGCTGGCAGGAGCGGTGTGATGCTTGCCGGGCTTAAAGCCGTGTTCAGCAGCAAAGAAAACTGCTGAAAGGGGAACAGGGGAAGGGAAGTATCAGATTTTTCTAGTGCTTTTACAGGTAAAAGACCCCAAAAAAGCCGTCACAGCCAGTAATGGACTATAATTTAGGTGTTTTAGGCGCTAGCCCGGGACCAAAGCCTTCTTGGGGGCCCATGGTCACTCAAACCACCTACAAAATTTTAATCTGACAAAGACCTTAACCTATGAAATCCTTGTACATCTGTTCCTTCTCTTAATACGTATGTATACAAGAGCCACTTTAGGACCTTTGAAGGTCCTCCAAAGGTCCTGAAACTGCATATTGAAAGCAGCAGAATGGACGCATCTTCGATTCCCTAAGAAGTTGATTCTAGTACCAGATGTAGGAAGTGATTCCAGACTTGTAGGGGCCATAATATTCATACAGTCTAAATCTGCCCGTGGTCACAGCAAAAGGACCAATATATACATGGAAGCTACAAAACTGGGGCAGATTAAAAAAGGGGGTGCTACAGGAAAGGGGGAGCCTACAGAAAGAGGGCATTGTAAATGCGGAGACTAGGGAAAATGGGCATTATAAGGAAGGGGCAAGAGAAAATGGGGCACATTTACTTACCCGGTCCAGTTGCGATCCCGCGGCGCGTTGTCCGACGGGGATTCCGGTTCTGCCGGGATTCACTAAGGTCATGCGCCCGATATCCAGCAGGTGTCGCTGCTGCGCCGAGGTCCGCCGGAGCTCACCTTCTTCTTCCCGGTGTATGTAAGTGCTTGATCTTGCGACACAAATCGTTTTTTAAATTCTGTGGTTTTTCCTAATCCGTCGGGTTGTCCGACTGCCACGCCCCCGATTTCTGTCGCGCGAAAGTCTGCGCCGATGCGGCACAATCTGATCGTGTGCGCCAAAATCCCATGGCAATTCGTCACAAAACGGAAATATTCGGGAAACCCAACGAAAGTGCAGCGTTCAAACCCTTAGTAAATGAGCCCCAATGTGTCATTTTACAGTGTGGGGCATTATACAGTTTGGGGGAAGTAAGGGGTAGTATTATATATTGTGGTGGAGCATAGATGAGGCTTGTAATACAGAAATGTGTACCTCTCTTATGTGGAAGACCGGCCATTACTAGCAGTATATTCCTAGCCGGTCCCTATAACGGGATGGGGAGGGGGATGTGCTCTGCGCTACACACAAACAAGCAGGAAAAGCAACAATGTTTCACCGTGGAGCTGATTAGTAACAGAGTATTGATTGAGAAACCAATCCCGACACGTGCGTGTAAATCAGCACAGACGTGATATGATAGATCGCGCCCAGGAAAAAAAAAAAAAGGTTATTTGTCAATTTTCCGAGTGCAGCACAGCGACGCTCCGCCTGTGACCCGCTGACTTCGGTCTATACGGCGGCTTATTAAGGCGCGCTTAACATCTGTAATTTATAATGGATGATGTGTCAAGTCAATGTACACAAGATAAATGTGCGCCCGTACTCAGACGCTCCGCGCTCCCACAAATGGCTTGTTTAAACACAAAAGGTTGATTATCAAGTTATTTACAGATAATTGCATCTCGCCTCTCGCCAGCAATGTATTCAAATAAGAGGCAAATTGCTCTCCGCGATCGGGGAACGGCCGCTAAAAGCAAAAAAATGCCATTTTATCATTGTTCGAGAGCCGAAAGTCATTCGCTGCCAGAGGAGTGAGGATGGATATAGTAACAACACCTGCTGGTGCGTGTGTGTTATACAGAAATTTAGATGGGAGAATTTTAATCTAGCCTGCTATCAGTGAATGGAAATATTCTTGTTTATATACTTCTGACAGCTTCCCGTATACCACCTCTAAGTATCCAGAACTCACAATGTATCTTTGTGTCTGTGTCTGCGTTACTTAAAGGCAATTCCGGCAACTAGAGCCACACCCACTTAGCTCATTTGCATACAGAATTGTATCCAGGATTGTAGTTAGCTCAAGTCAACTGGAGGCGTGTCCTCACACTGCTGTGCTCTTTGCACTGAGCTTAGACTCAGCTTCTCTACAGAACAACCTCCCCTTTGCTCTGAGTGACTTCTGTAGAGTTTCTCTGTCTCTCACTCTCCCTGCCTGTCTCTGAGTCTCTCACTCACTCTGCCTGTGTGTCTCGCCATCACTCATTCACTTTCCCTGCCCGCCTCTCTGTCACTCAACCTCCCTGTTTCTCTGTCACTCACTTACTCTCCCTCCATGTCTGTGTCTCACTCACTCTCCCTGCCTGTCTCTCACTCACTCTCCCTGCCTGTCTATTACTCCATCACTCTCCCTGCCTGTCTATCACTTACTTTTCCTGCCTGTCTCTCTGTCATTCAACCTCCCTGCCTGTCTCTCACTCACTCTCCCTACATGTCTCTCACTGCCTGTCTCTGTCTCCCACTCACTCACTCTCCCTACATGTCTCTCACTCAGTCACTCTCCCTGCCTGCCTTTTTGTCTTTCACTCGCTCTCCCTGCCTGTCTCTTTGTCTCTCACTCATTCTCCCTGCCAGTCTCTCACTCAGTCACTAATTAACTCACTCTCCCTGCTGATCTCTCAAGCTCCCTGCCAGTCTCATATGCTTCCTGCCTGTCGGTCTCTTTGTCTCTCATTCACTTTCCCTGCCTGTCTCTTTGTCTCTCAGTCATTCTCCCTGTCAGTCTCTCACTCACTCATTCACTCACTCTCCCTGCCTGTCTCTCACTCTCCCTGTCAGTCTCTCACCCATTCTCCCTGCCAGTCTCTTTGTCTTTCACTCACTCTCACTGCCTGTCTCTATGTCACTAACTCACTCTCTCTGTCTGTCTCTCACTCATTCTCCCTGCCAGTCTCTTACTCATTCACTCACTCATTCCTGCTCGTCTCTCACTCTCCCTGCTGGTCCCTTACTCACTCTCCTGCCAGTCTCTCTGTCTCTCTCTCACTCAATCTCCCTGCCTGTTTCTCACTTACTCTCCCTTCCTGTCTCTCACTCATTCTCACTTACTACTCTTAGCCATAACAAAATAGAATTGATTAACAAAAAAAATATTTTATATCTATCAAAGTATATATCTCTCCCTGCCTGTCTCTCACTCTCCCTGCCCGTCTCCCACGCTCTCTGCTAGTCTCTCTGTCTCTAACTCTCCCTGCCTATCTCTGTCTCACTCACTCAATCACTCTGCCTGGCTGTCTCTCTCACTCACTCTTCCTGGCTGTCTCTCTCACTCACTCGGCCTGGCTGTCTCTCTCACTCACTCGGCCTGGCTGTCTCTCTCACTCACTCGGCCTGGCTGTATCTCTGTCTCTATCCCTATGCATCTTACCTCACACATAAGCATCTTATACTCATTACCTACAATGTACAATGCACTTACATGCACCAGGAAGAAGAAGGTGAACTCCGGGGACCTGAGCGAGGAAGCGACACATGGAGGATATCCTCTTAGTGAATTGCGGCAGATGTGCATTTTACACGGACAATGGACTTTCTGTGAACTCCAAGGAATGGCTCAGTAAATCTCCCCCATAGTATGAGTAAGTGCCCCTGGTTTATCATGATGGATTTTGATTGAAAGCTCTTTAAAGGTTGTCAAGGATTAGAAAAACATGGCTTCTATCTATCAAGGCACAACATGGAATAAATTGTTCTCAATGCCATAATACACAGCAATAATCTAACCTTGAACTGTCCTCGGGTTGTGTGTGAGCGTTTTATTCAATGAAGCTGCGTTGCAATACACAACATGACCACGGACAGGTGTGGCACTGTTCTCAAATGAAAGTCGACATGTTTTCCACTTTGTGATCTGTTCACATCCAGGTTTAATAATGAACCATAGAAGAGATTGTGCTGTAGTTTATGAGTCATTATGCTCTAGGAGTCAACAATCTGCAAAACTGGGACAGCGGATGGAGCGCCGCATCAGTGTGGTGTAATAGCGCACTATAGTACTCCGAGCTGCTGACCCGTCATTAGTGGAGTCTGCCCATAATTATGTGTAACGAGGGTCACATGGCAGAGTAACGTGCGCCACTTATATCGTGTCACAAATCCATCAGCAGAACTAGACGACCACAATCATCACTGAGCGGAGTCAGGCTGCAGGTCGCCCATCGTGTCCTATAGAGGAGCCTGAGACTTGTAGGAAAAGTTTGTTTCTTCACAGTAACCAGGTCACGTCTGTATACATCAGTGTATACGGCAGGTGTAATGTGTGTACCAGTCCGTTTTATATCAGTGTATACAGTATATACTGGGTCACAAAATTACTCATAACCCAAGGAACCACCCTGCTGGGACCTACCGAAGACAAGGTTCCCACCACCCAGACAAGAGGCTCAGGGTCACTCCGGAGACCGCAGAGATCCACAGCTTCAGGGGCATAGCCTGCCAATACGAAAACCCAAATCTGCAAGAAGAAGCCATTACTGAAAGCCGTGACAAGTCCAACAAGAATGTGGAAGAGGAGGCTGTGCTCAGAGGAGACCACAACTAATACCGCCAAACGCTAGACTGCACATCCTCCTAACCATCCCTATCATGACCCTTGGGGGTCACATCATGCTAGGGGGAGGCGACCCGTCGTCAGGGAGCGGGAAGTTGCTAAGAGCTGATTGGAAGATGGACCATCATGGAGGAAAACCGGGTAGAGGTTGGAGAAGACCAGAGTCTGGGGCATAGGTTCAAAGAAGGTACAAAGAAGAATGGAGGAACCTCCAGCCTCTAGATGTACAAAGATGAATGGAGGAACCTCCAGCCTCTAGATGTACAAAGAAGAATGGGGGAACCGCCAGCCTCTAGATGTACAGAGAAGAATGGGGGAACCTCCAGCCTCTAGATGTACAAAGAAGAATGGGGGAACCTCCAGCCTCTAGATGTACAAAGAAGAATTAGAGGAACCTCCAGCTTCTAGATGTACAAAGAAGAATGGGGGAACCGCCAGCCTCAAGATGTACAAAGAAGAATGGGGGGAACCTCCAGCCTCAAGATGTACAAAGAAGAATGGGGGGAACCTCCAGCCTCTATATGTACAAAGGAGAATAGGGGAACCGCCAGCCTCCAGATGTACAAAGAAGAATGGGGGGAACCTCCGGCTTCAAGATGTACAAAGAAGAATGGGGGGAACCTCCAGCCCCTAGATGTACAAAGAAGAATGGGGGAACCTCCAGCCTCTAGATGTACAAAGATGAATGGAGGAACCTCCAGCCTCTAGATGTACAAAGAAGAATGGGGGAACCGCCAGCCTCTAGATGTACAGAGAAGAATGGGGGAACCTCCAGCCTCTAGATGTACAAAGAAGAATGGGGGAACCTCCAGCCTCTAGATGTACAAAGAAGAATTAGAGGAACCTCCAGCTTCTAGATGTACAAAGAAGAATGGGGGAACCGCCAGCCTCAAGATGTACAAAGAAGAATGGGGGGAACCTCCAGCCTCAAGATGTACAAAGAAGAATGGGGGGAACCTCCAGCCTCTATATGTACAAAGGAGAATAGGGGAACCGCCAGCCTCCAGATGTACAAAGAAGAATGGGGGGAACCTCCGGCTTCAAGATGTACAAAGAAGAATGGGGGGAACCTCCAGCCCCTAGATGTACAAAGAAGAATGGGGGAACCTCCAGCCTCTAGATGTACAGAGAAGAATGGGGGAACCTCCGGCCTCTAGATGTACAAAGAAGAATGGGGGAACCTCCAGCCTCTAGATGTACAAAGAAGAATGGAGGAAACTCCAGCCTCTAGATGTACAAAGATGAATGGAGGAACCTCCAGCCTCTAGATGTACAAAAAAGAATTAGAGGAACCTCCAGCTTCTAGATGTACAAAGAAGAATGGGAGGAACCTCCAGCCTCTAGATGTACAAAGAAGAATGGGGGGAACCTCTGGCTTCTAGATGTACAAAGAAGAATGGGGGAACCTCCAGCCTCTAGATGTACAAAGAAGAATGGAGGAACCTCCAGCCTCTAGATGTACAAAGAAGAATGGGGGAACCTCCAGCCTCTAGATGTACAAAGAAGAATGGGGGAACCTCCAGCCTCTAGATGTACAGAGAAGAATGGAGGGACCTCCAGCCTCTAGATGTACAAAGAAGAATGGGGGAACCTCCAGCCTCTAGATGTACAAAGAAGAATGGGGGAACCTCCAGCCTCTAGATGTACAAAGAAGAATGGGGGAACCTCCAGCCTCTAGATGTACAAAGAAGAATGGGGGAACCTCCAGCCTCTAGATGTACAAAGAAGAATGGGGGAACCTCCAGCCTCTAGATGTACAAAGAAGAATGGGGGAACCTCCAGCCTCTAGATGTACAAAGAAGAATGGAGGGACCTCCAGTCTCTAGATGTACAAAGAAGAATTGGGGAACCTCCAGCCTCTAGATGTACAAAGAAGAATGGGGGAACCTCCAGCCTCTAGATGTACAAAGAAGAATGGGGGAACCTCCAGCCTCTAGATGTACAAAGAAGAATGGGGGAACCTCCAGCCTCTAGATGTACAAAGAAGAATGGGGGAACCTCCAGCCTCTAGATGTACAAAGAAGAATGGGGGAACCTCCAGCCTCTAGATGTACAAAGAAGAATGGGGGAACCTCCAGCCTCTAGATGTACAAAGAAGAATGGGGGAACCTCCAGCCTCTAGATGTACAAAGAAGAATGGAGGAACCTCCAGCCTCTAGATGTACAAAGAAGAATGGGGGAACCTCCAGCCTCTAGATGTACAAAGAAGAATGGGGGAACCTCCAGCCTCTAGATGTACAGAGAAGAATGGAGGGACCTCCAGCCTCTAGATGTACAAAGAAGAATGGGGGAACCTCCAGCCTCTAGATGTACAAAGAAGAATGGGGGAACCTCCAGCCTCTAGATGTACAAAGAAGAATGGGGGAACCTCCAGCCTCTAGATGTACAAAGAAGAATGGGGGAACCTCCAGCCTCTAGATGTACAAAGAAGAATGGGGGAACCTCCAGCCTCTAGATGTACAAAGAAGAATGGGGGAACCTCCAGCCTCTAGATGTACAAAGAAGAATGGAGGGACCTCCAGTCTCTAGATGTACAAAGAAGAATTGGGGAACCTCCAGCCTCTAGATGTACAAAGAAGAATGGGGGAACCTCCAGCCTCTAGATGTACAAAGAAGAATGGGGGAACCTCCAGCCTCTAGATGTACAAAGAAGAATGGGGGAACCTCCAGCCTCTAGATGTACAAAGAAGAATGGGGGAACCTCCAGCCTCTAGATGTACAAAGAAGAATGGGGGAACCTCCAGCCTCTAGATGTACAAAGAAGAATGGGGGAACCTCCAGCCTCTAGATGTACAAAGAAGAATGGGGGAACCTCCAGCCTCTAGATGTACAAAGAAGAATGGGGGGAACCTCCAGCCTCTAGATGTACAAAGAAGAATGGGGGAACCTCCAGCCTCTAGATACACTGGTCCTGGCCATAGCACTATATACAGAGGGTATACACTGGTCCTGGCCATAGCACTATATACAGAGGGTATACACCAGTCCTGGCCATAGCACTATATACAGAGGGTATACACCAGTCCTGGCCATAGCACTATATACAGAGGGTATACACCAGTCCTGGCCATAGCACTATATACAGAGGGTATACACCAGTCCTGGCCATAGCACTATATACAGAGGGTATACACCAGTCCTGGCCATAGCACTATATACAGAGGGATTATATAATTTACTTGTCCTGTATGTATATACGTCCTCTTAGTGTCTGGCCTCATATGAAGTTTTTCCCTTCTCCCTAAATGATATTGAGTTTTAGGAGAACAAACCTCTGCAGGTAAGTGCTCCCCCTTCTCCTCTGCTGCGGATGTGTCCCCCTGCACCGCTGCCTCCTACAGGCTCCAGATGTGCCTTGCGCCTCTGCTGCCGCCTCTCCCGCAGCCTCTGCCTGTGATCTCCTCCACATCCCTCTGATTGATATTGATTTTCTTCCCACCACATCAGATTTTATAGAATCTGTAATGATCCTCATCCAACATGACACCTTGTGTGTAGGAAACCTGCCACAAAAAGTGAGTCTGTGACAGTTCTGTCTATATAATGGCCATATACCTGTTAAGCGTTATATGGCGGTTATATTTATACTGCGCTATATTGCGCTTTTATGAGCCCCTTTATAGATATGTATTGTTGATACAAGCTGTCAATTATCAGAGCTGACGACAAGTATACAGTTCCCGCTAATCCTACTATAGAGCAGCACATCAGAACTCCTGTATATACCGCCCTATACACTTTACAGTACAATGGCCGCTATGTTGTGCTGAAGGGGAATAAGAAGTCACTAGGTGGTTTCCTCCTTTATTTCAAAGATCAGCTAATTACTGGACCACTATGCAGATGAAAGGACCGGACCATTACATACCACCCTATAAGGTCTCATACATACGGCCATACTATATACCTGTGTATCAAGATATATTGCTATGGACCTATACTGTACCACAAGTGTCTCTATACTGGAGTTTACTAAAAGATTCTATGAGAATACACAAGAAGTGTCACCATGCAAGACTGCAGCCAGTGTTGGGTATTGTCCCAGGAGAGATGTGTAATCAGACCTTTGTATATGTTGTTAGTAGCAGCAGGACTGTGAAATATGGATTTATATTCCAGGGTTACAGTGCAACAGTTGTTCAAACTGCTGTTCTCTCTGCATTTAGCTGTTCCACAACAAACCCCCTCTGCAGGGATGTAACTAAGAGAGGCAGGGCCCATGGCAGACTTCTGAATGGGGCCCCTTTTTCCCAACATACATACAGTAGCATATACACAAATGCAGCATATACACATCACATACACGCACATATACACATCACATACACATACATACAATACAATCTTCAGACATACAGCATATATATTTACATATAGTATATGCACACCCTACTACTGTGGGCCCTGTAGTTACACCCCACCCCTCTGCTAGGTTAACCATCTAACACTATGGTATAGCTTAAACACAGACCATGGAGGAAGGGATATAAAGCAATAAAATCTACCATCAAAATCCATCCTGATAAACCAGGGACATTACTCATAGATCCAGGCACCGGGACTGTGGTATCTTCTTATATTTGTTGTCCATGGCCTCCTTCCTTCTAAATTCACTTTTGAAAATTAAGCTAATGATCCAGAAGGTCTCCTCAGGGAGTTACCAAAGCCCCTCTGTGCTGTAGCTTCATGAGCTGTTACACTGTCTCCAACTCTGCTCCCTCTGCACTCCCCCTGCCTGATGTAATCTCACTGCAGGAGAGGAATTTTCAGCATATAGTGGGAGGGAGGGGGGGGGGGTAGTGCGTCTTGCACGCTGTAACAGCCTTTGAAATAACAGTATAGAGGGGCTCTGGTAACACCCCCTGGTGCTCTTTAAGCTCATTAGCATAGTTTTAAAAATTGATTTTAGCAGAAAGGAAGCCAACAGGAAGGAAGGCAACAAATATTAGATACCACAGTCACCCTGCCTGGATCTATGAGTAATGTCCCTGGATTTCCTGCGCAGAGAACTAAGAGCACAGCAGTGTTAGGACACTTGACCTCCTCTGTGCATGTACCATCTATTCTGCCAATGAAGTTGGAGAACAATCTGGTATATTGGAGTCCAGTTTGAAAAATTAGTGACAGGACAGGAGCAGGAATATTTAGTGATATCACTTCTGACCGTTTCCATTGCAGGTATGTGAAGAGTGTTTACATTTTTTTAGATGTATTTTTTTATGTTTTATGCGGTCATTATGTATTATCCAGATGCCGCGCCCCCCTCCCCCTCCCCACCATCGACATTGTTGGCATTTGCCTTTTTTCAGGCTTTAATAATCCCCAGCTCGTCAGCGAATCAGACGAGAGCCTAATGCTATGATCAATGGCATCTTGTATTTAATTAGGATTAGCGGAGTAATTATACGGCTCCGTGCTGCAGGAGGCTTCACGATACTTCACAAGTCATGTGCGCGGGGTAATTACACTATCTGCGAGGGGGCTCTATACTGCGCTCACTCAGACGTGACACTCTCCGAAATCATAGCGCTCCACTCACTCCAGAAAGTACAGAACTTCACGGATATTTACTAAGGAAACTGAAGACCTAACCTATAGGAAACTATACACTAAGGAAACGCAAGACCTGACCTATAGGAAACTATATACTAAGGAAACTGAAGACCTAACCTATAGGAAACTATACACTAAGGAAACGCAAGACCTGACCTATAGGAAACTATATACTAAGGAAACTGAAGACCTAACCTATAGGAAACTATACACTAAGGAAACGCAAGACCTGACCTATAGGAAACTATATACTAAGGAAACTGAAGACCTAACCTATAGGAAACTATACACTAAGGAAACGCAAGACCTGACCTATAGGAAACTATACACTAAGGAAACGCAAGACCTGACCTATAGGAAACTATATAGTAAGGAAACTGAAGACCTAACCTATAGGAAACTATATACTAAGGAAATGCAAGACCTGACCTATAGGAAACTATATACTAAGGAAATGCAAGACCTGACCTATAGGAAACTATATACTAAGGAAACTGAAGACCTAACTCACTGTATATACAAGATACTAGTGTTACAGTTACAATGTACTATTACAGGTGGTCCCCTACTTAAAGGAAACCTACCACTTGTAGTGGCAGGTTTCTGATGGCAATACCGGGCACCAGCTCAGGGTGAGCTGGTGCCGGAGCCTATTTTCGTTAGTGTTTTAAACCGCGGTGTCGCGGTTTAAAACACTTTTTAAACTTTATAGCCGGCGCAGGCAGGTACGCGCTCGGCGCTTACCATGCGCGTGGCTCTCCTTCACTTCCTATGTAGCCGCGCGCACGGTAAGCGCCGAGCGCGTACCTGCCTGCGCCGGCTATAACGTTTAAAAAGTGTTTTAAACCGCGATACCGCGGTTTAAAACACTAACGAAAATAAGCTCCGGCACCAGCTCACCCTGAGCTGGTGCCCGGTATTTCCATCAGAAACCTGCCACTACAAGTGGTAGGTTTCCTTTAAAGGAAATCTACCACCAGGATGAAGGACTGTAAACCAAGCACACTGACATACTGGTGTGTGTCCCCTCTATCAGGATCTGCCCTTCTTGTAGCTTCATATGCCTTTGTTTTTAAGACTAAGTGGTTTCACAAATTATGTAGATGAGCCTTTGGGGCTCCAAGCTCCATTGACATCTATAGAGTCTGGAGCATCTGAGGCTCATTTGCATAATTTGTGAAACCTTTTTATTGTGAAAACAAGGTCCTGAGAAGCTAAAAGAACCTGCCAGAGGGGGCACTCACCAGTATGTCAGTTTGCTTGGTTTACAATCCTTCATCCTTGTGGTAGATGTCCTTTAAGGACACTCGACTTACAGATGACCCCCAGTTACAGAAGGACCTCTCTGCCCCCTGTGACCTCTGATGAAGCTCTCTGGCTGCAATAATCAGCTGTAAGGTGTCTGTAATGAAGTTTTATTGATAATCCTTGGTCCCATTACAACAAAAAATTTTGAAACTTCAATTGTCACCGGGACAGAAAAAAATTTGTCTGGAACTACAATTACAAAATATGCAGTTTTGACTTACATACAAATTTAACTTAAGAACAAACCGATGAAACCTATCTTGTACGTAACCCAGGGACAGCCTGTATTATGTTATATGTATCAATCAACTGATACATTAGTGGCATTTATCAATTGGGGCGCAGGGAACGTGCAATGACATTCAGTGGGATGAAGCATAAGCAAAAAGGTTTAGAACCGTCTCCCCATTCATGAAGGTGAACTAGGTCTCCCTACACCAGCTTTTAGTGGCTCTAATTGTGCGCCAAAAATTGCAACAACAAACGAGTCCAAAAATTGTCAAGGAGCGACAGAATTTTGCACCCAAAAAAAGAACAATTTGTGCAGGTTGGAAAACCACTGTGGTGCAAACAGGCACAGCTAGGGGGAACCCCCCCCCCCCCCCCTCCATTGTATCTAACAAGGGGACCTCAAGGTTTCACTATTTCTGTCACCTCTACCTGTTGGAGCAGCTCACAAGGATCCCATCACAGCCTTTATCTAGATATTTCATACATTATTCATTGTAAAATCATCTATTCTTTATCATGTAAATGAGGCTGGTCACATGGTCAGAGGCAGTGATGTCACCCCTGTTCCCCCTCCCCTCTCCTCCCCCTGCTCATGTCTGTGTGTAATGTATAGTAAAGCATTGCTAGTGTGTGTGCTGCATCTGCTGACATGCTGCATCCTCCTAATACACATGTGAGAGACACAGACATCAGCTACACATGAATCTGACATGTTCTGCTATAACATGGCTGCCTGGAGCTGTTGTATCTCTCCTATACACACACAGGCTGCACCATTACACCATTACACCATTATACCTCACACCATTCCACAGGCTGTATAGATGTATCTCATACACACACAGGCTGCAGGGGGCGCCAGCACCAGGAAGCACATGGAGGAGCCATTACACCTTTATACCTCACACCATTATACAGGCTGTCAGTGATGTGTATAGGAGTATCTTATACACACAGGCTGCAGGGGGCGGCAGCACCAGGAAGCACATGGAGGAGTCATTACACCATTATACCTCACATCTATATACAGGCTGTCAGTCATGTGTATAGGAGGATCTCATACACACACAGGCTTCAGGGGACGCCAGCACCAGGAAGCACATGGAGGAGCCATTACACCATTATACAGGCTGTCAGTCATGTGTATAGGAGTATCTCATACACACACAGGCTGCCGGGGGCGCCAGCACCAGGAAACACATGGAGGAGCAATTACACAATTATACCTCACACCATTATACAGGTTGTCATACAAGCACTGGGGGTGTGGCTGTGCCTCCCCTCATGAATAATGACTTCTCACAGGTCATTTGCATACAACTTTAGGACCTCATTGCTTAGGTTTACAGGCATGTAGAGGGACAATGAAGGGATAGAGGTAATACTTTCTAATGGCAGTTTATGAAAATATATTTAGTTTAGGGGGTTAATTTGCCTTACAGGTTCTCTTTAATTAATATCAACACATTCCTGTACATAGGGGGCAGTATTATAGTAGTTATATTCTTGTACATAGGGGGCAGTATTATAGTAGTTATATTCTTGTACATAGGGGCAGTATTATAGTAGTTATATTCTTGTACATAGGGGGCAGTATTATAGTAGTTATATTCTTGTACATAGGGGGCGGTATTATAGTAGTTATATTCTTGTACATAGGGGGCGGTATTATAGTAGTTATATTCTTGTACATAGGGGACAGTATTATAGTAGTTATATTCTTGTACATAGGGGGCAGTATTATAGTAGTTATATTCTTGTACATAGGGGGCAGTATTATAGTAGTTATATTCTTGCACATAGGGGGCAGTATTATAGTAGTTATATTCCTGTAAATAGGGGGCAGTATTAAAGTAGTTATATTCTTGTACATAGGGGCAGTATTATAGTAGTTATATTCTTTAAATAGGGGACAGTATTATAGTAGTTATATTCTTGTACATAGGGGGCAGTATTATAGTAGTTATATTCTTGTACATAGGGGGCAGTATTATAGTAGTTGTATTCTTGTACATAGGGGGCAGTATTATAGTAGTTGTATTCTTGTACATAGGGAGCATTATTATAGTAGTTATATTCTTGTACATAGGGGGCAGTATTATAGTAGTTATATTCATGTACATAGGGGGCAGTATTATAGTAGTTATATTCTTGTACATAGGGGGCAGTATTATAGTAGTTATATTCTTGTACATAGGGGGCAGTATTATAGTAGTTATATTCATGTACATAGGGGCAGTATTATAGTAGTTATATTCCTGTACATAGGGGGTAGTATTATAGTAGTTATATTCCTGTACATAGGGGGCAGTATTATAGTAGTTATATTCTTGTACATAGGGGGCAGTATTATAGTAGTTATATTCTTGTACATAGGGGGCAGTATTATAGTAGTTATATTCTTGTACATAGGGGGCAGTATTATAGTAGTTATATTCCTGTACATAGGGGGCAGTATTATAGTAGTTATATTCTTGTACATAGGGGGCAGTATTATAGTAGTTATATTCCTGTACATAGGGGGCAGTATTATGGTAGTTATATTCTTGTACATAGGGGGCAGTATTATAGTAGTTATATTCCTGTACATAGGGGGCAGTATTATAGTAGTTATATTCTTGTACATAGGGGGCAGTATTATAGTAGTTATATTCTTGTACATAGGGGGCAGTATTATGGTAGTTATATTCTTGTACATAGGGGGTAGTATTATAGTAGTTATATTCCTGTACATCGGGGCAGTATTATAGTAGTTATATCCCTGTACATAGGGGGCAGTATTATAGTAGTTATAATCTTGTACATAGGAGGCAGTATTATAGTAGTTATATCCCTGTACATAGGGGGCAGTATTATAGTAGTTATATTCTTGTACATAGGGGGCAGTATTATAGTAGTTATATTCTTGTACATAGGGGGCAGTATTATAGTAGTTATAGTCCTGTACATAGGGGGCAGTATTATAGTAGTTATATTCCTGTACATAGGGGGCAGTATTATAGTAGTTATATTCCTGTACATAGGGGGCAGTATTATAGTAGTTATATTCCTGTACATAGGGGGCAGTATTATAGTAGTTATATTCTTGTACATAGGGGTCAGTATTATAGTAGTTATATTCTTGTACATAGGGGGCAGTATTATAGTAGTTATATTCCTGTACATAGGGGGCAGTATTATAGTAGTTATATTCCTGTACATAGGGGGCAGTATTATAGTAGTTATATTCTTGTACATAGGGGGCAGTATTATAGTAGTTATATTCTTGTACATAGGGGGCAGTATTATAGTAGTTATATTCCTGTACATAGGGGACAGTATTATAGTAGTTATATTCCTGTACATAGGGGGCAGTATTATAGTAGTTATATTCCTGTACATAGGGGGCAGTATTATAGTAGTTATATTCTTGTACATAGGGGCAGTATTATAGTAGTTATATTCCTGTACATAGGGGCAGTATTATAGTAGTTATATTCTTGTACATAGGGGGCAGTATTATAGTAGTTATATTCCTGTACATAGGGGCAGTATTATAGTAGTTATATTCTTGTACATAGGGGGCAGTATTATAGTAGTTATATTCCTGTACACAGGGGGCAGTATTATAGTAGTTATATTCTTGTACATAGGGGGCAGTATTATAGTAGTTATATTCTTGTACATAGGGGCAGTATTATAGTAGTTATATTCTTGTACATAGGGGGCAGTATTATAGTAGTTATATTCTTGTACATAGGGAGCAGTATTATAGTAGTTATATTCTTGTACATAGGGGGCTATTGCTAATGTTAAGGATTACAAACCATTGAATCGAATGAAATCTTATAAAACTTTTCAGCTGATGATTCATCCTCCTCATATGTAGGTGGAATTATTGATGTTCTGTAGACTTGCTGATCACTGGGGATTATATAGTGACAGTAAAAACATTTGCTGCAATTAAACAGAATTGCATTGATTTGGCCACATCTCATTATTAATGACAGGGGCGGAGCATGTTCTGGGTACGTGGCGTCGCTGCATCGTATCGGGGCTCTGGGTGTGAATGAGAAGTTACACTGTAATCTCTGGGTTCACCATAGAAATGTCCGGTCTCCTCGGTTCTCTGCAGATTATTCCTCCAGGACGTGACTTAGATGGGAACGTGCTGCTATATATTTACCTCCTGCAGCGACCTACTTACATCATCTCATCAGAAGATATAAGACTCGATTGAGTTTTTAAATAGATCTCATTTATCAGATGGTGACACATACATGGACGGCTATACGTTCTATATATAGTTATACATTGTGCACCCACATAGATAGGTCTGCCTGCAGTTATATCTCAGGAAGATACAGATTTTAGTTATGTTTGATTAGACACTTTTTAAAGACACTTTTTCAACTTGTGTGGCAAAAGGGGCGTGTCTTTGGTAAAACAGGGGCGTGGCCTCAGCTGTGAAAAAAAAAATGCAACAATGATTGCAGATGTTTCTGCGCCAATTAATAGGAATAGTACAATTTGAATTCATTAGTGTGTGCTTGAGCTGAATGCAACTCAATTTGTGTATGTCTACAGGCGGTCCCCTACTTAAGGACACCCAACTTACAGACGACCCCTAGTTACAGACGGACCCCTCTTCCCACTGTGACCTCTGGTGAAGTCTCTGGATGTTACTATAGTCCCAGGCTGCAATGATCAGCTGTAAGATGTCTGTAATGAAGCTTTATTGATAATCCTTGGTCCCATTACAGCAAAAAATTTTGAAACTCCAATTGTCACTTGGACAATTTTTTTTTTTTTTTTTTTTTGTCTGGATATACAATTATAAAATATACAGTTTCGATTTACATACAAATTCAACTTAAGAACAAACCTATGGACCCGATCTTGTACGTAGCCCGGGGATTGCCTGTATATGTACAGTATATATACATATATATATGCATTATGTATGTCAATTATTTTGGGTGCAGTGGTGAAAGTGATATTTTCAACATAATTAATTGTGAGGTGGGCTGCTGTATATCATGTAATATCATGCTGTATTTTTGTTAATAACAGTGAATTAGAGAATGTGTTATTTTGTTATAAGAATCTTTGGTGGAATATCCCCTTTAATTTCTGAACCATATGGAGCCGTTAGATGGTCATCGGCCCGTGATTTTACTTTCATGGTGATATACAGTAGTTTGTGCACTTTACGGTACTATTTAAATATTGTATGACGTTATTATTTACGAGTTGCACAGCCCTGTTATTAGGCCACTTAAAAACATGGATTGGTTAGTTTCTGGTAGTATTATTTGAACATTGAACTGCAGTATTTTTTTAGCGATCCATGACCAAATTATTTTAGAAAAGCTACTCGGGCATATCTACTGTGGGCATAACTACTGGGGTATAGTTACTGGGGCATAGTTACTGGGGCATAGTTACTGGGGCATAGTTACTGGGGCATAGTTACTGGGGTATAGTTACTGGGGCATAGTTCCTGGGGTATATCTACTGTGGGCATAACTACTGGGGTATAGTTACTGGGGCATAGTTACTGGGGTATATCTACTGTGGGCATAACTACTGGGGTATAGTTACTGGGGCATAGTTACTGGGGTATATCTACTGTGGGGATAGCTACTAGGGTATATCTACTGGGGGTATATCTACTGGGGGTATATCTACTGGGGGTATATCTACTGGGGGCATAGTTACTGGGACATAGCTACTGGGGGCATTATAAAAAAATGCCTTTGTCAGCATTCTCAATAATTTCAGTAGTTTATATAAGTTTAATTCACATTGCCTGGCTCCCTTCCAGCAGTGTGTGGTAAGTCCCAGGGGAAGGGGCAGCTGCAGCCTGTGTCTGCCTGTTTAAGTCTCCTCCTCACTCATGCAGCTCCCTCCCCCCTCCCTGCCATATGCATTGAGCAGGTGGGGAGGGAGGAGGATAGTGTAGAGTAGAGGAAGAATGAAACACAGACACACACAGGCTGCAATTCATCAGAAGCTGCTGGCAGAGAGCCAGGTAATGTGAAATAAAGTTTTATAAAGTACTGCAATGATTAAGAATACTGACATGGTATGGTATAGGCTATTTGATCCTGTCGCCAGCTCTTTTAGTACTGTATGGTGATATATTTGATCAGTATATGCCACTATTATTTAGAGTTTTTAAAGCACTGTACTTAGATTACTTATAGTACAGTATGGAGTTGGTTACTGTGTGCCAGTATTTGAGCACCGTATGTAAATGGCATTATTATTTACACTCTATCATCACTGTAATAAGAATAACTGATGTACGATATGGAGTTGTGGGTTGGTCACCATATCCTAATGTTTGAGCACTGTATGGTGCTATTATTTAAGTACTGCATGGTGATATATTTCATCACTATACGACATTATGGGGGACATGTATTATCGTATCTGCGCCTAAAAAATGCCGGGATCTTTCGTTTTTTTGGGGCGTAGAATTTATAATGAGTTTGCGTCAGAAAGAACAGATGTTTCCGACTATCCCGACTTCTCCGTTTTTTTTTTGCATCATTGGGCGTGGCCTAACTTTTCCACATTATCCGTCACATTTATGTGTATTTTGTCGGTATTTTTAAGCACAATTTTTGGCGCACAATAGACCAGGAAAAAAATGGTCAGAGAGCAAAAGTAAGGCGCATGTAAAATTTTGGCGCACATTTCATTGATGTCGGCATTTTTATGGCGCACGACTGATTATTACCGTCTACCCATTATATATTTACAGCCGTGCGCCACTTCAAAACATCCGGCTGTGCTTTCCGGAGACTGATCTTTGATGCCGACAGTTGTGCTTGCACCTGAATTAGTAAATCCCCCCGTCCCCATGAGTTAGACTTCATACAGCCCTGTAAGGGATGACTTTCTGTATGGTATGGAGTTGTTAGTTGGACAGTATTTGAGCACTGTATGGCGGCACTATGTGGTCCTGGATAGAACAGTGTACTAGTTCTGCTGAGTCTGCGGCACTATATATGGCACAATAATGTGCTATCTCAGACCTAAGGTAACCCATAATGTCTTCCCTATTTATACCCTGTGTAAGGTGTTGAGCAGTAAATGTCCCTGGCAGTACCAGACAGCGCAGGAGATAACCTTTAATTCCCACAAAGTGACAGTGACCGGGCGTGCGCCCCGCGAGGAGACATCGGCAGGTAACAGGTAATCTTCTCATAATCAGCGTCTGCACCAAACCTCTTGTTCTGCCTGGAAATGGAAGGGAATAATTAAAACCTATTTTTGGAGGATATGGAAATGGGGTCTGTGACACCTCTGCCGTACACACAGCATGTTCTAGGAAAGGTATTTGTGTCGCGAAGGTTCACTTTGTCTGTGTGATAAATTACAGGAGGAAAATGACTCTTCTTCATGAACTCGCGGCACCGCGACTCTACATTCATAGAATACGGGCAAACGCTTGAGGGAAGAGTGAAGAGATGTCCTTACTGCAGGCAATGCCGCATTTCACAGTGTGAATCTACAAAGAATGTGAAGCAACAAATAGTTATCTGAGTATTTATCAAATTACTCTAGTCACATCCAAAGCTGCATTTATATTTCTAGGGTCTTGGGTGTATAAAGTGCAGACTTAAGGTCTTTTGTACCTTGGTCGGCAGTGCATCCTTTTAAGTGCATCTATAAGTGCACAACAGAATTAGACCAGAATTAAACTAGAAGTGAACAAAATGAATCTTTCTTGTAATCTTACTTGTCAAATGACTTTATCTTACACTTGCAAAATGGAAAAGTAGAAAATAAAGACCTTTCAACTCTGTCCTCCAACGACTAACCTAACCTAAATCCGGTGGACTAGCAGTTGCCCTTAAAGAAAACCTACCACCACGGATCTACATTTTAAAGTATATCGGGTGGTAGGTGCCTCTATTGTGCATGAGGATAACCCTTTTTGTATCTTTTTCAAACTTCTAAAGAGGCTACCTGGTTATGGAGTAGCCGGAGCTGAGGCTACACGGAGCGGCTACTCCACGCACCAGTAGCCTCTTTAATCCTCCTACCCGCTACAAGGAGCTGCACACCCTCGTCCGCGAAGCCAGAGTCCTGAGCATGTGCAGTAGCTCCAGCTTCGGAGCAGTGACCGTGCAACCGCGAGGAGCTGCGCACCGAAGATATGCGGGTAGGAGGATCAAAGAGGCTACTGGGGCGTGGAGTATTCGCTCCGTGTAGCCTCAGGTCCGGCTACTCCACGCCCCAGCAGCCTCTTTAGAAATTTAACACATATTAACGCAATAAAAGTTTGAAAAAGATACAGGGAACATGAGGATTAGCCCTTAAAAGGGCTATCCTCATGTACAATGGAGGCATCTACCACCCGATCTACCTTAATAGGTAGATCCATCCGTGGTGGTAGGTTTCCTTTAATAGAATGCACTGTCAAGAATGGTGCCGCTGCTTGTGCATCGGCTCTGGCTCCCCCTAACTCACCCCCTGCACCAGCTTAGCACTCAGCATGCAAGGCAGGAGGAACGCTCCACCACGGCCCCAGTGGTAGCCAGCACCAGACAGCATAAGTGGCGGCACTTGGCAAAAGTGGAGCTATGGGCAGTGTCTTTTCTGCCAAACCAATAGCAGCAATCCTCTGTTTCACCCCAAACACCACACGACACCCATTCTGTAGTACCCCCTATGCATGTCTGTCTAGCCTGTGTCTATTAGTTATTATCACTATTGTATTGTATTTCGTGTTGGAATTGTTATACTTTATGTCATGTAATGTGGTCTTGCTAACCTGTACTGTCCTGTAACTGTTTGTTTGCAATGAAGGAACTACGTAAGAACGCGCCCCTTGTAGTGTATATATGTAACTGTAACGTTAATACTGCCGGAACACTATATACAAAACAAATTCCCCCCAGGGGATCTATAACTTTTACTTGTTACAGTTCTTACTTCTACTTGTGCAGTGTTGTAATTCCACTTCTTACTTATCTGGTACTTCTTTATTTGTATCCAGAGCAGTTTTCAGAATCCAGCACCTTCAGCTCTGTGTTCAGCACAATGAACCATGCGTCACATAGCAGTGCATCGCAGGGAACATTTCCAATTCTTGTTGCAGATCTTTCTCCAATCTCTCAAAGCAATGGATTTCTAAGAACATTCCATTTTAAGTGTTAGGTATTATTCCTTGAGAGGTTGTTGTTAGTAGCAGCAGGATTGTGATATATAGATTTATATTTGTAGCTTCTCCAAGTGCACTGGGGAGTGTCCTGACACTGCTGTGCTCTTAGATCTATACATTGAACTCAGAATTGAACCATTTAGAATTTCAGAACCACTGACTGGCAAAGTTTGCGCCCTTACAGTAGCCAATATAGTACTGTGCCTCCACAGTAGCCAATAAAGTGATGGTGCCCCCAAAGAAGTAAATATAGTAAAGTTGCCCCCACAGAAGCCAATATAGTGACAATGCCCTCACAGTAGCCAATACAATCACATTCAGAAGCCAATACAGTCTCATTGCCCACAGAGGAATGGGTGGGATACTGGCCCCCTGTTTTGGCTGGGCTCGGGGCCACACTACTCCCCCCACCCCCATGGCGGCCATGATTGAACTGCTACAACACTCACTGTGTGAGGACACGTCCCGGTGCAGTACCTATAATCCTGGAATATTAATCCATATTACACAGCCCTGCTGCTACTAACAACATACACAAATGTTCTGTACAACTTGCTACAGTGCCGGCAAAGAAGAATGGCCGACAGATTGGAAGTCCTTGCATCATCTTTAAGTATAATGGAAGGACTCCCCCCTACACGAGGTGTGAAGTCTCCGGGTTCGGGACGATATACGGGTCTGTTTCCACGTTCTAAACACGTTCGTGTGGATTCAGACTTTGATGGGATCTGCATAAAAGGACAGCAGGGAACACATATGTAACACGGTGGCTCAGTGGTTAGCATTACAGCCTTGTAGCGTTGGGGACCTGGGTTCAAGTCCCAGGGTCAACATCTGCAAAGAGTTTGTATGTTCTCTCTGTGTTTGTGTGGGTTTCCTCCAGGACCTCTGGTTTCCTCCCACACTCCAAAACATACTGTTAGGCTGGTAAAATTGTGAGCCCCTTTGGGGACAGGGACTGATTTGGAAAATTCTGTGCAGCACTGCGTAATCTATGTGCGATATATAAATAAAGGAATTATTATTATTAACTGGTACTGCTATGTTAAATTAATAGTACAAAAAGGTAAAAATAATAATAATAATAAAATAGTTAAAAATATTTTAGAAAAAAGTTTTAAAAATCTACAAAAAAATGAAAAAATGAATAAAAAATGAAAAATCTAATAAAAATGTAAAGAAACCACTTAAGGTGTATGTTTTGGCATAGATTCCCATGTAATGATTTCCCTTTGTATTCCATACCCAGGGTAACACATATGCACGGTATATAATATATGTCACATGTTATTAGTCTATACAGTCACATCTGAGAAGCTTCAAGGGCTCTTGCTCCTCAATTAGTATGTAGTATGGAGTATGTAGACTGCGGCCCCCCGGCCCTCCACCCACTAACATCTGTTTGTAATGTTAAAGGCTCTAGTGACAGATGCCCTTTAACAACCTGACAGAAGGTGATGACTCAAAGATTGATAATGATCCACGTTAAATAAAAAAAAAAATTCACGTACAGCTTAAATAGCGAGCTGCAGCGATGTGCGACCGGTCACATGACTCGCTCCTCCGTGCGGCCGTCGTAATTAACATCCGACTTTCTGCTGGAAGCCGTCACCCCACAAAGTTCATCTGCCCCTAATAGCATTTTCCACAACTAATGAAGTGAAGCTCCGGCTCCGCATCCTTTACGGACGACCTCCCGGTGACCTTGCATGGCGGCTGCGTTTTTTTTGGCGTCATTGCGGCGATTCTCCGGAAAATTAGATTGTTACCTGCTGCTTAGAAGATATTTTCTGGGAACAATTGTATTTATGATGAATATTCTTATTCCGAGCCGCTCGTTGCAGATTGTCAGGGATAGATTTACGTCCAGGGATCGCTCTCTGGTTCTCGCTGTTTTGTCTTGTATTGTTTGTTTTTTTGCAGATATTAAAAATTCCAGGGGTGAAAAAAAATACTTTACCTCTAAATGCAACAGGTAAAGAGAATTTTTTGCTGTCTGTAATAAAAGGTCACTAGGTTAATAAACTCCAGTATATATACATACACTCACCGGCCACTTTATTAGGTACACCATGCTAGTAACGGGTTGGACCCCCTTTTGCCTTCAAAACTGCCTCAATTCTTTGTGGCATAGATACAACAAGGCGCTGGAAGCTCCTCAGAGATTTTGCTCCATATTGACATGATGGCATCACACAGTTGCCGCAGATTTGTCGGCTGCACATCCATGATGCAAATCTCCCGTTCCACCACATCCCAAAGATGCTCTATTGGATTGAGATCTGGTGACTGTGGAGGCCATTTGTGTCCAGTGACCTCATTGTCATGTTCAAGAAACCAGTCTGAGATGATTCCAGCTTTATGACATGGCGCATTATCCTGCTGAAAGTAGCCATCAGATGTTACAGGGTACATTGTGGTCATAAAGGGATGGACATGGGCAGCAACAATACTCAGGTAGGCTGTGGCGTTGTACCAAGGGGCCCAAAGAGTGCCAAGAAAATATTCCCCACACCATGACACCACCACCACCAGCCTGAACCGCTGATACAAGGCAGGATGGATCCATGACACCAGCACCACCAGCCTGAGCCGCTGATACAAAGCAGGATGGATCCATGACACCAGCACCACCAGTCTGACCCGCTGATACAAGGCAGGATGGATCCATGACACCACCACCACCAGCCTGACCCGCTGATACAAGGCAGGATGGATCCATGCTTTCATGTTGTTGACGCCAAATTCTGACCCTACCATCCGAATGTCGCAGCAGAAATCGAGACTCATCAGATCAGGCAACGTTTTTCCAATCTTCTACTGTCCAATTTCGATGAGCTTGTGCAAATTGTAGCCTCAGTTTCCTGTTCTTAGCTGAAAGGAGTGGCACCCGGTGGGGTCTTCTGCTGCTGTAGCCCATCTGCCTCAAAGTTGGACGTACTGTGCGTTCAGAGATGCTCTTCTGCCTACCTTGGTTGTAATGGGTGGCGATTTGAGTCACTGTTGCCTTTCTATCAGCTCGAACCAGTCTGCCCATTCTCCTCTGACCTCTGGCATCAACAAGGCATTTCCGCCCACAGAACTGCCGCTCACTGGATGTTTTTTCTTTTTCGGACCATTCCTGTAAACCCTAGAGATGGTTGTGCATGAAAATCCCAGTAGATCAGCAGTTTCTGAAATACTCAGACCAGCCCTTCTGGCAGCAACAACCATGCCACGTTCAAAGGCCTCAAATCACCTTTCTTCCCCATACTGATGCTCGGTTTGAACTGCAGGAGATTGTCTTGACCATGTCTACATGCCTAAATGCACTGAGTTGCCGCCATGTGATTGGCTGATTAGAAATTAAGTGTTAACGAGCAGTTGGACAGGTGTACCTAATAAAGTGGCCGGTGAGTATATATATATATATATGGATTGTAATGGATTGTTAAAATGTCATGTGATTTCAACGGACTTTGAATGGTTTTGCTTATTGTCTTTGTGCATGAGGACTATCTACTAAATCCAGGACAGTTAACGCAACATTGCTTTGCATTAATAATAATTTTGTTATTTATATACTGTAGCACCTACAGTGCAGCACAGAGATTCCCAAATCAGCCCCTGTCCCCAATGGAGCTCACAATCCAATCAACCTACCAGTATGTTTTGGAGTGTGGGAGGAAACCGGAGGACCTGGAAGAAACTCACACAAACTCTTTGAAGATGCTTACCTAATGGGACTTGAACCCAGGACCCCAGCGCTGCAAGACCGTAGTGCAAACCAATGATCCACCGTGAATTGTAGGCATTAGATCTCAATGGAATCTTATGGAAACTTTGTGAATCTTGGATGATTCACTCTTCTTTAGTGGGGGGGGAGGGGGGGTCCTACACCGTATGACTGTGAGCTCTTAAATTTTTTTCAAGTAGATCCAGTTCCAAAAAAGCAGAGCAGTTGCCCTTGTCTGGTTAAGTTCCCGTGAGGATCAGAGATTATGTATGGGACGGTATTGAATGATGTGGTCAGAGATATGTGGAGGGGGAAGGTTGCGGACGGCTTTTATTAGTGGGTCAGATGCGAGAGACGTTCTTGAAGTAGAGGCGGCAGGTTGTAGTAAGGACCTATGTGTAAGGCTTAAAGGACAATCGGGCAATCCAAGGTCACATATAGACAAATGTCCTTGTAAGGTAAGTATCTAGTAAGAAAGTCATTCATCTTAAATTAGTGTCCTGAATTCAGAGAAATCTTAATTTATATTAATATGCGAATGAGCATTTTGGTGCACTGTGGAAGGTCCCTGAGATCTGATGCACTGCCTATTGTCCCTTGCTCAGCTTCACTCTCCAGCACCTAACTGCTGACTGTTTTTGGATTACCTTCTCAAATTATCATTATGAATAGAGATGAGCGAACATGCTCGTTCGAGCATTAGCGTACTCGAAACTGCTCGTTGCTCGGACGAATACTTCGCCCGCTCGAGAAAATGGCAGCTCCCGCCGTTTTGCTTTTTGGCGGCCAGAAACAGAGCCAATCACAAGCCAGGAGACTCTGCACTCCACCGAGCATGACGTGGTAACCTTACACGTCGATAGCAGTGGTTGGCTGGCCAGATCAGGTGACCCTGGGATAGACTAGCCGCTGCCCGCGCTGCTCGGATCATTCTGTGTCTGGATGCCGCTAGGGAGAGAGCTGCTGCTGGTCAGGGAAAGCGTTAGGGTGTTCTATTAGCTTACTGTTAGGCAGGAGTGATTCTCAAAGAACCCAACAGCCCTTCTTAGGGCTACAATAACGTTCTACTTTTTTTTTTTTGTTTGCTTGTGGCTGGGCTTGCTGGCACTAGTAGTGCAGCTAGTACCATATTGTGAGGAATTTGCAGGGGGACTTGCTACCGTTGTGTTTAGCTCTTAGTGACACACATATCCACCTCAAACACCAAAGTGGGAAAATTTATTAGGGGTTTGATTTCAATTAGGCACAGTCTGCCATTTGTCCTTTTTTATTTTACGTTTATTTTGTTTAATAACTCAGTGTCATCTCATCTGGCATAGCAGTGTGCTTTCATACTTGGCTAGAAAATAGCCATAGGAGAATCCAAACGGCTTACTTGCGCCTACAGTAGCGTTATATATTTGATTTCTGGTTGATCTGCTGGTGGCTGTACTTGCTGCAGTGCATCTACTAGCCAATTGTGAGCAATTTGTAGTGAGACTTGCGACCGCTGTGTTTTGCGCTTAGTGACGCACATATCCATTGCAAAGACCGAAGTGGGAAAATTTTGTAGGGGTTGGATTTCAATTCGGCACAGTCAGCCATTTTTCCTTTTTTATTTTACGTTTATTTTGTTAAATAACTCAGTGTCATCTCATCTGGCATAGCAGTGTGCTTTCATACTTGGCTAGAAAATAGCCATAGCTATAGGATAGCATTGTTTGTTTTTAAAAACTCAAAAACACAAAAAAAAACAAAAAACACAAAAAAAAGTTTAAAAAAAATTAAAGTTATAACTCTCATTTTAAAAATGTTTAACCCGAGGGCTAGGGGTAGAGGACGAGGGCGGGGACGTGGGCGTCCAACTACTGCAGGGGTCAGAGGCCGTGGTCCTGGCCGGGGTGAGATACCACCTGCTTATGAGGGAGCAGGGGAACGCCGCAGAGCTACACTCCCTAGGTTCATGTCTGAAGTTACTGGGACTCGTGGTAGAGCACTGTTGAGGCCAGAACAGTGCGAACAGGTGATGTCGTGGATTGCTGACAATGCTTCGAGCAATTTGTCCACCAGTCAGTCTTCCACGCAGTCCACCCATGTCACCGAAATCGCCACTCCTCCAGCTCCTGCACCTCAGCCTCCTCCCCCCCAGTCTGCCCCCTCCCAGGAAAATTTGGCATTTGAACCGGCATACTCTGAGGAACTGTTTTCTGGACCCTTCCCACAGTCACAAACCACTTGTCCGGTTGCTGCTGAGCAATTTTCCGATGCCCAGGTTTTCCACCAGTCACAGTCTGTGGGTGATGATGACCTTCTTGACGTAGTGGAAGTGTGTAAAGAGGTGTCCGACGATGAGGAGACACGGTTGTCAGACAGTGGGGAAGTTGTTGTCAGGGCAGGAAGTCCGAGGGGGGAGCAGACTGAGGGATCGGAGGATGATGAGGTGGCAGACCCAAGCTGGGTTGAGAGGCCGGGTGAACACAGTGCTTCTGAGACGGAGGAGAGTCCTCGACCAGAACAGGTTGGAAGAGGCAGTGGTGGGGCCAGACGGAGAGGCAGGGCCAGAGCTGGTGCATCAGCGCCAAATGTGTCAACTAGTGAAGCTCCCGTGGCGAGGGCTCTTGTGGCGAGTGCTAGATCTTCAGAAGTCTGGAGGTTCTTTAAGGAAACACCGGATGACCGACGGACTGTGGTGTGCAACATTTGCCAAACCAGGCTCAGCAGGGGTTCCACCACTACTAGCTTAACTACCACCAGTATGCGCAGGCATATGAATGCTAAACACCCCACTCAGTGGCAACAAGCCCGTTCACCTCCGGCCGTGCACACCACTGCTCCTTCCCCTGTGTCAGCTGCTAGTCAGCCCCCTGCCCAGGACCCTGCCACCAAAACCCCATCGTCGCCTCCACGATCCTCCACAGCATCCACCAGCGTTCAGCTCTCCATACCCCAGACGCTGGAGCGGAAACGCAAATATAGTGCAACCCACCCGCACGCCCAAGCCCTTAATGTGCACATCTCCAGATTGCTTAGCCTGGAGATGCTGCCCTATAGGCTAGTAGAGACCGAGGCCTTTCGCAACCTCATGGCGGCGGCCGCCCCTCGGTATTCGGTCCCCAGCCGCCACTACTTTTCCCGATGTGCCGTCCCAGCCCTGCACCAGCACGTGTCAGACAACATCATCCGTGCCCTGACCAACGCCGTTTCTGACAAGGTCCACCTGACCACGGACACGTGGACGAGTGCTGCCGGGCAGGGCCACTATATATCGCTGACGGCACATTGGGTTAACTTGGTGGAGGCTGGGAGCGAGTCTGACCCTGCGGCTGGTCATATACTGCCGACGCCGAGGATTGCGGGGCCTACCTCGGTCCAGGTGTTTCAGGCCTACTATGCCTCCTCCTCCTCCCACCCCTCCTCCACCTCCTCCTCCGAACTACCATCCGTGGGCACGGCGCCATCAGTCGGTAGCTCTAGGCACAGCAGCAGTGCCGTCGCTAAGCGACAGCAGGCGGTGCTCAAACTGCTGAGCCTAGGCGATAAAAGGCACACCGCCCAAGAGCTATTACAGGGCATCACGGCGCAGACTGATCTGTGGCTGGCACCGCTGAACCTGAAGCCAGGCATGGTTGTGTGTGACAACGGCCGTAACCTGGTGGCGGCTCTGCAACTCGGCAGACTGACACATGTGCCATGCCTGGCCCATGTGTTAAATCTGATAGTTCAGCGTTTCCTCAAGACATACCCCAATCTGTCTGATTTGCTCACGAAGGTGCGCCGCATCTGTGCGCATTTCAGGAAGTCCAGCACAGATGCTGCCACTCTCAGGGCAGCGCAGCGCCGCCTCCAACTGCCCGCTCACCGACTGTTGTGCGACGTGCCCACGAGGTGGAATTCAACACTGACCTTGTTATCCAGAGTTTACCAGCAGCGCCGAGCGATTGTAGACTGCCAGATGTCAACTTCCACCAGAACTGGTAGTCAGGTCAGTCAGCTTCCTCAAGTCTACAATGAGGAGTGGACGTGGATGTCTGATATCTGTCAGGTGCTGAGTAACTTTGAGGAGTCAACACAGATGGTCAGTGGCGATGCCGCCATCATCAGCCTCACCATCCCGCTGCTTGGCCTGTTGAAAAACTCTCTGATCAGCATGAAGTCGGAAGCTTTGCGCTCGTCACAAGAGACGGGGGAAGAAGATTCCCTTGTTGATAGCCAAAGCACCCTCAGCGCATATCGGAGGAGGTGGAGGTGGAGGAGGATGAGGAGGAAGAGGAGGAGAATGTTGGCGAGACACAAGAGGGGACCATTGTTGAGTCCTTCACTGTTCAGCGTGTATGGGCAGAAGAAGAGGAGTTGGAGGAGTTGGAGGAGGAGGAAATGGACAGTCAGGCCAGTGAGGGGAGTGAATTCTTACGCGTTGATACTCTGGCGCATATGGCAGATTTCATGCTAGGCTGCCTATCCTGTGACCCTCGCGTTCAAAGAATTTATTCCAGCACCGATTACTGGGTGTTCACTCTCCTGGACCCACGGTACAAGCAAAATCTTTCCACTCTCATCCCTGCAGAGGAAAGGAGTGTGAGAATGCATGAATACCAGCAGGCCCTGGTGCACAAGCTGAAACAGTATTTCCCTTCTGACAGCGCTAGCGGCAGAGTGCGTAGTTCAGCGGCCTCTTTCATGGCCATGCTGTTGCCCATAATTTTGGCATAATGGTGCGATTATGCAGCCTCAGAGGCATCCATGCATGCTGCCCCTGCTGTTTCCTGTCCATTTCCGTGGTGTTTCCATCCTTTTCTGAGGTTCCCAGGTGTTTGGCCAAGCTTCCCTGTGCAGAGCCTTGGTCCCCTTGAAAAATGAGTCTCCCATTGACTTCAATGGGGTTCGTTATTCGAGACGAGCACTCGAGCATCGGGAAAAGTTTGTCTCGAATAACGAGTACCCGAGCATTTTAGTGTTCGCTCATCTCTAATTATGAATAAATGATATCATTATAAGCATCTAACAAAAGAGAGTGACAAATTTTTGGTTCTTGTGGCTCCCCTGCAGCACCTCTTTTTTCTTCTCTACTGCTACACTTGATGACATTATCACATTGTACCTGTCCACCCCAGAGCCGGACAGCAGTGGCAGAATGGTGGAGCAGGAGAAGGTACAGGACGGCTCCCTGCTTCACCATTGTACTCAACTCTCACTGCATCACACAAAGTCCAGGACTGTTTCGCTGGGTTTCGATGGAGAGGTAGGTCTATATCTATTATATAACCAGGACTGGTGGATACAGTTATGAGTTCCTACCAAATGAAAGCTGAGACAATGTATCTGATCTTTTATAACTGCAACAGCTGGAACCTCAGTCGTATAAAATAGGCTTCAAGTCCCAGAACGTGGAGTTTTAATGAAGCCGCCTCATACCTACAGCTTTATTCTATAAATTGCAGAACCGGCCGAGATGAAAGATACGGAAAATCAAAGTGGAAGCGCTGAGCGTCACATACAATTAGTTCTGTGCATTAAGAATTCTCCGGGTCTGGAGAAAGAAAGTTCTGTTTAATTATTTACATGCAAATTCTTTATATAGAAGCGGTTATGGAGCGACACCTCCTAACTGCGGGAGCAGCGCTCTGTAATGAGGAGGATTAACACACTGTGCAAAGGGATATTATAGTCTGGGGAAGATTTAGGGATATATATACACCAGAAACTGTACATTGCCCCCATATAGATACCATATATAACAGGGGTCTCAAACTCAATTTACCTGGGGGCCGTTGGAGGTAGATTCTGGGTAAGGCTGGGCCGCATCAAGTTTTCCACACAAAATGCGCTTACAAAATATCATTATTCAGATTCAAATGTCATGGCGTCTCCCAGTGCAAGGAAAGCCCCAAGCTGGGAGACGTGTTTTCTCTATGAACGCGTCCTGTGTACCGAGGGGTCCCAAGCTCCTACCGCACTGAGCCCAGTCAGGGACACTCCATTCCCCCCCACCTCCACCCGGTACTTGCCTCCCCGTGTCCCTCCCATCGAAGAAGATGAAGTCGCCGCTCTGACCTGCACCAAGTGCGTTCAGAGCGGCGACTTCATCTTCTTCAAGCACCGGAGGGAAGGGGATTAACCGGTTACGGGCCCTTTCCTGTTTTTTCATGTCCATTTTTCACTCCCCACCTTCAAAAATCTATAACTTTTTTATTTTTACACGTAAAGAGCTGTGTGATGGATTGTTTTCTGCGTAACAAATTGCACTTCATAGTGATGGTATTAAATATTCCATGCCATGTACTCGGAAGCGGGAAAAAAATTCCAAATACAATGAAAATGCATTTGCGCCATTTTCTTGTGGGCTTGGATATTACGTCTTTCACTGAGCGCCCCAAATGACATGTCTACTTTATTTTTTGGGTCGGTACGATTAAGGGGATACCAAATTTGTATAGGTTTTATAATGTTTTCATACATTTACAAAAATTAAAAACTCCTGTACAAAAATAATTTTTTTTATTTTGCCAAATTCTGGCGCTAATAACTTTTTCATACTTTGGTGTACGGAGCTGTGGGTGGTGTCATTTTTTGTGAAATTTGATAATATGTTCAATGATATCATTTTTAGGACTGTACAACCTTTTGATCACTTTTTATAGATTTTTTTATATTTTTCAAAATGGCAAAAAAGTGCCATTTTCGAATTTGGGCGCTATTTTCCGTAACGGGGTTAAACACACTGAAAAACCGTCATCATATTTTGATAGATCGGGCATTTTCGGACGCGTCGATACCTGATATGTTTATGATTTTTACTGTTTATTTATATTTATGTTAGTTCTAGGGAAAGGGGGGTGATTTGAAATTTTAGGTTTTTTTATTATTATTATTTTTTTTTTAACTTTTTTTTATTTTTATTTATACTATTTTTCAGACTCCCTAGGGTACTTTAACCCTAGGTTGTCTGATCGATCCTATCATATGCTGCCATACTACAGTATGGCAGTATATGGAGATTTTCCTCCTCATTCATTACAATGTGCTATCAGCACATTGTAATGAAGGGGTTAAAACGAAATAGCCTCAGGTCTTCGGAAGACCCGAGGCTAACATGGAGACGGATCTCCGCCCCCGATGACGTCACGGGGAGCGGCGATCCCAGGTAAGATGGCGGCGCCCATGCGCCGCTATCTTTTTGAGGCTGCCGGCAGCTTTGCCGGCAGCCATCGCTGTGAAAGCACCCGCGATCGGTGCTAGCACTGATCGCGGGTGTTACCGGTAAGCCTTTGCTGCAATATGCAGAAAAGACTTACCGGCTGAGCCCCCTCCATGCAGCGCGACCAGGTGGGGGCCACAAAATATTGTCCCGCGGGCCGCGAGTTTGAGACCCCTGATATATAATATCCCTAATGAGATCCCTCCAACTAATAATGTCTACCTCTTTGTAGCCCCTCCTCACCTATATTGCCCCCTTCATTTAGACTCCACCACTTATAATACCCCCCAACCCCACTTATGAGAACCCCCTCTTTCCATTGCCCCCTTTGCTGTACCCATACCCATCAATGGCTTCCTGCTCCACCATTGAATTCAACATTATCCACCTACGGTAACAGGATAGACCCAAACATCCAGGACCGACCCACTGAATACAGGACATTCAGGAGGTATATATGCACCATTCAGGGGTGCGGCTATAGGGGGTGCAGAGACAACAGTTGCTTTTGGGTCCTAAAAGTACTTGTATATCTAAGGAAACACAAGTAATATCAATATCACATTGTAGTTGAGGGACCTTTAATAACTTTTTTAATGTTTCCAATGTTTCAAGTTACCTTTCTGAATATCCTCCCATGTTTGCATCTGAAAGGGAGTCTGTGAGGTCCAAAATACCCCCCAAACACTAATGTCATGCAGGGAACTCCCCCTGTCAGGATCCATCTGGTGAGCACATGGTCTTAGCTGGTCTAATCCCAGAGAGACAGTGTGTGCAGCACACCTTCAGTACTGCCACAGATACCAATCCCAGGAACTGAGTCCGGAGACTCTAACCTAGAGCTGCAGCTTCCACAGTTTGGACACAGCTCCACCTCAACTATCCCAGCCTGTATCTACTACCCGGCTGGTGCACTATTCCAGCGGACCACTCTCCATGACCACTCCAGTAACCAGAATCTGAATCTGCTGTTTGACCATTGTGGTCCTTTGCCTGCTATCTGCTATTCAATAAAGAACCGTGATTTGATTTGCACTCCGTCCGATCCCTGGATACGGCTGTACCACCATGGGTTCCCCATCCATTACCCAGGGACTTATCTTACAGACACTCAGGGGTTGCCCCAGGGAGAAACCACTACATCAGCCTCTCCCTCCATATTTTTTCACACTTCACCTGCTGGAGACCTGCCAGCCTTCCGGTCCCTATACCAACCACTGTGACAACACGTTCCCTAGGTCACAATTGCCAACCACTTCGGTATTCTGGGCCCCGGCCCAGAAATCTATCCTGATGAACCAGGGACATTTGTCATAGGTCCCAGCACTGTGACTGTGGTTATCTTCTAATATTTGTAATCCATGGCCTCCTTCCTTCTAAAATCAACTTTTAGAAGGAGGGAGGGTGAAGTCCTGAGGGAGCAAGGGGTGGGGGAGCTGTGCTTCTGCACAAGACCATGTGCTCATCGGGCCCTAAACCATCCAAAATGTCCTATATTTAGCAGTGTGCCTGGTCCTGGCTTCTCCTACTCACGCACCACTATGGGGGGAGCAGCGTGGGCAGGGGAGTTACTGTTACTATAATCACTGCTAGAAGGGCAAATTTTAAGACTGTCGTTTTAAATACGGTGCACTCACTGCACTGTGACTGTGTGCTATAGACCTCTATAGGCCACTTTCTGACCGCAATTTCAGTGGTCAGATCACTGTCACAATTACGGTCATGTGCATGTGGCCTAACAGCCTGTGAAGTTAAAGCTTGGGAACCTATGGTAATTCCCCCAGAGCCCTACAGTCTCATTAGCATAATTATAAAAATGGATTTTTAGAAAAAAGGAGGCCATGGATAATAAATATAAGAAGATACCACAGTCCCGGTGCCTGGATCTATGAGTAATGTCCCTGGTTTATCAGGATGGATTGTCATGGTAAATTTCCTTTAAGATAATAACTTGACATAAGTGACTTGATAAACCTCATAATATTCAGTCCATCAGTTAACTTCGAGTTCTTTGCTGGAGTAGATGTGACAGTACGGGATCCCAGTGGGGGCCCAAATCTATTTATACACCAGGTAATTTACCACTATATAGGTTAACGCCTGATCAATGGAGACCTGACCACTGGGAACCTGGCTGACCTCAGGAGCCCCATACACTCCATACACCATTCCCCATGTGAATGTGATGTGTGGTCACACATGCGTCTGCTCCGTTTACTTCCAGGAGACGGCCGGATATATAGCCCGGTGTGCTTTACATTATGTATCTATTCATCACTGCTCCCAAAGTTACTATCTCTTCCAAAAGACGGATAGAAGGACATAACGGGAAGCGGTGGAGACTATAAATCTGAGTCACAATTATCCTGTGAAGACAAGTAACGTAACAGCGTAAGAGGCAAATCAAACTGTGTGATTGATGGAGGTTGAGCAGAGGAGAAAACCGCGGAGGAGCAGCCAACAACCGGCACGATTGTTATGCTATTAACTGAGATTGAAGATGATACCGGGATACGGAAGAATAACTACCCTCTACCTAGCGTGGATATACTGTGCAGGAACCCCCACTTCAGTAGCCTACGTGCCCCTCTACCCCCCTCCACGTCCACATTGCGAGGAGGTGGTGTAGTCACTATTGTACTCACAAACTCTTGCACTGCACAAGAATTTGTGATTATTTCACTGCTTCTACGCGATAAAACTTTCATAGAAGCAGTGATAATTCTCCCTGTGTATCTGAATTTTATAATTGTTTTTTGAGCAAAACCATTTGGTTAAGGGATTAAACAAGAGATGTTTCTGCATCAGTGTAGCTACAGCACTCTCAAGGTATGTTTGGTTCATAATGTATCACAACAAATAGTAAATTTTCTTTAACAACCAGAAGAAGAAGCTGAGATGGGGATACTCTGCTATAGACCTTGGGCTTCTAGCCTATGACCATGGTACTAGCCTTCTGAGAAAGTAGGGGACAGCTAGCCCAGGTCTTTCCTCAGCATTAACCCTTCTTCTGCCAGGGAGGTGATTGGAGACGTCATCCCTGTGATTTGCTTGTAGTGCCTTGTACCTAATTTTCTTCAGTATAGAAGGAAACTGTTCACTGCAGACCCCGACTCTCTGGACTTATTTTCCATTGGGGTGCACCACGTCTTACCATTCCTTCTGGAGAGCATCAAGACATTGATGGATAGCATAGTGTTGGGGCCACCACTAACCCGGGCACTGCACATGTACTTTGGATCCAGAGTTGAAAAGCAATGGTGAAGCAGGGAACTGTCAGCTTCTAGTATCAGCATTGGGCCAAGTCAATGACTGTGTGCTGCAAAGGTTGGGGGAATGATGATGTGCTGAGGTCATCACACCTGCGGGCTTCAGAGGTGGTCCACATTAAAGGCCATCTATCATGAGGTTTACTGATGGTTGACATGTCCTACTAAAAAGGTCCTGAGAAACATCACTTTTATTATTATTGCTCTATACGCTGTGATTGTGGGAATATAGAGCTACAAAAGTTATACGAATTACTATGGGGCCCTCCGGCTACGTCACCAGAGCGTCTCATCCTATAACTTATTCACTCCCCTGTTCCACTAGGAATCCTCCCTGTCACCTGCTCTATGCACTGTAGGGGGTGGGAACGGCAGGGTGAATGAATTATAGGACCAGGCGCTGTGTGTTACGTCACCGGAGCACCCCAGGCTAGTTAGCATGATTTCTAAAAATCTGTATTGTGACAATTGTGCCATATAGAGTTATAATAAAAGAAATCCTCAAGAACTTCTTAGAAGGACACTTCTACCATTGGTTAAACTAATGGTAGAGGGGTATTCCCACAAAGACAAGTTTCTTATATGCACTCAGCATTACAAAAAAACACATTCTCTAATTGACTGTTATTAACAAAAATACAGCATTTCAGAGATATAAGTCCAACCTGTCTCTATTAGTCCTGCTGCACACAATTTCAGCTTCCCCTAGACACAATCCTGTAACTTCTGACTTAGGATCGGGGAAACCATCTTGGATTTCTGTCTCTCAGCCATGGAGCTGAGATTTATCTGTCTCTCTGCTCTCTCCCTCTAGCCCCTTCAATTCCAGGGCAGAGCTCATACTAATACACAGACACTGACTTCCTGCTGGCAGCAGTGTGAGGAGAGTAAAGCTACAGACAGATAAGTTCGGGGGAGGAAGGCATAGCAGGATGGCACAGCAGATCTATGTGTTGTGAAATAGCAGAGATGTAGGAGAGCTGTGTCATTGTGTGTAATATGCATCTCATCTCTAATCTCTCCATCTATTTTCCTATGTGTCAGATACTAGTACAATGTTCAGAAGATAAATAAAAGTGTAGATAAACCCTGTACCCTGATAATCTAAGCACATTGTCAGCACACACCATCTCATAGCACAGAGGGATCATGAAGTGTCTGCTCAGAGAGTCCCCGCTCACACTCGGGAATCTTACACTGAGTGATATGACCTAAAACAGCAATAACACTAAGTAAGATTGTGAAGTAAAGGGTTAAAAATTATCTTTATTGTGTAAACATCACTAGGGGATTGAAATTTGAGAATTTTCATTCATGGGAAAACCACTTTAAGATAACATTTTATAAGGGGTACACACAACACTGGTCAGTACTACCTGTATCATTATATTACAGCAGCAAGGTCAGGATTACTGTCAAACAGGACTACCTACTGTAGGTGATGTGTATGAGGTGGGAATGATAGTGGGTTGACAATTTTTAAAACCCATTTAGTTACAGCAAGCAGATCTTAATATTGGTACATAGAATGAAACACAAAGTTTATTAGAATTTTTTTTCTCTTTATCATACAATGACTTAATACTATTTTATTTACTTTTACATTGAAATCTACAATCCTGTGTGTGGTATTTGATATGAGCATATTTTCAGTCTTCGGAAACATGGCCGCCGCTCCTTTTCATGCAGACACGTGTATACGTGCACTCTGTTACCCGCTTTCCCTCTACTAGCGGGGATTAGACCTGGGTCACATACCAACACATGTTTCTATGGCATAACAATGCCGGGAACCAATCAGATCTCGTCACACAATTACGGCCGAGCAGGGGTTCGTTGTTAGTCGTGCGTGGATTGGTGGAGAGGGCCTGTCATGCAGACTATTGGCTGTGAGCGGGATGCGGCGGGCGCGGCCTGAGGCGGCAGGGAAGTGTTGTGGCGTTTATCCCTCATCTCCTGCGAGTTTCCGGGACTTGTCTCCTGTGGATGTGACCGGGCGGCAGGCAGAGGTGACACACGTCATACATGTCCTATCACACTGTCACATATCTGTCATATTACACGTGAGGAGAAGTCATCTGCGTGTGAGAGACGTGTGTGAACAGCGTCATATACATGTTACATACCGCACTCTGTGTTGTCGAGGGTGTTAGAAGAGTTTTGCAGCACAGAGTATTTCAGCACTGACTCTTCTCCCTCTCTGTGTCTCTATAGGGTTCAGGTTCCTTCTCTCCTGGGGCTGAGGCCGTCGTCAGAGATACAAGATGCCTGCAGGTAGGTGGTCTTCTCATCTGGACACGTGAGACACCCCCTAATGTGTATCTGGGGGGTCCGCACCTTTATAAGGGACCTCTCTCTGGTGGTCATATTATTTAATGGGGTTGTCACAACTTTTCCAATTGTTCTTCATCCACAAGACAGGTGGGTACGTCCATTAATCTGGAGAGCGGGGCCCCCTCCGAGGGGGGTAAGAAGCTGATCAGTCCAGCAATCTGGAGAGCGGGACCCCCTCCGCGGGGGGTAAGAAGCTGATCAGTCCAGCAATGTGGAGAGCGGGACCCCCTCCGCGGGGGGTAAGAAGCTGATCAGTCCAGCAATTTGGAGAGCCGAACCCCCTAATCACTCATGGGCGGAGCAGCAGGACACCCCAATTCTCCAGATTACTGAGGGGGTCCACTTCTCACTAATAGGAGTCCTGCCGCTCCATTCAGTTGTATGGGAGAGGCACATGCTGAACCTGCTTCTCCAACCTTCAGCGAGAATGGGACCCCCAGTAATCTGGAGAATGGGGGTCTCATTCTCACTAATAAGTGGAGCAGAAGGGGGAGCATGTGTCACTCCCATACAACTGAATAGAGTGCAGGACACCCTCATTCTCCAGATTTCTGAGGGGTCCCATTCTCAGGGTCAGTGGGGGGGTCCCCTTCTCAGTAAGTGGTGGAGGGGCAGGCTGAGGATGTGTCACTCCCATACAATTGAATGTAGCCATAGGACACATTCTCAGCCTGCCCCTCCCGTTAGTGAGAATGGGACCCCTCAGTAATCTGGAGAATGAAGGTGTCCTTAACTCAATTGTTTGGGAGTGACACATGTTTGTCCTTCTGCTCCGGCTATTAGCGGGAATGGGATCCCAATTAGTGAGAACAAGATGCCAGGATTCTCCAGAATACTGAGAGACCATTCTCATGATCGGTGGAAGATCCGCTTTGTTTAGGATATTAGATTTCTTGAAATGTTTGGGCAACCCCCCAAAAAAGAATCTACCATCAAAATCCGTCATGATAATCCCGGGGCACTTACTCCTAGATCCAGGAACCGTGGGGGAGATTTGTCACTACTCTTTATGTATCTGGTAAGTCACAGGGGCTGGGCATGGCCACTATCATACGCCGGCATATGATATATCTCCCCTTGTGACTGTGGTAATCTTATATTTGTTATCCATGACCTCCTTCCTTTTAAAATCAACTTTATTATTCTAATGAGCCAGAAGGGCTCTGTGGATTATTACCAGTGCCCCTCCATGCTGCAGCTTCACATGCTGTTACACTGTGGAGGGGCACCCCTTCCCACTGTGTGACATTATATCATGCAGAGGTAGGTGGGAAGTTCTGAGGGAGCAGGGGGTGGGGGAGTCAGCCATTGAATACAGAACATGGAGGGGCTCTGGTAACACCCGCAGTGCCATTCAGGCTCATTTGCATAATGTTGAAAGTTGATTTTAGAAGGAAGGAGGCTTTGGGTAACAAGTATAAGAAGATTACCACAGTCTAGTAAGTGTCCCTGGTTTATCATGCCTGATTTCGATGGTAGATTTCCTTTAAGGGGGGTCTCCAAAAAGTACATATTTTCTCTGGGGATCATGAGAATGGGGGTTGTAGTATGTGCGTTGCTTTTCCCTCCCGCCAGTGCATGCTCCACTACTTCTCCGTATGGTTGTGGGTCCCTGTTATTATCATCACTGAGGGTTAGACCCCACTTATCAGTCTCTTCTCACCCATCCTGTGAACTTGGGACTATGTTCCCATCATCACTGAGGTGCGGACCCTCGATCAGAGTCAGACACTTCTCACCCATTCCGAGGATACAGGTACTTCTCATTCCTCCTGTGGGGATAAGGGAAATTAAAAAAAAAAAAACTTTTTTCTGTTGCTAAAATTTTCACTTATATACAACATCTCTGGCTTTGTTCACACTGTGCATTCAAATTACTTATAGTGGGGAGCAGCTTCTCCTAATCGTAAAAGGCACAACATATTTCACATTGTTTACTAGGATAACATGAGTTGCTCCTCCCCAATCACAAGCATAGAGAGCCATCAGTTTACTTGAATTGCATTTCTAAACCTAATTCACATGCAGCGTGAGAACGCGGCCTTAGGCTGCACTACTGAGAGATTGGGATGACCTCATTGGTTAGTCTCCTGCTGGCATCTGGAAGGTGTGTGTGTGTGTGTGTGTCCGTCCACTCATTACCTTCCAATCCTCTGTATAGGGGATGATTTGGGACAACTCATTTAAAGTTACAATATACAACGGAGTCTAAAATACAAAAACTATTGCAATTTGCAGTGATGAGACTACTACTCCCAGCGTCTATCAGGGCGTAACGAGCACTATGAGAGTCGTAGTTTCTCTGTTGCTGCAGTTTTAATGGCTCCTATAGATCTTAAGAGTCACTAAGACCACACTTGACCATTGGACGCGCCCTAGTTTTTCTTTTTGTAGAGGCGCAGTACAGACCTTATATAGATGGTGTATTGTAGAGCCACAACACATGGATAATATAAGGTGCTGGGCAGGGGCTTTACAGACCTCTATTCCCTATACAAAATCTGTGGTGTGAGGGATGGACCTGCTCTCCATTGAGGTAATGCAGGACAAGCTGATGTCCTATTCTATATAGGAAACTATTTTGGGAAAATTGGTTGTTACTGAGGATGTGGCACTTGCACCCCCTCCCCTCCCCAGCACATTATATCAGGGCTGAATGTGTACATTTGTTCTCTAGCCAGGACATAGTTCCCACTAATACATTGGTAAATGTATGTTTCCCCCGTCTCGCAGCAGAGACAATGGTGTATGGCCGGCTGCGGTGAGTGCGGTGTAACTGTGATGTTCCTGGCACCATATGGTGAACTAGATTTAGTTTTTTTCTTCTTATAAGAGGATTAAATGTTCCCATGTCCTTGTTTAGAGCCGGTAGTTTGTGATCCACGCTCCATTGTCATTGTCTGTCCATCACAGTAATAGCAGCGGTATAAAAGGTTACCTTGGAGCTACAGGGGGTCTGCCTAGGTCCTGCAGCGTCTTCTAAGGGAATCTGCTACAGGCCGGCTGCTCATGAACGTGCGCACATCACAGGAGTCCTTGCATGATCCAGACATCTGATGTACGGACTCCCTATCTTCCGGCCACATTGCAGCTCTGTGTACATGCTTTAGTTCAGAACGCAGACAGGGGGTCCTTGCATCACATTTCTGCATCATGCTCATGTTCTGTTCAAGGCGTGCAGTCCATGGGATTGAACCAAGGGCTCTCCTGGGGGGGCTCCAGTAGTATAGGCCTGTCCTGGGGGGGGGGGGGGGGAGGTTCCAGTAGTATAGGCCTGTCCTGGGGGGGGGGTCCCCAGTAGTATAGGCTTGTTCTGGGGGGGGGGGGGTCGCCAGTAGTATAGGCCTGTCCTGGGGGAGGGGTTTCTCCAGTAGTATAGGCCTGTCCTGGGGGGGGGGGGGGGGGGGAGGTTCCAGTAGTATAGGCCTGTCCTGGGGGGGGGGGGGTCCCCAGTAGTATAGGCTTGTTCTGGGGGGGGGGGCGCCAGTAGTATAGGCCTGTCCTGGGGGGGGGGGGGTCGCCAGTAGTATAGGCCTGTCCTGTGGGTGGGGGGGGCGCCAGTAGTATAGGCCTGTCCTCGGGGGGTGTCTCCGGTAGTATAGGCTTGTTCTGGGGAGGTCGCCAGTAGTATAGGCCTGTCCTGGGGGGGGGGCTCTCCAGTATTATAGGTTTTCCCTGGGGGGTTTCCAGTAGTATAGGTTTCCTTGGGGGGGTTTAGGGGGAGAATTGTGAATTTTCTTTCGTTTAATTTTGTTGATCCATGTTCCACCCCTGAGATCGGCTTTTTAGGACATGATTATGGTCCTGGTGCTTGCTGTCCATCTCAGAAGGGGTAAAGGGTCGGACCCCCCTGCCCTGACAATCGTATTACCGCCCGTCTGCCGTCATTGCGGGTGATATTCCCGCTCGTGCTGATGCGTTGCTGGTGCCGCCGTCTGTCCGAGCGCAGCTTCAGCCGTTAAATATCACGGTGTAAAACAAAGCTGTAATAGGATTAGTGCTGAAAAGTGGTAAATGAACTGCTGCTCCTGAGCCGGGCCCGGCGTGTGCCTGCACTAATTTACTTCCAAATGTCACTTTTACTTTGCTCAATCCATATCGGCTGACGCAGGCGAGTGTCGGGCGCAGGGCTCCGCGTATGTAAAGCTGCAGAATTTATTATGTCACCAACTTAATGTGTTTATTGCAGCGACTGTGACTCGTGTATTATACTATGATGTGTCTATCGCTTCAATATTTCCATTTTTTTAACTTGTTTATTTGATAAATAAAAGCAAAAAAAAAAATAATGACAGAGTTGGGTACAAGCAAATGCATACAATGGCGCATAAACTTTTGTACAATAGTAAATATTTCCATTTCTTCTTTACTGAATTGTAAAGGTTTCTTAAGTTTTGTGGCTTATGCTGCGTGTGGTCTCATCTATGGGATTTTGAGTATATTTTTTCTTTCCTATACATTCTCTCTGTTCCTTGAGCCTCCCTTCTCTTCTCTTCCTTTTTGATGTAATTTTTCCCTTCTCTCTCTCTGCGCCGCCCTTCTCTTACTTCTGTTCTCCTCTTTCATTCCTTATCCTCTCCTTTTCTTCGTTCCTTTTTCTTTTTTTCCCCTTCTTGTCTATCATCTGCTTATATAAAATTTTTTAAAATGATATATATTGTTTCTTGTGCATGTTATAAGTTTTTTGAACACTTTAAAATGTAATAGTCCACTAGAGTCACTAGAGAAACTTTATACCCTAATGGTTTCGTGCACAGCGCCCCCCCCCCCATGTCTTTATAAAAAAAAGAAATATTGGGGCTCATTTACTTACCCGGTCCTTCGGAGTTCCCGAAAGTACATTGTCCGACGACAGTGCACTGTGCGGGGAGTCACTAAGATCGTGCGCCCGATATCCTGCATGTGTCGCTTCCCCGCTCAGGTCCCTGGAGTTCTCCTTCTTCTTCCTGGTGCATGTAAGTGCATTGTCCATGTATAATGTGCTGTGCGGGGAGTCACTAAGATCCTGCGTCCGATATCCTGCATGTGTCACTTCCCCGATCAGGTCCCTGGAGTTCACCTTCTTCTTCCTGGTGCATGTAAGTGCATTGTCTGTGTATAATGCGCTGTGCGAGGAGTCACTAAGATCGTGCGCCCGATATCCTGCATGTGTCGCTTCCTCGCTCAGGTCCCGGAGTTCACCTTCTTCTTCCTGGTGCATGTAAGTGCATTGTCCGTGTATAATGCGCTGTGCGGGGAGTCACTAAGATCCTGCGCCCGATATCCTGCATGTGTCACTCCCCCGATCAGGTCCCTGGAGTTCACCTTCTTCTTCCTGGTGCATGTAAGTACATTGTCCGTGTATAATGTGCTGTGCGGGGAGTCACTAAGATCATGCGCCCGATATCCTGCATGTGTCGCTTCCCCGCTCAGGTCCCCGGAGTTCACCTTCTTCTTCCTGGTGCATGTAAGTGCATTGTCCGTGTATAATGCGCTGTGCGGGGAGTCACTAAGATCGTGCGCCTGATATCCTGCATGTGTCGCTTCCCCGCTCAGGTCCCCGGAGTTCACCATCTTCTTCCTGGTGCATGTAAGTGCATTGTCCTGCGACACAATTTTTAAGTTAAATCCTGCAGTTTGTCCCGAATCCATTGGATCAACCCCCCCCCCCTGATTTGTGTTGCATGGTTGCGCCAAAATCCGATTGCTGCGACACAATCGCCTGAGGACATCTGGTAGTCTGAAGCTTCCGTCCTCCGAAGTGATGTGTACAGAGATGTCCGTCTCTCAGGAATGCGCTTGAGTCAAAGGGTTAAAACTCAAGGATGTGTTTATTGAAGCAACGCGTTCCGGACCGGGACATAGGGAATCATCTTTGGAAGGAGAGTTGGGATGTTCCCATGTACAGTAAATGGTCGGCCTTCCATACATGAGGCAGGAGGAGGGTCCCAAACCTGATGTGCCAATGTTTCTGACATGACGCCTCCATGTTTTGTCATTTGGTTATCACCCAGTGTTATGGAATAACCTCCATGACCTCCGGACCATGGTATAGACCTCCCCCGTGGGACACTGATCACGTACCAGGCTTTAATTTCGTTACCTTAGAAACAGGGATTGTTCTGCAGGAAGACGTTGCTGTAATGAGCTGCAGCTTTGCCCGTCGTCTTGCTCCACCTTGTCTGGCTTTCGGTAATTCCCCCCCCCCCCCTCGTTATTGTGCAGACGACGTTAATTGCTGCGGCCTTGTGTTTTCTGGACACTTAAGCCGTTTAAGACCGTCCGTCCTAATTTGCAGAAGATTATAAACATGTTCAAGATTTTTTATTTTTTCGCCAATAAAAGTGTCGCCTCACTAATTTTCAGATCCATGAAGTGGCAGAATTCTCAAGTAATGTGATAATTAGAAAAGCTGCCGAGATACTTGTAGTACATAACGGATACTGTGCAAAACCGCGGCCTATTCTCAGCCCAGACTCTGTGCACCGCCATGTGGTGTCATGTGATGAGGTGTGCGCCCTAATATGTCTATAGGGGCGAGGCTAATACCAAAGAGACCATTGTCTCCCCTCCCCCATAGGACCTGTACCAGACATAACACAGTTCATAATTAGTGGATGGTAGCAGAGCTACAGTGACCAGAAACCATTCCTGGTGCAGCGTGTGGCACTGTCCACTTATTTATTATAGTAGTTATATTCCTGTACATAGGGGGCAGTATTATAGTAGTTATATTCTTGTACATAGGGGGCAGTATTATAGTAGTTATAGTCTTGTACATAGGGGGCAGTATTATAGTAGTTATATTCCTGTACATAGGGGCAGTATTATAGTAGTTATATTCTTGTACATAGGGGGCAGTATTATGGTAGTTATATTCTTGTACATAGGGGGCAGTATTATAGTAGTTATATTCTTGTACATAGGGGGCAGTATTATAGTAGTTATATTCCTGTACATAGGGGGCAGTATTATAGTAGTTATATTCTTGTACATAGGGGCAGTATTATGGTAGTTATATTCTTGTACATAGGGGGCAGTATTATAGTAGTTATATTCTTGTACATAGGGGGCAGTATTATAGTAGTTATATTCTTGTATATAGGGGGCAGTATTATAGTAGTTATATTCTTGTACATAGGGGGCAGTATTATGGTAGTTATATTCTTGTACATAGGGGGCAGTATTATAGTAGTTATATTCTTGTACATAGGGGGTAGTATTATAGTAGTTATATTCCTGTACATAGGGGGCAGTATTATAGTAGTTATATTCCTGTACATAGGGGGGCAGTATTATAGTAGTTATATTCTTGTACATAGGGGGCAGTATTATAGTAGTTATATTCTTGTACATAGGGGGCAGTATTATAGTAGTTATATTCTTGTACATAGGGGACAGTATTATAGTAGTTATATTCTTGTACATAGGGGACAGTATTATAGTAGTTATATTCTTGTACATAGGGGGCAGTATTATAGTAGTTATATTCTTGTACATAGGGGGGCAGTATTATAGTAGTTATATTCTTGTACATAGGGGGCAGTATTATAGTAGTTATATTCTTGTACATAGGGGGCAGTATTATAGTAGTTATATTCTTGTACATAGGGGACAGTATTATAGTAGTTATATTCTTGTACATAGGGGACAGTATTATAGTAGTTATATTCTTGTACATAGGGGACAGTATTATAGTAGTTATATTCTTGTACATAGGGGGCAGTATTATAGTAGTTATATTCCTGTACATAGGGGGCAGTATTATAGTAGTTATATTCTTGTACATAGGGTGCAGTATTATAGTAGTTATATTCTTGTACATAGGGGGCAGTATTATAGTAGTTATAGTCTTGTACATAGGGGGCAGTATTATAGTAGTTATATTCAAGTACATAGGGGGCAGTATTATAGTAGTTATATTCTTGTACATAGGGAGCAGTATTATAGTAGTTATATTCTTGTACATAGGAGGCAGTATTATAGTAGTTATATTCTTGTACATAGGGGGCAGTATTATAGTAGTTATATTCTTGTACATAGGGGACAGTATTATAGTAGTTATATTCCTGTACATAGGGGGCAGTATTATAGTAGTTATATTCTTGTACATAGGGGGCAGTATTATAGTAGTTATATTCCTGTACATAGGGGGCAGTATTATAGTAGTTATATTCCTGTACATAGGGGGCAGTATTATAGTAGTTATATTCCTGTACATAGGAGGCAGTATTATAGTAGTTATATTCTTGTACATAGGAGGCAGTATTATAGTAGTTATATTCTTGTACATAGGGGGCGGTATTATAGTAGTTATATTCCTGTACATAGGGAGCGGTATTATAGTAGTTATATTCCTGTACATAGGGAGCGGTATTATAGTAGTTATATTCCTGTACATAGGGACAGTATTATAGTAGTTATATTCTTGTACATAGGGGACAGTAATATAGTAGTTATATTCTTGTACATAGGAGGCAGTATTATAGTAGTTATATTCTTGTACATAGGAGGCAGTATTATAGTAGTTATATTCTTGTACATAGGGGGCAGTATTATAGTAGTTATATTATTGTACATAGGGGGCAGTATTATAGTAGTTATATTCTTGTACATAGGGGGCAGTATTATAGTAGTTATATTCTTGTACATAGGGGGCAGTATTATAGTAGTTATATTCCTGTACATAGAGGGCAGTATTATAGTGGTTATATTCTTGTACATAGGGGGCAGTATTATAGTAGTTATATTCTTGTACATAGGGGGCAGTATTATAGTAGTTATAGTCTTGTACATAGGGGGCAGTATAATAGTAGTTATATTCCTGTACATAGGGAGCATAGTATTCGAGTCGTTACAATGTACTGTATGCTCGTGCACTTCGGGTGTTGGAGCACACTGTGCTTCTTTCACTTCATCTTGGTAATATTTGTGCACCGATCCAAAACAATAAATCATGGACTCTATTTTACTTGTCTTTTGAAATGATTACTTTTTATATTATTCTTTTCTCTATCCTCCATACCTGGTGGCTCAGACTCTTGGCACAAGACTTTGTCGCCCCCACCCCTCTCCTATTTTGTTTCAATAAACGCCTATTATTGACTCCCTGATACTGTATTTCTTTGCTGCACCGTGTAACGAAATCCAATGGATTGATCCATCCATCTTGTGTTCAGGAAAGTAATCTGTTCTCTCCTCCTTATTGGCTCTTCGTTACACGGTGTTCGATGTTTGGTTGCAGTGGAGATGAGGAGATTAGGACATGCGATACCTCACGTGGGGATACAGTCGGTAAATAGACAGAAAAATGGTTGTTACTTGAGTCAAATTCACCAACAACTCCACATCATGAAGTTCTCCTAGAGCAGACCTCAGGTGAGAGACTTTGTGGAGGTGGATATGACCCCAGTGGTTGATCTGACCGGACCAACGAGGAGAGAACTTTCCAGAAGGTCATCCATGTCTTTATTGCACAACGTATCCGGTAGTTTGGCCCGTTAGGCCTTCGTTATAGTCATGACTGTCCCCTTGAAAAAGATGATTGAATAGCAACGATGAAGAAAATGGAGCACGGTGGTAGAATCTTCATATTGTGCAGATGTTTTTCATCTGTTGGACCTTTCAAGATTTGCCGCTAAAATTGGTCTTCCTTGAAAGCTTGTATGACCAACAGCTACACTGCTCGCCCCCTACATGGACATGTGCACTGGATATCTGTCCAAGATCAACAATAGTGTTGGGCGTCTTGTAATCCAAGTTGTCCAACCCCTCGTAACGCCAAGATCTGCTTCTACAAGACCGTTGAGAGACCACCGAATTGTAGTGTTGGAAAACCTTGGTCCAGTGTACGGTCAACCCTAGGACCTGATGTATCTGAAGATCATCGGAGGCAAAGTTCCAGCGTTTTAAGCTGTGAAGTGACGGAGAAATGTGTGGACGGGCCCCGGGATATTTTTTTGTTTTTGCCTTTTTACAATGCAGATGTCTGGTGACACGGACCTTGCTCTCACGGGAGCCGTGTAACATGATCCAATCTGACAATCAGAGGCAACATTTCCATTCCTATCCGCTATCCAAGGAGAGGAAAGCCGGCATCAAAAAGCTGTGAGACGGAGTCGGCCATTTACCGTGTTTTCCGTAGACGTTTGGCCTGTAGACATGATCTCTGTCTTGACCTCTCCTTGGCTTCTAATGAATTCCGGAGGCTCCCGGATTCCATTCTCTTGTAGGATGTACATGTATAATAGGTTACAAGATCTTGAGTTCTGTGCTGTGCAGGCAGTCCCCGGGTTACATACAACATAGGTTCTGTAGGTTTGTTCTTAAGTTGAGTTTGTATGTAAGTCGGAACTGTATATTTTATAATTGTAAACCCAGCTAATTTTTTTTTTCTTGGCGTCTCTGACAATTGGATTTTAAAACATTTGGGTTGTCGTAAGAACCAGGATTAGCGAAAAAATCTCATCTGCAGACACCTCTTACAGCTGATCATTGTAGCCTGAGACTAAAGTACAGTAAATTACCAACATCCAGAGGTCCGTTTGTAACTAAGGGTCGTCTGTAAGTCAGGGGCCGCCTGTATATTTTTATTTTCTGGAGAATTCATGGAGCTTCCTGTTGAAATCAGAGGGAGGTGGAGTTTGGCCACACGCCTCTATTTCGGCTCCTTAGAGATGAACGGAGCAGCTGGTGCATGCGCGACTAACTCCCTTGGTCATCTCAGTGCCAAGGGGGTACAGCGGACCAATGTTCTGGTGATCCTTCACTAAGACCCACACCAGTCAGCAAGTTAGGCCTGATCTAGTGGATAGGGCCTGAATAGCTATTACTGGACAACCCCTTTTAAGTTTTTTTTGCGCTGACTTGTTCTGCAGCCTCTTCCATCTGCTATGAATAACCAATCCTCCGAGGGAATACTTTAGCTAAGGCTAGCCAGTTAGACTAAAAATTTAGACCTAAAAGACAAAAACCGGTACAAGGTAACGGCTCAGCATATTAAGAGCAGTGTGAGGACATGCCCCCAGTGCACGAGGAGGAGCTACAATCCTGGAATACAAAACCATAAATCACAGTCCTGCAGCTACTAACACACATAGTTGTGCTACATACACAAAGGTCTGATTACACATCTCTACAGGAAAAATATACAACACTGGCTGCAAAGAGCACAGAGTAAAGCAGAGTGAGGACTAACCCTCGGTCTGCTTGGAGAAGCTACAATCGTGGAACATAAATCCATATATCACAGTCCAGCTGCTACTAACAACATACACAAAGGTCTCATTACACATCTCTCCAGGGACAAACCCCAACACTGGCTGCAATCCATGTAAAATCTGTGTTATGTTTATGCTGCTAAAGTGTCCTTTAGGGTCCTCTCTCTAGATACTATTTTGTTATCATTATTGGCATCATGCAGTGAGCTCCCTCTAGTGGTAGCGATGGGCAGTCCTGATTTTTATCCTTTCTATGCAGAGGATTTGGAGCTTCTGTAACCCATAAAGTTGAAAAATTAAATTTTATTTTATTTTTTATTTTTGATTCCTTTATTAATTTTTATTTTTTTTTTTACTTTATGTTGTACATAGCAGATATTTATTTTAAGGAAAAATTTATGCCGCCAGCCGTGTGTGGATGTAATGGAGTCTCCCATACGGGTCCATACATCACCGTGCGTAACGCCTCCGCTTCCATCCTGACACCGAAAAGAAACCTTTCTGGGAGCGTAACGTTTAGCGCTGCCGGCAGTGACGGGCGCCCCTATAGCAGCGCACGCCTGTCATTCTGCGTGAGGCTTTTGTAGCCCGGATCTGGCACCCGACCCTCCTCCCGCCGGCTTATAGGATGGATTTCAGGTTAGTGCCACATAGCGCCATTGAGGTGACCTTGTTTCTAGCGTCGCCTCCCTGCATTTATATTGATCATTTAGCCTCTGTGGCTTTTTCCAGGCGATAATTTATCCAGTGTAAATCCGATGACAGCCGCTGACTTGGAAGCAAAGCTCCGGCGCGGGCATTTAGCTGCAGGTATTTTTTATTTATTTTTTGTTTACATTGAATAAAAGCGAAAAATTACACAGGAGTAAAATAGTGCAAGAAGTCTGATGCCATCTCAGCTACCGGACCATGGGGTGTTTACAGTGTGTGACGTCCTTGTTGGCTCCACCATTTGATCATCTAACGCCTATAGTGAACTCCGCACCCCAAAGCTGCTACTAGCCCTTAAAGGAAATCATCAAAACCCATCCTGATAAACCAGGGACATTACTCATAGATCCAGGCACCGGGACTGTGGTATCTTCTTATATGTGTTAGCCATGGCCTCCTTCCTACTAAAATCAACTTTTATAATTATGCTAATGAGCCTAAAGGACTCCTGGGCGTATTAAAATAGCAGCTTCACAGGCTTTTACACTGTCTCCCCTTCTTACTTCTTCCTTAGCAATAACTCCCAATGCCTCTGCTTGCTTTAATGGTAGAAAGTGTGGGGGTGGGGGGGGGGGGTGTTGTCTGCACAGTGTAATAGCCTGTGAAGCTGCAGCACAAAGAGACTCTGGTAACAACCCCAGAGCACTTTAGACCAATCGGCATAATTTTTAAATTTTATTTTATAAGGGAGGAGGCCATGGATAACACATATAAGAAGATACCACAGTCCCGGTGCCTGGATCTATGAGTAAGTGGTTCATCATGGTGGATTTTGATGGTAGAGTTCCTTTAAATCTCTGTACAAACACCTTCACTTGTTTCTTGGCAATATCCATCACCCACACAAACCCGTCTATGTATGTAGTCCTTAGGGTGACAATTGGATGGTACTCCCTTATATATAATTAAGGAACTACAGGCAGTCCCCTGGTTACGTACAAAATAGGTTCTGTAGGTTTGTTCTTAAGTTGAATTTGTATGTAAGTTGGAACTGTTTATTTTATCACTGTAGCTCCACCCAAATTTTTTTGGTCTCTGTGACAATTGGATTTTTAAAAATGTTAGATTATCATAAGAACCAGGATTAGCAATAAAGCTTCATTACAGACACCTGTGATAACTGTTATAGCTGATTATTGTAGCCTAGGACTAAAGTACAGCAAATTACAAATATCCAGAGGTCCGTTTGTAACTAGGGGTCGTCTGTAAGTCGGGTGTTCTTAAGTAGGGGACCACCTGTGTATGACTCTGGAGGAAGACTATTTATGGTCTGTTGCTCCGTAACTTTATCCCAACTCCAAAAATCAAATTTAAAAAAAAATAAAATATACAATTATACAATTTTGACCAAAAAACCCATTCTATAAAATCTTCATAGACAAAATACTAATATAACTAAGTTAATAAGAAACAAATAAAAATCCAGCAGTTGCTGGTTGTAACTGGAAGTTAGAGCTTCTCCTTACACAGCAGGTAAGTCGCTGCGCCTCTTTGGTCGCAGACGGAGACTCTGCCCACTAATTTTACGGCACTTTGTACCCTGCTAATGAAAAACTCAGGACGCACCGTGCAGAATATCCCCCTGTAATAGAGACTAATTACATGTTTTTTTCTAATAAAATTAACCCTTGGCGCATCGATTAGTGGTGAGAATAGTCACTTATCTGATGAGACACGGGACGAGGTCCCTCGGAGGTGGCAGAAGTTTCCATCCGTCTTTGTGCGGCTGCCGCCTGCGTTGTCCCCAGGATGTGATCTGCCAGGTATCCAGGTGTACGGTGGCGGCTGATGTCACCAGGTAATTACCTATGCGTAGTTGGCATAGTAATGAATCATCTGCTGCTCTCGGAAAGGGGGATGAGAACCTACAGCAGATGTCGTCCGGAACGTAAAGCGACTCTAAAGGTTTCCTTGTGGCGTCTTCCGTCATGCAGAACTACTTTCAGGTGCGGACTGAGGAGAGCGAGGACACGTACGACTTGAATCCAGCTTGGGAGCCGCGGCTACTTACATGTTTGGGTAAGTATGAGCAGGGCAAGCGGATACTGAAGCCCGCGGTGAGGTTCATTCCTTTTGACTTTTTTTTTTATCAATTAATTTTTGGTGTGTAATTTTATAATTTGGTTTCACGCTGGGAGATTGGGAGATCAGCTGGCGCCGTGCGAGCGCAGGTGACGGACCCCTCCGGGGACCGCTGTTCTATTTGTTCTTGGAGTTGTTCATTTGAGACGTCGTCTTGTTACCATCTGTGGAAATCTTAACCCGTGTCTCCTTGTTTCGCTTGTGCGATGGTGGATTATGGGTTTTTTCGTCTTCTTGATGGACAAGTATCACATACCGACCAAAAAGAGAAATGAACGCGGTAAATCGCTTAGCTTACACGTGCTTCAATTATTTATAGGTATAAAGCGCTGTTCACACTGGGGAACCCGTGTCTATAGCTGATATATCCCCAGATCAGCATTAGGCCCCAGTCAAACCATTGTACATTTAGCATATTGCCCATCATTGGTGTAGATCCTACCAATCAAATTGTCACCAATCACAACCACACGGATCCTGAACTCCCCCCTAATTGATGGAGGGGCAGGTTGAGCATAACCTCCTGCCATCCATTCAGTGTCTTTGGGACTGTGGGTAATAGCCAACAATCGCACTTGCTTAATCTTGTCTCAATTGGCAGATTTATCAGAAGTTTTATAAAATTGAAAGCTGAGCTCTGATTGGTCTACAACCGTTTCGCTCTCAGACACTTCTCATAAGTCTCCTCCGTTATCTATAAGAGGGCAAGAGATTGCCATAAATAGCCGAGCTCTTGGCCATCTCATAGACATTAAATTGAGTTGACGGACACCTTCTTGACCTGTTGCTCCATTGGTTATTGAGCGCAGGATCCCATATCACATGACTGGTAGTGGTCCCAAAAATGAGATCCTGATCCCCTTACCTTCACTTGAGAGAACCTCTTTAATATGTATAGTAGATAAACCTCCACTTTATATACAAGTATAAATATTGAGTACAATGTCACATGCCATGGTTCTAGATCCCATAATACCTCCTCCTGACCCTGTGCCATGTATTAGCCAAAACAGGTGACGATATTACACTGCAGACATCCCAGACCCTCCTGACCCTGTACCATGTATCATCTATAACATGTGATATTATTACACTGCACACTTCCCGGCCCCTCCTGACCCTGTACCATGTATCATCCATAACATGTGTTATTATTACACTGCAGACATCCCGTCCCCTCCAGACCCCGTACCATGTATCATCCATAACATGTGATATTATTACACTGCAGACACCCTGTCCCCTCCTGACCCTGTACCATGTATCATCCATAACATGTGATATTATTACACTGCAGACATCCCGTCCCCTCCTGACCCTGTACCATGTATCATCCATAACATGTGATATTATTACACTGCAGACACCCTGTCCCCTCCTGACCCTGTACCATGTATCATCCATAACATGTGATATTATTACACTGCAGACATCCCGTCCCCTCCTGACCCTGTACCATGTATCATCCATAACATGTGATATTATTACACTGCAGACACCCTGTCCCCTCCTGACCCTGTACCATGTATCATCCATAACATGTGATATTATTACACTGCAGACATCCCGTCCCCTCCTGACCCTGTACCATGTATCATCCATAACATGTGATATTATTACACTGCAGACACCCTGTCCCCTCCTGACCCTGTACCATGTATCATCCATAACATGTGATATTATTACACTGCAGACATCCCAGCCCCTCCTGACCCTGTACCATGTATTATCCATAACATGTGATATTATTACACTGCAGACATCCCGGCCCCTCCTGACCCTGTACCATGTATCATCCATAACATGTGATATTATTACACTGCAGACATCCCGGCCACTCCTGACCCTGTACCATGTATCATCCATAACATGTGATATTATTACACTGCAGACATCCCGGCCACTCCTGACCCTGTACCATGTATCATCCATAACATGTGACACTGTACCAAAATTCATAAAGGCGTATCTATGAGTCAACAATTTCTCGCCGAGGGGGTAGCCTTTTCATAGGTCAGTGGCACAGAAATTTTGTGGCACTCCTGTAATCGCTTCGATACCTGTCGGATATTGTCTGCTTCTACATTTCTACATGCATGCAGCAAGTCTTGGCTATTGATATCTTGGGATCAATGGCACTCGCCACCACAATGCTGATGCCATTTTAAAGATGAGTATAAGGATTGCAATTCTAGGTGCTTCAGAACCAGTCCCCGGGTTACATGCAAGATAGGGTCTGTAGGTTTGTTCTTAAGTTGAATTTGTATGTAAGTCGGAACTGTATATTTTATCATTGTAATCCCAGACAGAACTTTTTTGGTCTCTGTGACAATTGGATTTTAAAAATGTTGGGTTGTCATAAGAATCAATATTAACACTAAAGCTTCATTCCAGACGCCTGTGATAACTGTTACAGCTGATTATTGTAGCCTAAGGCTAAAGTACAATAAATTACCAATATCCAGAGGTCCGTTTGTAACTATGGGTCGTATGTAAGTCGAGTGTTCTTAAGTAGGGGGCCGCCTGTATAGGTACGGACACAGTCGGAAACAGGAGCTTCATCTTAAAGATTTTCAGAGATTTTTTTTTTGTTATTTCCATGAGGGCATGGTGACGTACGTATTTCATACTAAAGTTACTGATATAAAAATATTTATATGATTTGGATTACTCGTCAATATAAAATTGGTAGGTTTTCAACATCTGCTGTATTACTAATTGGCGTCAATGAATGAGAAGTGAGCTGTAATAACACAGTTTGGCCACTACACTGAGACTGAGCTGTGTAGACTCCAAACACCTGATCAGTGTTGGGTTACGATCCCCATAAGATTGACAATGATGATAGATAGTCATGGTTACTAATAGGCCTGTGTAGTTGGAAAACCTCTGCTTCCTTAATTTCCCGTACTCGGACTCCCACACACATGGCGTATGTTTAAGTGATACGATTGCAGTTATAATAAGGCTTTTATTGCCATTATGACACAATAACCAGGTTATTTAGGTAGAGTACAATCTTAGAACTACTACTAATTTAAAGAGGACCTGTCACCCAGAAATTCGGCACTAGGAGCTAAAACAAACTCAGCAGTGTTACAATGATAGCGTTACCGGAAACCCCCGATAACGCTATCTAACACCGCTGCGAAGTACAATAGAAAGGCCGCACCGCTCTCTAAGCGGTCTGGCGTATTCAAGAGGGGGGCAGTCCGAGGCGCTGCCTCTTCCCCGGGCCACTCCGTTCACTCCATAGCTCCGCGGTGACTGCCGGCGACACCGCCCCTAATCCCACCCCCTCATGAATACGCCAGACCACTTTGAGAGCGGTCCGGTGTTTCTATTGTAATCCGCAGCAGTGTTAGTGCGTTTGTTTTAGCACTAGGAGCTGCTTACTTTAGTAACATCTCCTAGAGCCCAATTTCTGGGTGACAGGTCCTCTTTAATAATTTCTAATTATGCAGGGGAAAAACTGTACTGCATAATATTTGTTTAGTGAGTCTGTGAATTTGAAGTAAGATCTGAGGGCGCGTTCACACGTTCCGCTATCGTCGCGTTCATAACGCGCCGCTAGCGCACAGTGGGCGGGGCTCGGGCTGATCGCATATGCGTTTCCCGGGAAACGCATGCGATTAATAACCCGATCGCATGCGTTTCTTTGGAAACGCATATGCGATCGCCGCAAACTCCGCCCCCTGTGTGCTAGCGTCGCGTTATGAACGCGGCACTAGTGGAACGTGTGAACGCGCCCTGAAGGTGATGCTTTTACCAAGAACGTAGATGACCTCAAGTCTGACCTAATTATTTTAAGGCCTAGAGAGCCGCCTCTACGCTGACTTATGTCGGTGGCAGTGCAGGAACCACACGGGCAACATCTCTAACAATTTGTGGATATAGAGGAGTTGCCTCATGAACACTCTGTTTTGATGAACGGTCTAGCAGCACTAGTTAACATGAAGTCTTCTATACCTGCAGTACTTTCTCGTGTGTGTGTGTGTGTTTCTGTATTCAAGATCTTAGAAAACCGGTTTCCCCTCACATTCTATGTTAAGTGTATAGAATCCACCAGAGCAGCTAGCCTCTACAAACATGAACAAGAGGGAAAGCAAACTAAGACGTAAAGCAGTATACAGAGAGGACATACTCTGGACACTCCTGCCTTCATCCAGTGAGACAAGTGCAGCCATTCCTTCCCCTCTGATCTGTAGGGGAGGAGCTTCACTACTGAGCATGTACACAATGTGCAGCCACATTCATCTCAAGTAAAGCCTACATCCTTAGATCAGGAATGGAACTGACATTTATAGGACATTCCATAATTTCCCCAAATTCTGATAAAAAAAAAATTAAGCACATCCTGTAGTGAACTAATTTGTAACAATTTATTATATATTTTTGGAAATGAAAATGAAAATGGTCTCCATCTCTGTGACTCTGATCTCACAGTTCTGGCTAATAATCCTCTTTAATATTTCACATTTTCCCATATTTTCCCACTTATATCGCAGTTATAAGCTGTATTTTGCCAATCTCTACCATTTCATCTTGATTTTTCTTTTTTTTTTTTTTTTCTTTTATTTTTACTCGCACATTTTAAATTTCCCCAGAGCCGGGAACCTCTTCAGCTCTAAAGCACGACCCCGTCTGCGCAGTGGAAATCAGATGGTGAACGTCTTAATACATATTAAAATATTCAGAGCCACTGATCTTCCCCGCATGTTATTCCTTTCAGGTGATTAATTTCCACCTGCAGTCATGAATCACAATCTCTGCAGATCATCTCGTGTTATTCAGACGGATAATCTGCTCAAAAGCTACATGGTCTAATGAACTGCATCCTGGTACAGAGCGCTGAGCGCCAACATAGAGATCATGCTATTATCCTGGCTGCCACAAGTGCTACTCAGCAAAGAATTGGAATGTAGAAGCCATAGAAGAGACGCAGGGAAGGATAAAGGGTCCTCGCTGCTAGGAATAATGCAGGAGAGAAAGCGTAGCCAGCGCACATAGAGCCATGCTATGGATCATCAGCCAGACTGATGAGTAAGAATAAAGGAGCAATACGCAACCGGTGCTGCCCCCCCCCCCCCCAGCTCATCTCGGTTCTTTCTCTCAGGTGTGCAGTGCATCTTGTCCAACCTTAATATAGAATCTCAATGTTAGATTGGTGGTCTCTGACACTTACTGTGTGGTGGGCGAAACAGGGATATAGGCTTTCTGTATAAGTGGGATTTGAGAAGAGGACTCGCAAGCTTGGGTGTGGGGTAGCAGGACTCACTGGCTTTCTGTATCGGTGAGTAGGGATTGCAGGCTAACTCTGAGTCGGTGTATATCCGGGATTCACAGGCTTTCTCTAGGAGTGGGCGGGCAGTGCCGGACTCGTAGGCTTTCTCTAGGAGTGGGCGGGGGGAGTGCAGGACTCACAGGCTTTCTCTAGCAGTGGCCGGGCAGTGCCAGACTCGCAGGCTTTCTCTAGCAGTGGGTGGGCAGTGCCGGACTCACTGGCTTTCTCTAGGAGTGGGCGGGGGGAGTGCCGGACTCGCAGGCTTTCTCTAGCAGTGGCCGGGCAGTGCCGGACTCGCAGGCTTTCTCTAGGAGTGAGCGGGGGCAGTGCAGGACTCAGGCTTTCTCTAGGAGTGAGCGGGCAGTGCAGGACTCGCAGGCTTTCTCTAGGAGTGAGCGGGCAGTGCCAGACTCGCAGGCTTTCTCTAGCAGTGGGTGGGCAGTGCCGGACTCACAGGCTTTCTCTAGGAGTGGGCGGGGGGAGTGCAGGGCTCACAGGCTTTCTCTAGGAGTGGGCGGGGCGAGTGCCGGACTCGCAGGCTTTCTCCAGGAGTGGCCGGACAGTGCCAGACTCACAAGCTTTCTTTAGCAGTGGGTAGGCAGTGCCGGACTCACAGGCTTTCTCTAGGAGTGGGCGGGGGGAGTGCAGGGCTCACAGGCTTTCTCTAGGAGTGAGCGGCCGGTGCAGGGCTCGCAGGCTTTCTCTAGGAGTGGGCGGCCGGTGCAGGGCTCGCAGGCTTTCTCTAGGAGTGAGCGGCCGGTGCAGGGCTCGCAGGCTTTCTCTAGGAGTGAGCGGCCAGTGCAGGGCTCGCAGGCTTTCTCTAGGAGTGAGCGGCCAGTGCAGGGCTCGCAGGCTTTCTCTAGGAGTGAGCGGCCAGTGCAGGGCTCGCATGCTTTCTCTAGGTGTGAGCGGCCAGTGCAGGGCTCGCAGGCTTTCTCTAGGTGTGAGCGGCCAGTGCAGGGCTCGCAGGCTTTCTCTAGGTGTGAGCGGCCAGTGCAGGGCTCGCAGGCTTTCTCTAGGTGTGAGCGGCCGGTGCAGGGCTCGCAGGCTTTCTCTAGGTGTGAGCGGCCGGTGCAGGGCTCGCAGGCTTTCTCTAGCAGTGGGTGGGCAGTGCCGGACTCACTGGCTTTCTCTAGGAGTGGGCGGGGGGAGTGCCGGACTCGCAGGCTTTCTCTAGCAGTGGCCGGGCAGTGCCGGACTCGCAGGCTTTCTCTAGGAGTGAGCGGGGGGAGTGCAGGACTCACAGGCTTTCTCTAGGAGTGAGCGGGCAGTGCCGGACTCGCAGGCTTTCTCTAGCAGTGGGTGGGCAGTGCCGGACTCACAGGCTTTCTCTAGGAGTGGGCGGGGGGAGTGCCGGACTCGCAGGCTTTCTCCAGGAGTGGCCGGACAGTGCCAGACTCACAAGCTTTCTTTAGCAGTGGGTAGGCAGTGCCGGAATCACAGGCTTTCTCTAGGAGTGGGCGGGGGGAGTGCAGGGCTCGCAGGCTTTCTCTAGGAGTGGGCGGCCGGTGCAGGGCTCGCAGGCTTTCTCTAGGAGTGAGCGGCCGGTGCAGGGCTCGCAGGCTTTCTCTAGGAGTGAGCGGCCGGTGCAGGGCTCGCAGGCTTTCTCTAGGAGTGGGCGGGGGGAGTGCAGGGCTCGCAGGCTTTCTCTAGGTGTGAGCGACCAGTGCAGGGCTCGCAGGCTTTCTCTAGGTGTGAGCGGCCGGTGCAGGGCTCGCAGGCTTTCTCTAGGTGTGAGCGGCCGGTGCAGGGCTCGCAGGCTTTCTCTAGGAGTGAGCGGCCGGTGCAGGGCTCGCAGGCTTTCTCTAGGAGTGAGCGGCCGGTGCAGGGCTCGCAGGCTTTCTCTAGGAGTGGGCGGGGGAGCAGGGCTCGCAGGCTTTCTCTAGGAGTGGGCGGGGGGAGCAGGGCTCGCAGGCTTTCTCTAGGAGTGAGCGGCCGGTGCAGGGCTCGCAGGCTTTCTCTAGGAGTGAGCGGCCGGTGCAGGGCTCGCAGGCTTTCTCTAGGAGTGGGCGGGGGAGCAGGGCTCGCAGGCTTTCTCTAGGAGTGGGCGGGGGGAGCAGGGCTCGCAGGCTTTCTCTAGGAGTGAGCGGCCGGTGCAGGGCTCGCAGGCTTTCTCTAGGAGTGAGCGGCCGGTGCAGGGCTCGCAGGCTTTCTCTAGGAGTAGTTGGGGAAGCAGGACTCTCTTCTCCATGAGTTTGCAGGGAGCAAGGTTCCCATTTGGTTTCAGTTTTTTTTGGTTCATAGTGGTGGAGGGGGATTCATATCCCGACCCCCGAGTAAAAGCTGCATCAGGCTTCTAATTGAATGCAACAGCAACAACTCGGCACAGGGAAGGCCCCGCACAACAGTGTGAAAATTGATTCCTTTTCCTTTTTAAAATTTTAGATAAATAAAAATCATCCTTTAGAAGAAAGAAAATCGTATTCATCGCTCAGAAACTCTCTACCCCTCAACCCTCAAACAAACCCAACTTGAAATACATTTTCTTTTCCCAACCCTTGCGAGTGGAGGTTATTTAAGGATCTGTGCCGAGGCTTTGAATTATTTGTTGCTGTAAAGCGACTCCTCTCCTCCGCGCTCGCTGCTGCGCTAAATAATAAATTGCTTTGAACGCCGCACCTTAATGAATTTTAGAAATGTAAATTCAAAGGACGAACGAATCCGACGTCACAGAACAAAGCGGCGAGGTCTAGACCTGAACCTGCCGGCCGCGGAACGGTTTTGGATCTCCCAAATTCTTGTTGTTTTTTTTTCCCTTTTCTGACAGACTAATCTTAAAACCTACAGACGTTTCTGGGGCACACGCACCGCTCGCTCTGATAGGGATTGACAGATACTTTCTGAAGCTGCACAAGAACTAGAAGGGGAATGGAGGGGGAACCCATGATCCTGCTCACCCGCTGCACCTATACAGGGGGCGCAGAATTACTGAAAACCACTTAACCAGGCTTCTTGTGTAAGGTCTGAATTGCCATCAGTACTTGTCAGTATGAATTAGGGCCTGCAACTACTCACACACTATTTTACTATCATACTGTCTGCATGATATTCTCGCAGCTTGCAAGGTGCCGAAATTCGGGTTGCCTAACAATAACTTTGGTGACTGCTATTTTTACTGCAGGTGATATCTGCTGTTCAATAGCCTTCCTCTTCATCCTGCACAGACTTGCTTTAAGTTGCATTAACGTCTGTTCAGGTGTCGTGGACGCTTGAACAGACAATATTACTGCTTCAAAAAGTCTCATGCAGACAAATACACGCTGTAGCTTCTGTTTCTGATAGGTCATGTGAAAGTCACGTGACCTTCTATAGCGGCCACGAGCTTCAGCAGTGAGTGGTGGTAGGTTTACAGTTGTTACAGACCTGGCGATATCAAATATATTGTGGTTTATTTTTTTATTTTAATAAAATACAGACGGTCTCCGACTTAAGAATACCCGACTTACAGACAACCCCTAGTTACAAACGCACCTCTGGATGTTGGTAATTTCCTGTACTTTAGCCTCAGGCTACAATAATCAGCTGTAAAAGATATCACAGGCGTCTGTAATGAAGATTTATTGATACTCCTGGTTCTGATGACAACCTGACATTTTAAAAATTCAATTTTCACAGAGACCAAAAGTTAAGAAATATACAGTTCCGAGTTACATACAAACTCAACTTAAGAACAAACCAACAGAAACTATCTTGTACTAAACCTGGGGACTGCCTGTATGGAATTTTCATTGGGAAGGGGAGGGGGGGGATTTGGGATTTTATTTTCTCATTTTAAAACTTTTTTTTTTTTTTTTTTTTACCAATGTATTGCATTAACAATGACGGATCCTAGCGACTTTGTGGAGTCCCCCACTGCCACAGCAATGAATCTGTTCCCTCACATATAGCCGTGCATGATGGGAATTCCTCTGTACAACTGCCAATGTGGCAATCGCCCGGCTATCGGTGAGTGCCAGGCTCCTGCTGCTGCGGCACGGGCTGAGCTCTTGGATTGGTTGGATTCAGCACCTATACAGTTCACCCATCAGCTGTTCCAGTGCCTTAACTATAGACTGGACTGAGCCGGAACAGAAGGCTCCATGTACTGTATCGGGACCATAAAGGGGAACCCCCACCCATCTCCTAATCACAGGTTATCAGTATAACAAAGAGTGGACTTGGAAGCCCCTTGGAAGCAATTGGAGCTCTTCTTATTCCGGTTTTCACATTGTGTATTGTCTTACACCATACACAGAGCTCTATGTGCATTACACTCTTTTTGAAGTCTATAAAAGTGCATTAAAGATTTACTAAACGGAAAGGAAGATGAAGCGCTGCCCTTAAATAACTCCGGAGCGAAGCTAAATGTAATGTGTTACTCAGGTCTCACACCGAATACTGGTGTCGGCTCATGTATGATTGTATTCTACAATAATCCCCATCTCTATGCTGCGTGTTCAGATTTGTCTTTTCTGTCTCCTAGGTGTCTGTGGTTGTTGCGGAGCGTTACGTCCTCGGTATAAGCGTCTAGTGGACAATATCTTCCCTGAAGACCCTAAGGTAAGTTCTGGGGTCTATCTGATCTCAGTGTCAATGAGTTTGGGTGCTTTGTGGTTGTATAAGGAAGCAGATTTTATTTCACTGTAAGTATTCTACCTCAGTGTAAGTCAATTCGGTATGTGTACAAGAATGTAACTATAATACTGCCCCCTATGTACAAGAATGTAACTATAACACTGCCCCCTATGTACAGGAATATAACTACTATAATACTGCCCCCTATGTACAAGAATATAACTACTATAATACTGCCCCCTATGTACAAGAATATAACTACTATAATACTGCCCCCTATGTACAGGAATATAACTACTATAATACTGCCCCTATGTAATAGAATATAACTACTATAATACTGCCTCCTATGTACAAGAATATAACTACTATAATACTGCCCCTATGTAATAGAATATAACTACTATAATACTGCGCCCTATGTACAAGAATATAACTACTATAATACTGCCCCTATGTACAGGAATATAACTACTATAATACTGCCCCCTATGTACAGGAACATAACTACTATAATACTGCCCCCTATGTACAGGAATATAACTACTATAAGACTGCCCCCTATATACAAGAATATAACTACAGTACTATAATACTTCCCCTATGTACAAGAATATAACTACTATAATACTGCTTCCTATGTACAAGAATATAACTACTATAATACTGCTTCCTATGTACAAGAATATAACTACTATAATACTGCCCCCTATGTACAAGAATATAACTACTATAATACTTCCCCTATGTACAAGAATATAACTACTATAATACTGCCCCCTATGTCCAAGAATATAACTACTATAATACTGCCCCCTATGTACAAGAATATAACTACTATAATACTACCCCCTATGTACAGGAATATAACTACTATAATACTGCCCCCTATGTACAGGAATATAACTACTATAATACTGCCCCCTATGTACAAGAATATAACTACTATAATACTGCCCCCTATGTACAAGAATATAACTACTATAATACTACCCCCTATGTACAGGAATATAACTACTATAATACTGCCCCCTATGTACAGGAATATAACTACTATAAGACTGCCCCCTATATACAAGAATATAATTACTATAATACTTCCCCTATGTACAAGAATATAACTACTATAATACTGCCCCCTATGTACAAGAATATAACTACTATAATACTGCCCCCTATGTACAAGAATATAACTACTATAATACTGCTTCCTATGTACAAGAATATAACTACTATAATACTGCCCCCTATGTACAGGAATATAACTACTATAATACTGCTCCCTATGTACAAGAATATAACTACTATAATACTGCCCCTTATGTACAGGAATATAACTACTATAATACTGCCCCCTATGTACAAGAATATAACTACTATAATACTGCCCCCTATGTACAAGAATATAACTACTATAAGACTGCCCCCTATGTACAAGAATATAACTACTATAATACTGCCCCCTATGTACAAGAATATAACTACTATAATACTGCCCCCTATGTACAAGAATATAACTACTATAATACTGCCCCCTATGTACAAGAATATAACTACTATAATACTGCCCCCTATGTACAAGAATATAACTACTATAATACTGCCCCCTATGTACAAGAATATAACTACTATAATACTGCCCCCTATGTACAGGAATATAACTACTATAAGACTGCCCCCTATGTACAAGAATATAACTACTATAAGACTGCCCCCTATGTACAAGAATATAACTACTATAATACTGCCCCCTATGTACAGGAATATAACTACTATAATACTGCCCCCTATGTACAGGAATATAACTACTATAATACTGCCCCTATGTACAGGAATATAACTACTATAATACTGCACCCTATGTACAGGAATATAACTACTATAATACTGCTCCCTATGTACAAGAATATTACTACTATAATACTGCCCCCTATGTACAGGAATATAACTACTATAATACTGCTCCCTATGTACAGGAATATAACTACTATAATACTGCCCTCTATGTACAAGAATATAACTACTATAATACTGCCCCCTATGTACAAGAATATAACTACTATAATACTGCCCCCTATGTACAGGAATATAACTACTATAATACTGCCCCCTATGTACAGGAATATAACTACTATCATACTGCCCCCTATGTACAGGAATATAACTACTATAATACTGCCCCCTATGTACAAGAATATAACTACTATAATACTGCCCCCTATGTACAAGAATATAACTACTATAATACTGCCTCCTATGTACAGGAATATAACTACTATAATACTGCCCCCTATGTACAAGAATATCACTACTATAATACTGCCCCCTATGTACAGGAATATAACTACTATAATACTGCCCCCTATGTACAAGAATATAACTACTATAATACTGCCCCCTATCTACAGGAATATAACTACTATAATACTGCCCCCTATGTACATAGTAGATTGTCCTGATCCCTGTGACGTTGCTTCCGGTGTCTCCAGGATGGACTTGTTAAGGCAGATATGGAGAAGCTGACCTTTTATGCCGTGTCGGCCCCTGAGAAGTTGGATCGTATTGGCGCTTACCTAGCGGAGAGACTGAGCAGAGATGTTGTCAGACATCGTTATGGGTGAGTGAAACTAATTTGTGTACACTACTATTTTTTTTTTTTCTTTCCACAATGTAAATTTATGTTTTCTGTCATGCGGCTTCAGATCTTTGTTAACCCTTTATCTGATGTCACATGATCGGTCTCCTTCAGTGAAATGTGAATGATCTGCAGAACCGAGCGCGTCCTCTGTACATCGCATGGTGTTGGGCTTTTCTATACAGATCATATCTTTGCAACTGCTTTATGTATCATAAAACTTTTTTTTCTTTACAACTGAGACTTCACCTAAATGAAATAATTGAATTAATACATTTATTTATTTATTTATTTTTTGTTACAACATTAAAACTACTAAAAATGTTAAAAAAAAATATTTTTTTTGTCATTTTTTTTTTTTCCCATTAAAATTTTTCTTTTAATAAGCGGCTAAATTTCATAAACCTTTACCGCAATATGTTATAAATGTGCGCAGTGACGATCCATCACCATTTTCCGACTTCTGAGGCAGAGGCAGAGGGTGCATGTACTTTTGCAAAGTGTCTTCTGCAGTTTCTTATGCTTTGTCTGAAGGGGGGGTGGGGCTCAGTTCAAAAGGTCATATTTTCTGAACCATAGCACTTAGAAACACAATTCTGGTGCTGTTTTAAAGAGAAAAATCTCTCCTTTGTTGTCTAGATTGTGTTTCTGGTTGAAACGGAACCGGAGATATCAGTTACAGGCCAGAATTGAGATCTGTATTTAATATCACATTTTTTACAGTAACTTTACCAGTGGATGTCTCTGTTTCACCTAGAAACGCAGTCCTGATATAATATTATAGAGGATATTCCCCTCTTCAATAGGACATCGGAAATGGGTGCCACAGTTTACGATGCCATAAGATTATAAACGGCTGCTGTGTCTTCTTGGTTACATAGTCGGTGTCACTCGCGTGTATTATGTATTCCTGAGGCCCTAAAATGTGCGGGGGCAGTCTTCCTACCCCGGTGAGCGCTCATTCACACTTTACAGTGACAAGTAACAGCATAGAAGGAGAACACAATCCGGAGAGAAGAGTCAAGACATAATGGGGGTCATTTACTAAGGGCGTTTTTATGACGATTTACCCGAATTTTTCAGTTTTGCGCCGATTTTTAATGAATTGCCCCGGGTTTTTGGCGTACGCGATTGGATTGTGGTGCATCGGTGCCGGCATGCACGCGACGGAACCCGGGGGGGGGGGGGTTGCGGGGCGTGGCCGTACTAAAACCAGACGGATTCGGGGAAACCAACGCATTTAAAAAAAAAAAAAAAAGTGTCGCTGGACATGCACTTACCTGCACCCGGCCTGGCTTTGTGAAGTTCAGTGCATTTCGAGGAACTTCAGCGCAGCAGCGACACCTGGTGGACGTCAGAGGAACTACCTTAGTGAATCTTGGAAGAACCTGAATCCTCCACACAGAACGCGCCGCTGGATCGCGAATGGACCGGGTAAGTAAATCTGCCCCAATGTATTTTATGGAAATTCACTTTCTCTCCCAGCGATGGGAAATCCTCCTAATTCTCTGCAAAAAATTTTAAAAAACGAGCGGCTGGCGGCAGCGCTGTAAGTACGAGAGGTTTGTCTGTTCTGTTGCCCATATAATCTAGTTCTCTGACAGATGAGGGGTCACCTGTAGGGAGCAGGTGTAGGGAGGCAGTGTAACAGTCTGTGAAGATACAGCACGGAGGGGCTCTGGTAATGCCTCCCCCTCCCTTTGTTTCATTTGCATACAATCGTTAATCTTGTTGGTAGATTTCCTTGAGAATGAGTTAAAATCTACCATCAAAATATAAACCAGGGACTTTACTCATTGATCCAGGCACCGCGACTGTGGTAATCTTCTAATATTTGTTTACAAAGTTGATCCTGATGGGCTCTGGTGGGAGTTACCCCAGCCCCTCTGTTCTGTAGCTTTTGCAGGCTGTTAACACAGTCTCCCCCTCTCCCTGCTCCCTCAGCACTTCCCCCTCTGCTTCTGCCTGATGTAATATCGCACTGGGGCAGGGGGGGGGGGAGTGCTCCTGCACAGTGTAACAACTTGTGAAGCTGTAGCACAAAGGAGCTCTGGTAACCCCGAAGAATCCTTCTGGCTCATTGTCATAAATGTAGTTTTTTTTTTGGGAGGAAGGATAAGAAATATAAGAAGATGCCACAGTCCCGGTGCCTGGATCTATGAGTAATGGCCCTGGTTTATCAGGATGGATTGTGATGGTAGATTTCCTTTATATAATGATTCCAGACCATAATAACCGTCCAGTTATATTTCCCTCTTGTAGAAATGTCTTCATTGCTATGGAGGCCTTGGACCAGCTCCTAATGGCCTGTCACTCCCAGAGCATTAAACCCTTTGTGGAGAGCTTCCTGCGCATGGTGGCCAAGCTCCTGGAGTCCGGAGAACCCAAGCTGCAAGTGTACGGCACCAATTCTGTGAGTGTTTTACAGAGGGGACTAGAAAGTAATAATAGGGTCTAACCAATTATTATTGGGGTCTTATGTGACTGTTGGCTACTGTGATGGGGGCAGAAGGGTTTCACTGTGACTATTGGTTGCATTTGGTATTGACACAGTTGGCTATTGGTTGAGACTGTGAATATTTGCTACTGTAGGGTCACCTACTTGCCATAGCGTTGCCTTTGGTTCTTCTCAAATGGCTGATTGTAATGGTCCTTCTGTATTAATGTACTTAACAGCTGGAGTGTATACATTTAAAGGCTACATTCATACTGCATTGTGGGCGTATATATGGCCGATATACGTCCCCCATAGACTGCAATGGGCGCACGGCACCCTACAGGAGCCTCTCCGTACCCCGTGAAAAGATAGGACATGTCCTATCCTTTCATGGCATATAGCACCGTGCGCCATATATACCTGTAGGTATATATCCCTGTAGGGACAGGAGCGCTCACCACCTCCTCCCTTCTCTGTGTGCCCACCGTGCTACGGTACGGCAGGTAACGGCAGTGTGAATCCAGCCATACAGTAATAAAATTGCCTCTGACGTTTTTAAGGGAACCAAAAGTCTAATGTGGCCACCAGTAATAATGTTTGCCCCCCCCCCCCCAAGTTTGTAGAGGGGAGCATGTAGGGTGCACCTAATCCCACGGCCTGCCCCTCCCCTGCACAGAAATGCTCATCTCCGTGTTTGTGTGGGGTTCCTCCGGGTCCTCCGGTTTCCACCCACACTCCAAAACTTACTGGTAGGATGATTAGATTGTGAGCCCCATTGGAGACAGGGACCGATGTTACAAACTCTGTGCAGCGCTGCAGAATCTGTGTGCGCTATATAGATAAAGGAATTATTGTTTATTTTTATGGACACAGAATCGACATGGCTACATTCTGTTGGGAGGCAAAGATTTGGATTCGGCTCTTGTGACTTTTCAGCTTGAAGGGTTTTCAGATTTTTCTCCATGCTAAATGGATGCGCTTCACTGTCACAGAGCTCCAGCAGAGAGCTCCGTCTTTATTTAGACTCTTATATTGCTATCAGTAAAATATTCATAAAATACTCATCTTGCAAAAAAAAAAAAAAAAAAGTAGGTCAAGAATGTTGTCCTCTTGGCAACCGCCGCGCTATTTGATGTTATCTCTTTAATCGCTCCCAGAGTTATTTTTAAGCCCCTATTTCTCTGGTTAAGACGCTGGATGGAGGCGCTGGATATAAAAATGCCTCGTTTTATCGGGTTGTATCTGTGGGAAGGAATAAGCGCCGTAAAATATTCATTCCCTAGGAAAAGAATAATAAAGAAAAAAAAAATCCTGTTAGTTTCCTCTGCCCCTGCTGTATGTAAGGAGGGGTATGTCACTGGTAACTTGCATTCCAGGACACTTTTTAATTAGATTTTTTTGCTAATTTATTTGTTGCATTTTACCATTATACATATATATATTTTTATATAATATAAATACGTATAATATATATATAATATTTCACTATTAAAAAAAAGATATCTATATATATATATTTATATTTATTTATTTATTTTTTTAAAATAGTGAAATTAATAATATAGTATATTAATTTAATAATAAAATGGTAGGCTCCTTACTTCCCGGCCCTCCAGGACAATGAAATCTGATAGAAAGATAAGGTAGGAATATTCATGCTCATATTTAAATGAGATTCTCTGCCCAGAAAACTATACATTAGGCAGGGAAAGTCCATGTAGTTGGTGTCCTCCATTCTGCTCCTCTATCACTCTACTCGCCTACCTCATCAGGTCCCTTCTAAAATCTGACTTCTTCAGGAAGCTGCCTGTAAGTCACAGACACCCCCGACCCCTCAATTGTCCTAGTTTAAGGCAGAGGAGGGTGAAAGTATCTGTGTATCGATGTGGAAACCTTATGGCTGTTGACTATTTGTGTCTATTGAAGAGTCAATTTAAGAACTGGATGGTCACCATGAGAATATTTCTTTATACAATGTTTACAGAGTAAAGCGGGCAACACTATCTGTGCCGTAATACTCTGTGCATAGAGAACCTACAGGAATAAATAAGAAGGCAGGACGTATTCTGTAGGAAGATACAAGGAGGCAGCTCAATTGGTGCTTTTATTATTTTTGAGGAGAGAAGGGAAGGCAGCACGATCTGTGTACCCGAGACATTACTATTGTACCTACACTCTTTACAAAAAATAGACAGGAAGGCAGCACTTTCTGAACCATTAATAGAAAAAAGACATCAACAGGAAAAGACGGCAACATTATCTAATAGGTTAAAGACGGGAGCAAAGCCCTATCTGTGTGTGGATCATTTATAGGGAGAGTCATGAAAGCACTACTAACTCCAGAATTTAGATGAAAAGACAGGGTGAAAGCAAGATCTGTGACTACAAACTTTATGCAAATGATTGTCTGTCTTTGGCGATAATATAGGAAAAAAATAGGAAGTTATTTAATAAGTAAGAGAGGTAATAAACCTAGTTATCTATAGGTAGTTTTAATTGGTTAATTTACAAGGAGAGCCCGGGAAGGAGCAATTTTTATTATGACAGAGAGAGGAACAAGGACGCAGTACTGTCTGTGCTGACATAAAGTATGGAGAGACGAGGCAGCATTCGTGTCTACTAGCTATTACATACAGAGAGTGATGATGAAGCAGTACGGTCTGTGCTGACCATAACATATATTGATCTATAGGGGAGCAGTACTGTCTGTGCTGTGCGGTAATAACATACAGAAAGACAAGGAATCAGTACTGTCTGTGCTGGCCATAACATAAAGAGATCTATAGGGGAGCAGTACTGTCTGTGCTGTGTGGCCATAACATACAGAGCTTTATAGGGGAGCAGTACTGTCTGTGCTGTGCGGTAATAACATACAGAAAGACAAGGAATCAGTACTGTCTGTGCTGGCCATAACATAAAGAGATCTATAGGGGAGCAGTACTGTCTGTGCTGTGTGGTAATAACATACAGAAAGACAAGGAAGCAGCACTGTCTGTGCTGACAATAACATACAGAGAGACAAGGAATCAGTACTGTTTGTCCTGACCATAACATACAGAGAGACAAGAAATCAGTACTGTCTGTCCTGACCATAACATACAGAGAGACAAGGAAGCAGTACTGTCTGTGCTGGCCATAACATACAGAGCTTTATAGGGGAGCAATACTGTCTGTCCTGACCATAACATACAGAGAGACAAGGAATCAGTACTGTCTGTCCTGACCATAACATACAGAGAGACAAGGAAGCAGTACTGTCTGTGATGGCCATAACATACAGAGCTTTATAGGGGAGCAGTACTGTCTGTGCTGTGTGGTAATAACATACTGAAAGACAAGGAAGCAGTGCTGTCTGTGCTGGCCATAACATAGAGAGCTTTATAGGGGAGCTGTACTCTCTGTGCTGTGCAGACATAATGTACAGAGAGACAAGGAAGCAGTACTGTCTGTGCTGGCCTTAACATACAGAGCTTTATAGGGGAGCAGTACTGTCTGTGCTGTGTGGTAATAACATACAGAGCTTTATAGGGGAGCAGTACTGTCTGTGCTGTGTGGTAATAACATACAGAGCTTTATAGGGGAGCAGTACTGTCTGTGCTGTGTGGTAATAACATACAGAGCTTTATAGGGGAGCAGTACTGTCTGTGCTGTGTGGTAATAACATACAGAGCTTTATAGGGGAGCTGTACTCTCTGTGCTGTGCAGACATAATGTACAGAGAGACAAGGAAGCAGTACTGTCTGTGCTGGCCTTAACATACAGAGCTTTATAGGGGAGCTGTACTCTCTGTGCTGTGCAGACATAATGTACAGAGAGACAAGGAAGCAGTACTGTCTGTGCTGGCCTTAACATACAGAGCTTTATAGGGGAGCAGTACTGTCTGTGCTGTGCGGTAATAACATACAGAGCTTTATAGGGGAGCAGTACTGTCTGTGCTGTGCGGTAATAACATACAGAAAGACAAGGAATCAGTACTGTCTGTGCTGGCCATAACATAAAGAGATCTATAGGGGAGCAGTACTGTCTGTGCTGTGTGGCCATAACATACAGAGCTTTATAGGGGAGCAGTACTGTCTGTGCTGTGCGGTAATAACATACAGAAAGACAAGGAATCAGTACTGTCTGTGCTGGCCATAACATAAAGAGATCTATAGGGGAGCAGTACTGTCTGTGCTGTGTGGTAATAACATACAGAAAGACAAGGAAGCAGCACTGTCTGTGCTGACAATAACATACAGAGAGACAAGGAATCAGTACTGTTTGTCCTGACCATAACATACAGAGAGACAAGAAATCAGTACTGTCTGTCCTGACCATAACATACAGAGAGACAAGGAAGCAGTACTGTCTGTGCTGGCCATAACATACAGAGCTTTATAGGGGAGCAATACTGTCTGTCCTGACCATAACATACAGAGAGACAAGGAATCAGTACTGTCTGTCCTGACCATAACATACAGAGAGACAAGGAAGCAGTACTGTCTGTGATGGCCATAACATACAGAGCTTTATAGGGGAGCAGTACTGTCTGTGCTGTGTGGTAATAACATACTGAAAGACAAGGAAGCAGTGCTGTCTGTGCTGGCCATAACATACAGAGCTTTATAGGGGAGCTGTACTCTCTGTGCTGTGCAGACATAATGTACAGAGAGACAAGGAAGCCGTACTGTCTGTGCTGGCCTTAACATACAGAGCTTTATAGGGGAGCAGTACTGTCTGTGCTGTGTGGTAATAACATACAGAGCTTTATAGGGGAGCAGTACTGTCTGTGCTGTGTGGTAATAACATACAGAGCTTTATAGGGGAGCAGTACTGTCTGTGCTGTGTGGTAATAACATACAGAGCTTTATAGGGGAGCAGTACTGTCTGTGCTGTGTGGTAATAACATACAGAGCTTTATAGGGGAGCTGTACTCTCTGTGCTGTGCAGACATAATGTACAGAGAGACAAGGAAGCAGTACTGTCTGTGCTGGCCTTAACATACAGAGCTTTATAGGGGAGCTGTACTCTCTGTGCTGTGCAGACATAATGTACAGAGAGACAAGGAAGCAGTACTGTCTGTGCTGGCCTTAACATACAGAGCTTTATAGGGGAGCAGTACTGTCTGTGCTGTGCGGTAATAACATACAGAGCTTTATAGGGGAGCAGTACTGTCTGTGCTGTGTGGCCATAACATACAGAGCTTTATAGGGGAGCAGTACTGTCTGTGCTGTGCGGTAATAACATACAGAGCTTTATAGGGGAGCAGTACTGTCTGTGCTGTGTGGTAATAACATACAGAGCTTTATAGGGGAGCAGTACTGTCTGTGCTGTGCGGTAATAACATACAGAGCTTTATAGGGGAGCAGTACTGTCTGTGCTGTGTGGTAATAACATACAGAGCTTTATAGGGGAGCAGTACTGTCTGTGCTGTGTGGTAATAACATACAGAGCTTTATAGGGGAGCAGTACTGTCTGTGCTGTGTGGTAATAACATACAGAGCTTTATAGGGGAGCAGTACTGTCTGTGCTGTGTGGTAATAACATACAGAGCTTTATAGGGGAGCAGTACTGTCTGTGCTGTGTGGTAATAACATACAGAGCTTTATAGGGGAGCAGTACTGTCTGTGCTGTGTGGTAATAACTTACAGAGCTTTATAGGGGAGCAGTACTGTCTGTGCTGTGTGGTAATAACATACAGAGCTTTATAGGGGAGCAGTACTGTCTGTGCTGTGTGGTAATAACATACAGAGCTTTATAGGGGAGCAGTACTGTCTGTGCTGTGTGGTAATAACATACAGAGCTTTATAGGGGAGCAGTACTGTCTGTGCTGTGTGGTAATAACATACAGAGCTTTATAGGGGAGCAGTACTGTCTGTGCTGTGTGGCCATAACATACAGAGCTTTATAGGGGAGCAGTACTGTCTGTGCTGTGTGGCCATAACATACAGAGAGACAAGGAAGCAGCCAGGTTTCTGCTGACTAAAACCTACAGAGACAGGAAGGCTGTGTGCAGGTTGCTTTTGCAAAATGGATAAAGAAATAATGTCACTGGTCGGTTCTACTTGTAACAATGAGATATTTTTCTTAGGTTTATTGTATTTTTTTAATATTAATCTGTTAATTTTTTTTTTATATATATAGTTTGTCAAGTTTGCAAACATAGAAGAAGACACTCCGTCCTATCACAGACGATACGATTTCTTTGTGTCCAGATTCAGCGCCATGTGTCACTCATGTCACAGCGATCCTGAAGTGCGGACAGAGTAAGTGGGGGCAGAGGATGGAGTTTAGGGAGGGTAATAGATAAGCGGAGGCTGTGATAGAGACGTCTGTGGGAATCGGGCTGATGTCCTGCGCTCTCATTATGAAGGTGAGGATTTACAGGCTGGAGACAAGAGGGTATTACTTAAAATAATCTTACTTAACGTACAGTGATGGGAGATTAGAGAGGACTTATCAGACGAGGAGCATCCGCTGGAGGAATACAGATATTTTAGATTATAGAAGCTTTGGCTGCACTTTATAATAAATGGATGGTGCTGATGCAAGAATCCGATTCTGATTACATCAGATACAGGTGTATACATGGATGCAGCTGCCCATGCTATACCAAGGGGGATAGCGTCTGGTTAAAGGCTTTATTTTTCCCTCCCAAGATGATGCTAATAATGTGCTGTGTGGGTTTTTTTTTTTTTCCTGTGTGGCCGCCCCGCCCCCTGCCTTTTGCTCCTCTGCGCGCCCCGCCCCCTGCCTTTTGCTCCTCTGCGCGCCCCGCCCCCTGCCTTTTGCTCCTCTGCGCCCCCCGCCCCCTGCCTTTTGCTCCTCTGCGCTCCCCGCCCCCTGCCTTTTGCTCCTCTGCGCCCCCCGCCCCCTGCCTTTTGCTCCTCTGCGCCCCCCGCCCCCTGCCTTTTGCTCCTCTGCGCCCCCCGCCCCCTGCCTTTTGCTCCTCTGCGCCCCCGCCCCCTGCCTTTTGCTCCTCTGCGCCCCCCGCCCCCTGCCTTTTGCTCCTCTGCGCCCCCCGCCCCCTGCCTTTTGCTCCTCTGCGCCCCCCGCCCCCTGCCTTTTGCTCCTCTGCGCGCTCTGCCTTTTGCTCCTCTGCGCGCCCCGCCCCCTGCCTTTTGCTCCTCTGCGCCCCCCGCCCCCTGCCTTTTGCTCCTCTGCGCCCCCCGCCCCCTGCCTTTTGCTCCTCTGCGCCCCCCGCCCCCTGCCTTTTGCTCCTCTGCGCCCCCCGCCCCCTGCCTTTTGCTCCTCTGCGCCCCCCGCCCCCTGCCTTTTGCTCCTCTGCGCCCCCCGCCCCCTGCCTTTTGCTCCTCTGCGCCCCCCGCCCCCTGCCTTTTGCTCCTCTGCGCCCCCTGCCTTTTGCTCCTCTGCGCGCCCCGCCCCCTGCCTTTTGCTCCTCTGCGCGCCCCGCCCCCTGCCTTTTGCTCCTCTGCGCCCCCTGCCTTTTGCTCCTCTGCGCGCCCCGCCCCCTGCCTTTTGCTCCTCTGCGCGCCCCGCCCCCTGCCTTTTGCTCCTCTGCGCGCCCCGCCCCCTGCCTTTTGCTCCTCTGCCCGCCCCGCCCCCTGCCTTTTGCTCCTCTGCCCGCCCCGCCCCCTGCCTTTTGCTCCTCTGCCCGCCCCGCCCCCTGCCTTTTGCTCCTCTGCCCGCCCCGCCCCCTGCCTTTTGCTCCTCTGCCCGCCCCGCCCCCTGCCTTTTGCTCCTCTGCCCGCCCCGCCCCCTGCCTTTTGCTCCTCTGCCCGCCCCGCCCCCTGCCTTTTGCTCCTCTGCCCGCCCCGCCCCCTGCCTTTTGCTCCTCTGCCCGCCCCGCCCCCTGCCTTTTGCTCCTCTGCCCGCCCCGCCCCCTGCCTTTTGCTCCTCTGCCCGCCCCGCCCCCTGCCTTTTGCTCCTCTGCCCGCCCCGCCCCCTGCCTTTTGCTCCTCTGCCCGCCCCCTGCCTATTGCTCCTCTGCCCGCCCCGCCCCCTGCCTTTTGCTCCTCTGCCCGCCCCGCCCCCTGCCTTTTGCTCCTCTGCCCGCCCCGCCCCCTGCCTTTTGCTCCTCTGCCCGCCCCGCCCCCTGCCTTTTGCTCCTCTGCCCGCCCCGCCCCCTGCCTTTTGCTCCTCTGCCCGCCCCGCCCCCTGCCTTTTGCTCCTCTGCCCGCCCCGCCCCCTGCCTTTTGCTCCTCTGCCCGCCCCGCCCCCTGCCTTTTGCTCCTCTGCCCGCCCCGCCCCCTGCCTTTTGCTCCTCTGCCCGCCCCGCCCCCTGCCTTTTGCTCCTCTGCCCGCCCCGCCCCCTGCCTTTTTGCTCCTCTGCCCGCCCCGCCCCCTGCCTTTTTGCTCCTCTGCCCGCCCCGCCCCCTGCCTTTTTGCTCCTCTGCCCGCCCCGCCCCCTGCCTTTTTGCTCCTCTGCCCGCCCCGCCCCCTGCCTTTTTGCTCCTCTGCCCGCCCCGCCCCCTGCCTTTTTGCTCCTCTGCCCGCCCCGCCCCCTGCCTATTTGCTCCTCTGCCCGCCCCCTGCCTATTTGCTCCTCTGCGCAGCCCCGCCCCCTGCCTATTTGCTCCTCTGCGCAGCCCCGCCCCCTGCCTATTTGCTCCTCTGCGCAGCCCCGCCCCCTGCCTATTTGCTCCTCTGCGCAGCCCCGCCCCCTGCCTATTTGCTCCTCTGCGCGCCCCGCCCCCTGCCTATTTGCTCCTCTGCGCGCCCCGCCCCCTCTGTGTGCATAATGCCAGGTTGATAGGAATCTATCACAAACGTTCACACTCACTTGTCTTAATTTTATATTTTCATGTTTTCTAGAATAAGAATTGCTGGAATCCGAGGAATCCAAGGTGTTGTCCGTAAAACTGTGAATGATGAACTTCGAGCAACAATATGGGAGCCCCAACACATGGATAAAATAGTTCCATCCCTGCTTTTTAATATGCAGAAGATAGAAGACACTGAAAGGTAAGTGCACATGTATGGAGTGTGTCTATGGGAGCTGCCAGTATCTTCCAGCTTCACTACCGGAGGTAACTCAGGAGAAGTTATATAATGTATGTACAGTGACTCTACCACCAGCAGAATAGTGAGCGCAGCTCTGGAGTATAATACAGGATGTAACTCAGGATCAGTACAGGATAAGTAATGTCATGTATGTACACAGTGACTCCACCACCAGCAGCAGAATAGTGAGTGCAGCTCTGGGGTATAATACAGGATGTAACTCAGGATCAGTACAGGATAAGTAATGTATGTACACAGTGACTGCACCAGCAGCAGAATAGTGAGCGCAGCTCTGGGGTATAATACAGGATGTAACTCAGGATCAGTACAGGATAAGTAATGTCATGTATGTACACAGTGATTGCACCAGCAGCAGGATAGTGAGCGCAGCTCTGGGGTATAATACAGGATGTAACTCAGGATCAGTACAGGATAAGTAATGTCATGTATGTACACAGTGACTGCACCAGCAGCAGAATAGTGAGTGCAGCTCTGGGGTATAATACAGGATGTAACTCAGGATCAGTACAGGATAAGTAATGTCATGTATGTACACAGTGACTGCACCAGCAGCAGAATAGTGAGTGCAGCTCTGGGGTATAATACAGGATGTAACTCAGGATCAGTACAGGATAAGTAATGTCATGTATGTACACAGTGACTGCACCAGCAGCAGAATAGTGAGTGCAGCTCTGGGGTATAATACAGGATGTAACTCAGGATCAGTACAGGATAAGTAATGTCATGTATGTACACAGTGACTCCACCACCAGCAGCAGAATAGTGAGTGCAGCTCTGGAGTATAATACAGGATGTAACTCAGGATCAGTACAGGATAAGTAATGTCATGTATGTACACAGTGACTGCACCAGCAGCAGAATAGTGAGTGCAGCTCTGGAGTATAATACAGGATGTAACTCAGGATCAGTACAGGATAAGTAATGTCATGTATGTACACAGTGACTCCACCACCAGCAGCAGAATAGTGAGTGCAGCTCTGGGGTATAATACAGGATGTAACTCAGGATCAGTACAGGATAAGTAATGTCATGTATGTACTCAGTGACTGCACCAGCAGCAGAATAGTGAGTGCAGCTCTGGAGTATAATACAGGATGTAACTCAGGATCAGTACAGGATAAGTAATGTCATGTATGTACACAGTGACTCCACCACCAGCAGCAGAATAGTGAGTGCAGCTCTGGGGTATAATACAGGATGTAACTCAGGATCAGTACAGGATAAGTAATGTCATGTATGTACTCAGTGACTGCACCAGCAGCAGAATAGTGAGTGCAGCTCTGGAGTATAATACAGGATGTAACTCAGGATCAGTACAGGATAAGTAATGTCATGTATGTACACAGTGACTCCACCACCAGAAGCAGAATAGTGAGCGCAGCTCTGGGGTATAATACAGGATGTAACTCAGGATCAGTACAGGATAAGTAATGTCATGTATGTACACAGTGACTGCACCAGCAGCAGAATAGTGAGTGCAGCTCTGGAGTATAATACAGGATGTAACTCAGGATCAGTACATGATAAGTAATGTCATGTATGTACACAGTGACTGCACCAGCAGCAGAATAGTGAGTGCAGCTCTGGAGTATAATACAGGATGTAACTCAGGATCAGTACAGGATAAGTAATGCCATGTATGTGCACAGTGACTGCACCAGCAGCAGAATAGTGAGTGCAGCTCTGGGGTATAATACAGGATGTAACTCAGGGTCAGTACAGGATAAGTAATGTCATGTATGTACACAGTGACTGCACCAGCAGCAGAATAGTGAGCGCAGCTCTGGAGTATAATACACGATAAGTAATATATATAAGGTGTATAATGTGTCTCATAGCCTTGGTTGAGGTTGTGTAGGTGGTAGTGAAATCTGGGTCTTGTCGTGACTTTTGGAGGCTTTTCTTAGTGTCTGTTCTTCTAGAACACAGAGAATGTCACCACAATAATCTATAACTTATCGGCTTCTATGGAATCTATCAGCAAGGGCTTTGTTTTTTCATACATCAGTTGTCGCCCTCCTCACGTGTAGTCTGCCGTCTCCTGTAAGTAATACTCATTGTCTGATATGATTTCTTTTCCACCAGTCGCGCGGCTCCACCTGCTTCGCCCTCTGTGGTTGGTGACAAGGAGGAGAACCCCGCTGTCCTGGCCGAAAACTGCTTCAGGGAACTTCTGGGCAGAGCTGCTTACGGCAACATGAATAATGCCGTGCGACCAGTGTTTGCGTGAGTATCATACAGCGTCTGTATGTCTTGTGTATATCATTGTGTCATTACATATGTCTAATACACTCAAGCCTCTATAGCTGACCTCTGCCCTGTGATACTTTATATCCTGAAGAATGAGGCATATTAAAGTGTATGGACTGATGTAGAGGGATCTGTGCGGGTGTTCATGAACGGATATGTACGGGGTAAGAAGATGAAGCCATTAAAGGGCATGGCAACTGTACGGTACGGGTTGCATACAGCTGTTTATACACGTTCTTATAAATCTAGCCAAAATTTGATATCCCATTTACCCCTTTGCAATGTTGAGCTCAACTATGTATGGCGCAACATGTTGTTTTTATTTTACATTTTCACTGCATTTGGAATTTTTATCCAGCTTCCTAGTACAGTATGAGGCCTCTTCATACATTCATAGCTGAGGCCTCTACATACATATCAAGTGTTTGCTGCATAATGCTGCTGCTGACCGCACAAATCATGGCTGTTCACTGTTTAAATGCCTTATTGGCTCTGTTCAGAGGAGAAGATCAGTTACTAGAACCACCTGGAGTCTCTCAAATACTCATCATTCAGCCGCAGCCGTTGCAGTCTGCTGCAGGCAGAATGTTACAGATGAGCAGTGTATTCAGTATACACTGCAATACATTTCATTTGGAGTAGAAGTACATATATAGATAAATAAAAGTTCATATCGCTCCCCTTTTCCTTTAACTGAAAAATACATCAAATCAAAAGCATGTTATGTATCTGCACATCCCAAAATGTGCCCAAATGTCGGAAAAGAATTACAAATTGCTACATTCTTGCCCAAAAATCAAAACAAGAAAATTTTTATCATCATTTATTGATGGCAGTAACTTTCACATTTATTGAAACATAATGAAACCTGTATATCAATTTGTTATCTCTGTGGTCGTGTGCTGACCCAAAGAATTAAGGGAAGGTGTCATTTGGACCGCATTGTGAAAGCCATAAAAACAGAACCAGTACAGTACAGTTTTTCTGGATTGTGAAAGGAGGAGCGGAGTGGGTGAGGGGTTAACATTACTTCTGGCAGAGGGATAGGACCTCCCTTACACCTGGACAATCGGGTAATAACTTGACCACCAGAGAAAAACACCTCAGGGTGGTGGCACACGTGGCGTTTTGGGGCTGTTTTAGGGCCGTTTTTAAGCAGTCCGCTAAAAGACACCTGCGTTTTTGACTGTTTTTCCCAATTATCTTAATTAAGATAATTGGAAAGCAGACAAAAACGGTCAAAAAACCGCATGCGGTTTTTAACGGACTGCTTAAAAACGGGTTCAAAACGCCACGTGTGCCACCTTCTTGGTTGGACTAAGGGTGGTGGCACACGTGACGTTTTGAACCCGTTTTTAAGCAGTCCGTTAAAAAACGCATGCGTTTTTTTGACTGTTTTTTTTTGTCTGCTTTCCAATGAACCTAATTAAGATAATTGGGAAAAACAGTAAAAAAACGCATGCATTTTTTAACAGACTGCTTAAAAACGGGTTCAAAACGCCACGTGTGCCAAGAAGGTGGCACCTACCCCCCTGCAGCGTTTGGGGCATTAACCCTTCTCTACTCTATTGCTGGTATTACAATGGCGCACAATAAATTTAATTCCCCCCATATTGGCTGGGAGGGGGGGGGGGGGCGCTGTGGCTGGACCCCAAATGGTCGATACCTCAACCTTTATCGCTTTGTAAATCCCATTTCTTAATTTTTTTCTTTACATATAGTTCGTATTCACCTTTAATATACCATATATACTCGAGTATAAGCCTAGTTTTTCAGCACAAAAAAAATGTGCTGAAAACCCAAACTCGGCTTATACTCAAGTAACAATAATATAGGTTTTACCAGGTTTTTGTGGTAAAATTAGGGGCCTCGGTTTATACTTGGGTCGGCTTATACTCGAGTATATACGGTATATATTTTTTTACCTTCAGTGCTTTACATTATTTTATTATTTTTTTTTTTTCCTTTTTAATGCTGAGAAATCAAACTTTTCTCAGTCAGCGGCTTCAGAAAGCATTAATTAGAGGGGAGGGTATTGTCTGCTCCGGACTATGCACAGCTGGAAGAGAAATAGCGAATCTGCGCTCTCTCTGAGTAACGAAGCCACGTTCTAATTACCTTCCCATTATTCGCCGCTCTCGTGTGGCCGCCTGATTCAGGCCCTTGTAGCCAATTAGTGCAAAATACCTGTTTTTCTTTCGCTAGCACATCTCAATATTTTAATAGCTTTTGCGCTCATTGATGGTAGCGGTGCGGTGTGGGGGGGTTACTTGTAAGTCGGGGCTGTTATATCCAAGCTTTTAGTCTTCCATGAATTGTCCAGGCGGAACAGAACAGGCTCAGTGTACGCACAGAGACGTCTCCGCTGCCGCTAGAGTAACGCATTATTAGGACACTTCACATCTCTCTATTAGAAGAGGCTAACACAAACCCGAGGACCCTTTGATATATTGCGTTCTGTTAAGGACTTGTCTGCTTCTTCATTGGAAACCTGTCACCAACGAGTGACATTTATTATTAATATACCGTATATACTCGTGTAAAAGCCAAGTTTTTCAGCATAAAAAATGTGCTTAAAAACTGCACAGTTCCCCGATGCTCCGCTCCCTGTGGCTCCTTCTTCTCTCCGCTGTAACAGCTGCAGAGCCGTGGACATGCGCATAATCAGCGGCGACACCGACGCATCATAGTGTGCGCCGGAAGGTGCATGTGGGGCGCCAGAAGGTGAGGCTAAGGGGCTGGCTGGCAGGCTATATACCACAGGGGGCTGGCTGGCAGGCTATATACCACAGGGGGCTGGCTGGCAGGCTATATACCACAGGGGGCTGGCTGGCAGGCTATATACCACAGGGGGCTGGCTGGCAGGCTATATACCACAGGGGGCTGGCTGGCAGGCTATATACCACAGGGGGCTGGCTGGCAGGCTATATACCACAGGGGGCTGGCTGGCAGGCTATATACCACAGGGGGCTGGCTGGCAGGCTATATACCACAGGGGGCTGGCTGGCAGGCTATATACCACAGGGGGCTGGCTGGCAGGCTATATACCACAGGGGGCTGGCTGGCAGGCTATATACCACAGGGGGCTGGCTGGCAGGCTATATACCACAGGGGGCTGGCTGGCAGGCTATATACCACAGGGGGCTGGCTGGCAGGCTATATACCACAGGGGGCTGGCTGGCAGGCTATATACCACAGGGGGCTGGCTGGCAGGCTATATACCACAGGGGGCTGGCTGGCAGGCTATATACCACAGGGGGCTGGCTGGCAGGCTATATACCACAGGGGGCTGGCTGGCAGGCTATATACCACAGGGGGCTGGCTGGCAGGCTATATACCACAGGGGGCTGGCTGGCAGGCTATATACCACAGGGGGCTGGCTGGCAGGCTATATACCACAGGGGGCTGGCTGGCAGGCTATATACCACAGGGGGCTGGCTGGCAGGCTATATACCACAGGGGGCTGGCTGGCAGGCTATATACCACAGGGGGCTGGCTGGCAGGCTATATACCTCGCGCTCTCTGGCTCTCTTGTCTGTCTACCTCGCGCTCTCTGGCTCTCTTGTCTGTCTACCTCGCGCTCTCTGGCTCTCTTGTCTGTCTACCTCGCGCTCTCTGGCTCTCTTGTCTGTCTACCTCGCGCTCTCTGGCTCTCTTGTCTGTCTACCTCGCGCTCTCTGGCTCTCTTGTCTGTCTACCTCGCGCTCTCTGGCTCTCTTGTCTGTCTACCTCGCGCTCTCTGGCTCTCTTGTCTGTCTACCTCGCGCTCTCTGGCTCTCTTGTCTGTCTACCTCGCGCTCTCTGGCTCTCTTGTCTGTCTACCTCGCGCTCTCTGGCTCTCTTGTCTGTCTACCTCGCGCTCTCTGGCTCTCTTGTCTGTCTACCTCGCGCTCTCTGGCTCTCTTGTCTGTCTACCTCGCGCTCTCTGGCTCTCTTGTCTGTCTACCTCGCGCTCTCTGGCTCTCTTGTCTGTCTACCTCGCGCTCTCTGGCTCTCTTGTCTGTCTACCTCGCGCTCTCTGGCTCTCTTGTCTGTCTACCTCGCGCTCTCTGGCTCTCTTGTCTGTCTACCTCGCGCTCTCTGGCTCTCTTGTCTGTCTACCTCGCGCTCTCTGGCTCTCTTGTCTGTCTACCTCGCGCTCTCTGGCTCTCTTGTCTGTCTACCTCGCGCTCTCTGGCTCTCTTGTCTGTCTACCTCGCGCTCTCTGGCTCTCTTGTCTGTCTACCTCGCGCTCTCTGGCTCTCTTGTCTGTCTACCTCGCGCTCTCTGGCTCTCTTGTCTGTCTACCTCGCGCTCTCTGGCTCTCTTGTCTGTCTACCTCGCGCTCTCTGGCTCTCTTGTCTGTCTACCTCGCGCTCTCTGGCTCTCTTGTCTGTCTACCTCGCGCTCTCTGGCTCTCTTGTCTGTCTACCTCGCGCTCTCTGGCTCTCTTGTCTGTCTACCTCGCGCTCTCTGGCTCTCTTGTCTGTCTACCTCGCGCTCTCTGGCTCTCTTGTCTGTCTACCTCGCGCTCTCTGGCTCTCTTGTCTGTCTACCTCGCGCTCTCTGGCTCTCTTGTCTGTCTACCTCGCGCTCTCTGGCTCTCTTGTCTGTCTACCTCGCGCTCTCTGGCTCTCTTGTCTGTCTACCTCGCGCTCTCTGGCTCTCTTGTCTGTCTACCTCGCGCTCTCTGGCTCTCTTGTCTGTCTACCTCGCGCTCTCTGGCTCTCTTGTCTGTCTACCTCGCGCTCTCTGGCTCTCTTGTCTGTCTACCTCGCGCTCTCTGGCTCTCTTGTCTGTCTACCTCGCGCTCTCTGGCTCTCTTGTCTGTCTACCTCGCGCTCTCTGGCTCTCTTGTCTGTCTACCTCGCGCTCTCTGGCTCTCTTGTCTGTCTACCTCGCGCTCTCTGGCTCTCTTGTCTGTCTACCTCGCGCTCTCTGGCTCCCTTGTCTGTCTACCTCGCGCTCTCTGGCTCTCTTGTCTGTCTACCTCGCGCTCTCTGGCTCTCTTGTCTGTCTACCTCGCGCTCTCTGGCTCTCTTGTCTGTCTACCTCGCGCTCTCTGGCTCTCTTGTCTGTCTACCTCGCGCTCTCTGGCTCCCTTGTCTGTCTACCTCGCGCTCTCTGGCTCCCTTGTCTGTCTACCTCGCGCTCTCTGGCTCCCTTGTCTGTCTACCTCGCGCTCTCTGGCTCCCTTGTCTGTCTACCTCGCGCTCTCTGGCTCCCTTGTCTGTCTACCTCGCGCTCTCTGGCTCCCTTGTCTGTCTACCTCGCGCTCTCTGGCTCCCTTGTCTGTCTACCTCGCGCTCTCTGGCTCCCTTGTCTGTCTACCTCGCGCTCTCTGGCTCCCTGTCTCTCGCTCTCTAGCTCTCGCTCTCTTGTCTGTCTACCTCGCGCGCGCTCTCTCACAGATAGATATAGATAATTCTCTTGCGGTGCAGTTCAGTGTTTTGATCTGTGACTTGCGTGCTTCTATGATAACATTTCTTCCTTTCTAATGACACGTCTCGGGGCTTGTGAGATCTCCCTAGGAATCTACAAATGTTTTTGGCAGCGTGCCTTTTAGACTATTAGGCAAATCTGTTCTCTGCAATTCACACTGTCCCTGCTAATGTGGTGATTTGAGACACTTAGCTTCCTGGCCATTAGCTGCATCTTCATGGGAGACGACCCATCATCACCGAAAGCCCCGAGCAGCGTCTCCTCCATGTGCGTGGAAGGAACTCGCCGTGAACCCTCGGCTGTAATCGCGGTACACACGGCTTATTACAGTTTTGTTTTCTAGAGGGTTTTTTAATTTTTTATTTATTTTTAAAAACCTCTTCTCCTCCTCTATCTGTCCTATATTGGGGATCAAATACTTTCAATATATCACATACATGTGTCTCGACCCAACGGAACACGGGGAGAAGCTTCCACCGCTAATGTTGCCGAACATAGAACTCGATTCTTATGAACAGATCCTTGATGTTTTGGGGCTGGGGGAGTTTTGTATCGATTATTTTCAGAGTGTCGTTGGGTTCCCATATTTGAATGATCCTCAAAATGGATCCTCATTATTAGTGACACAAGCAGCGTTATGGCCTATCTGTTTCGCTTTCCAGTATTGACCTTCTTCAGGCATGGGTTGTCTAGTGGCAGCACAGGAATCGACTACATAGTTAAGTTGACCCAAGTCAATAGAACAATAGCAGAACTACATACGAGGCAACCAGAGTATGAAGAAGATCTATATTTCGGACCAAAACATTGTGGGGCAGATTTACTTACCCGGTCCATTCGCGATCCAGCAGCGCGTTCTCTTTGGTGGATTCGGGTCCGGCCGGGATTCATTAATCCTCTGACGTCCACCAGGTGGCGCTGCTGCGCTGAAGAGCATTGGAACGCGCTGAAGAGCATTGGAATGCACCCAAGTACACCAGCCTATTCCTGGTGAAGGTAAGTGCAAGCTCCGCGACACTTTTCTTTTTTTTAAATATATCTATTAGCCCTGTATCTCAGGCTAGGAAGAAGCCAGCAGCATGAAACAGGAATCATGGGAATTGTTGTCACCGGCTCCAGCAGTGCTTAAACTGTTTCTTGTCAATAACTTTACGGTTACGCTTTAAAGATTTAAGAGGGAGGAGACGGATTCCTGTTTATGTAGAGCAATGGAGAATAAACTACTTCAAAGGAGATCTCCTGCAATTGGCTGCAAATTTTCAATATTTTTACAGTCCCTCCAGTGTGGAAATTAAAAAAAGACACAGTCCTGGTTCTGATGAACTCTGTGTATGTCTGACTCATGTGTAATCAGAACTCTCTAGTGATCCTCTTATCCAGACAACCCCTTTAATTGGGCCATGTCACTGGAGGTTTGGGGAGAAGAGTGTGGCAAGAGTGGACAAGGGAACAAAGAGCGCTAATAGTGTCACACCGTTTAAGAGAGGAGGTTGGGGAAGTGGTAGATATTAAGCTCACCGTGTGGTGTTGTGCTAGGATAGGCACAACACTATGAGATAGCGTGTAGGATCACGGAGGGTCTGGTGCAGCCTCCTGGTGGATAGACTCCTGTGTGGTTTGGCCAAACCACCAAGGGTTTTCTTGACAGTGTTATAGGATTGGTAATCCAAGAAGGTGGCGCACTCAGAGTGGAATTAGCATATAGATTTTAATAGAAGTCTAAAAGCACAACGCGTTTCGGGGTCCAAGAAACCCCTTTATCAAGTGAACAAGACTGAGAAGGTACATAAAAGACATATAGGGTGGGGTGGTCAAAATTTTTAAAAAACATAAAAAACATTTCATTTTGTTTAATTATATTATGAGAAATAGATCTATGTACAAAAATACAGATATATCAGATTCTTAAATATAGGGCAATTTTAAATACATAAATAAATAAATAAATATATGTGAACATATGAAGGATAAAAAGTATAAATACATAAATTTACATAAATTAATATTTATATCCGGAGGGTATGCTTTTCAAATAAGCGGCATTTGTATTAAGGGGTGACCGGCTGTAAGAGGTCTTTTTTTGGGGCTTACCTATAATGGAGATAGGTCTTTTAGAGCTTACCTATGATGGAGAGAGGGTTCGGGTGCTCCGATCTCTTTAGGAATTTGGCGGGGTAGGCCGGCTTTTATCTCCTTTCGTCGGAGAGCGGCGCGCGCCATATTTTCTTGTGCGCATGCGCAGGTGATCTTGGTATCCAAAAAGATGTCGGCCAGAGGGGTTGCGACAGGTAGTTGGGCGCATGCGCACGGGAGGTTCGTGTGTGAGCAGTATTGGCGGCCGGAGACGTGGCGACAGATATTGGGCGCATGCGTGTAGAAAGTTCATGTCTACACAGTAAATTTAGCCAATTTAGAAGAATAAGAAAAAATTGTTCTGAAACCAAGAGTTTCCAAACTCAAAGCAAAACCCTTATCAACAGATTTAAGGATAAAAAGTTCCCCAACAAAATTGTCACAACAGCCTTTAAAAGGGCTGAACAACTGTCACAAAAAGACTGCCTCGTCCCCCGAAAAAAGCCTCTATCCGAACATACACCACACATGAACCGCAAGCTTAGCTTCATCACTACCTATAACGACAACCATCTATACCTAAGAAAAATCCTTGAGAAGCATTGGCCTATTCTGTTGGACGACGCCCACCTGAAACCTCAAATCCCCACCCAACCCATCATCACCTATAGAAGGTCTCAAACCCTAAAAAATATTCTAGCCCCAAGCAAGCTTCGGAATACCAACGACAAAAAAACTACTTACTTTTTCCCCTCCAAACCCATTGGGAGTTACAAATGTGGCCAACCCAGTTGCAAATGCTGCCTTAACATAAACCATCGGGCTAAACATTTCAAATGTAATACCACAAACGAAACGTTCAACATCAACTCCTTCCTAAATTGTGCGTCCACTTTCGTGATCTACATGCTCGAATGTTCATGTGGGCTACAATACATTGGACGCACAATCCAACAATTAAATGCAAGGATCAACAAACATCGCAGTAATGTTACGAATGGGTTTTTGAAACATAGTGTCTCTAGACACGGGCACTTGTATCATCAAAACGATTTTTCATCTTTTACCGTCACCCCCATAGAACAGATTCCTCCTGGAAACAGTAGATACAATAAGCTCTGCCAAAGGGAAATGTATTGGATTTTTAAGATGAACAGCCTAGTCCCTAATGGTCTGAACGAAACCCTAGAAAGCAGCAATTTTTAACATAATTTCTAACATCATCTGTTACTTTGAGCACCACATAACCCTTTATCCCCTTATCTACATTAATCTGTGCTATATCTAATCAATTATCGTCCCATTCAAGCTTTCCAGGAATGAGTTCTCATCCATATACTCATTTATGTACAACCTAAATTTACCGTGTAGACATGAACTCATATATGCACAACCTAAATTTACTGTGTAGACATGAACTTTCTACACGCATGCGCCCAATATCTGTCGCCACGTCTCCGGCCGCCAATACTGCTCACACACGAACCTCCCGTGCGCATGCGCCCAACTACCTGTCGCAACCCCTCTGGCCGACATCTTTTTGGATACCAAGATCACCTGCGCATGCGCACAAGAAAATATGGCGCGCGCCGCTCTCCGACGAAAGGAGATAAAAGCCGGCCTACCCCGCCAAATTCCTAAAGAGATCGGAGCACCCGAACCCTCTCTCCATCATAGGTAAGCTCTAAAAGACCTATCTCCATTATAGGTAAGCCCCAAAAAAAGACCTCTTACAGCCGGTCACCCCTTAATACAAATGCCGCTTATTTGAAAAGCATACCCTCCGGATATAAATATTAATTTATGTAAATTTATGTATTTATACTTTTTATCCTTCATATGTTCACATATATTTATTTATTTATGTATTTAAAATTGCCCTATATTTAAGAATCTGATATATCTGTATTTTTGTACATAGATCTATTTCTCATAATATAATTAAACAAAATGAAATGTTTTTTATGTTTTTTAAAAATTTTGACCACCCCACCCTATATGTCTTTTATGTACCTTCTCAGTCTTGTTCACTTGATAAAGGGGTTTCTTGGACCCCGAAACGCGTTGTGCTTTTAGACTTCTATTAAAATCTATATGCTAATTCCACTCTGAGTGCGCCACCTTCTTGGATTACCAATCCTATAACACTGGAGGTTTGGGGGCTCAGCTCTGTGACCTCCTCTACAGCTGGTGGCAGATTCTAGTTATTGTCACTTGTTGGATCTGAGAATAATTGGTGTCCTCTCTGTCAGGTTCTGTTATTGATTGGGTCCCACGGGATGTATTGTCCGCTTTTTATCGATCCCATATGACGCCCCGTCTTCCCTCACGGCATCATCCTGTCATTTCATTTCCGAGGGGGAAGGGGGGGAGACATTTACCTGAAGTTAAACCTCTGTCGCCAAGTCTGGGATAAGACGTCGCTCGCTGAATTTTTTTTTTTTCATTTTCTTGCATATTTGTCATTTTGTGTTTGTTTGTGCAACTGATTGACGGCCAATATGGTCGCTGGTTTATCTTGACAAAAAGCTGTCACTCGACTTTATGGCTCCGATCTCGCTTTCATATGCACGTTGAGCCATTGACCTCTGACTTCATCCTTTCCTGTCCTTCCAATTTGAAGGACTTCTCTCGTGCTGCACCTATTCTGTAGATGATACCTCCATGGGTATTGTAGCTTTGTGCATCACATTACCAGCGTGACCTTGAAGGAGGTCTTTGTCTAATATCCATAGTTCAAGGGTCATACATAATATGACCAGATAACAGATCTATTCTTTCCTCCACTGGCTTATAGCTCTATCCCGCTATCTATGTTGCCACTTCACCCCTGCCCCCCCTATGTCAACTTCTTTCATCCTTGTACACCCCCAAGTCTTTATGTAGCCCTTTTATGCCCCCCTATGTCTCTCTCTATGGTGTGACTACTCGGTCTTTTCTAGAATTCCCTCTTTTTTTATGTGAAATCTCACCAGTTTACCTTTAAATATCTCCTCCAAATGCAGAATTTTCGTCGGTGGGTGTTTGTGCTCAATAGTTCCTAGAAATGTGATCATGATGCCATATTAAAGATAAAAATCTCAACTTTCAAATGGCATCAGGTTTGTGGTTCTGAGAGTTAGACATACTGTAGGTGACGATGGGGATTGTAGATAAAGATTCTATCGACGCTCCTCAGGCCAAAAAATGGTTCTTCTCTGCTTCTTTTGCATATGACATGGGAGATGCATTCTTATAGATTAAAGTCCGAGTTTTAACATGACAAAGAACAGGGTTGTTTCATACCCTTCTTTAGGGAGTTGTTAGCTTAGCAGGGTAAAAAAAAGCTGGTGATGGTCCATTTAAAGATAGGACAGCGGCCCCCACTTTTGGGTTTTCCATACCCCTCCCCACATTCCTGCCATCTTATTTCTCCACTTTACCTAGAAAGGGGTCAGCGATAGATGCCGCGCACATTGTGCTTAGAAGGTAGGAACAGCTTGTATCATTGACGTGTAATGAGATTCCTGCTGCCTGTGGGCAAGATGTAGATTTCTAGTCCGGCGTCTCTCTGCAGTAGAGTTTTCAGGCCAGTTAATTAAGTTACGGATAACGAGCTCCATCATTACTCCACATACACAGTGCCGGCTCCAGGAATAGGACTGCACTGGACACGACCACCTAAGAGAATGTCCAGAAATACCTACACCCCATACACCACATGTCATGACCCCATATACCTAACTCCTCACTGCCGCCGCCCCCATTCCGCACATTATACATGTGACTCTACATATATGAATCAGACCTATACCCACTCATATACTATACAGTGTAGACATTACGCACATATATACACGCACAGGTGACCTCATAGGTAGAATCTCAACTATGAGACAAAATGAGAAAACAAATCCAGAAAATCACATTGTCAGATTTTTAAAGAATATTTTTTGCAAATTATGGTGGAAAATAAGTATTTGGTCGTTAGAAAAAAAGTTCACCTCGATCCTTTGTTATATCCTTTGTTGGCAGTAGAGGGAGCAGTTTTTCTGACTGTAATGTCACAGCATGCTATGAAGCCCCCTCTAGTGGTGGCTGCTGAGTGACAGAATTGTATCATTTTGCAATAAAAGGTGTTGTGACCCAGGAGTGTTAACCCCCATGGAAAACCTACCTCTGGCCTTCTATTGTCACATATATCGTGGCATGTCATTGTGAAGTTACAACTCTCATCATGCCCTTGTATCCTGCAGCCCAGACACATTGTATAAACTCTCATCTAATTATCCTCTCTCCACTTTGCAGGCATTTAGACCATCACAAGCTGTGGGAGTCCAATGAGTTTGCAGTTTCCTGCTTTAAGATCATCATGTATTCTATTCAGGTGGGTGCGGCGCTGACAATCGCCTGCTGGATCTGTGTGGCCTCTGTCTGAACCCGAGAGAATGAGTTTCCGTGAAGTGCTGTGTACCTAGAACGAGGACTCCTCTGGATGATTATCTCCTTTGCATTTGGTGCGGTTGGGAAACAAAACGCACAATACAGTTCAGCATTCGTCTGTAAAATGGACCTAAATACTATTAATAACCATCTATAATTATGTGATGTCCACACCCACCAATGCTGACAAAATATCCTTTATAAAGTTACTAAAGCAGTTGGGTTTTTGGAATCAAATCTGTCTTTGTTAGCTCAACCTTCCTACATCCAACTAAATCTAAACTTGGTTAAGGCAGAATTTACTGTTTCATGAAGTCCTGTGATCTCAGCAGCCTCTGCACAGTTTATGGCATACTGAAGAAGGGCATTAGGTTTGTTTAGATGGCCATGTGAAATTTAGATCTTATGCCATATTTTGCAGACTGGGACCAGAACCTATAGTCCTAATCATAATTATACATACAGGGCAACAGTCTCATGTTAATATGTGACGTAAAGCAATGAAGGGGACTATGATACACACTGCTAGAGGCTGCTGTAATCACAGGACTTTAATTGAGCTATTCTGATTTTCTCTACAATTGTATCCTATAAAGATATCTTTCTTTCTAGATATTCCTAATAAATCCATACAGTAGTTTTTTTGTTGTTGTGTTTGTTCCATATAACACTGTCTTCTGTCATTTTTAGGCGCAGTACTCTCATCATGTAATCCAGCAGATCCTTGGGCACCTCGATCTGCACAAGAGAGATTCTCCCCGCATTCGAGCCGGAATTGTGCAGGTTCTCTTAGAGGCCGTAGCCATCGCTGCCAAAGGGTCTATAGGTAAATAGTTTCACCCTCTTCTAATTGTATAGTCCTGTCAGTCATCCATCTTCAGCACCCGAGCATTAGTCATCTCATGGGCTGTGCAGCTCTCCTGTGTGGTGTAGTATATGCAAGATGTGTCTCCTGTGTGGTGTAGTATATAGAGGATGTGTCTCCTGTGTGGTGTAGTATATAGCGGATGTGTCTCCTGTGTGGTGTAGTATATAGCGGATGTGTCTCCTGTGTGGTGTAGTATATAGCGGATGTGTCTCCTGTGTGGTGTAGTATATAGAGGATGTGTCTCCTGTGCGGTGTAGTATATAGAGGATGTGTCTCCTGTGTGGTGTAGTATATGCAGGATGTGTCTCCTGTGTGGTGTAGTATATAGGGGATGTGTCTACTGTGTGGTGTAGTATATAGAGGATGTGTCTCCTGTGTGGTGTAGTATATGCAGGATGTGTCTCCTGTGTGGTGTAGTATATGCAGGATGTGTCTCCTGTGTGGTGTAGTATATAGAGGATGCGTCTCCTGTGTGGTGTAGTATATAGAGGATGTGTCTCCTGTGTGGTGTAGTATATAGAGGATGTGTCTCCTGTGTGGTGTAGTATATAGAGGATGTGTCTCCTGTGTGGTGTAGTATATACAGGATGTGTCTCCTGTGTGGTGTAGTATATGCAGGATGTGTCTCCTGTGTGGTGTAGTATATACAGGATGTGTCTCCTGTGTGGTGTAGTATATAGAGGATGTGTCTCCTGTGCGGTGTAGTATATACAGGATGTGTCTCCTGTGTGGTGTAGTATATACAGGATGTGTCTCCTGTGTGGTGTAGTATATAGAGGATGTGTCTCCTGTGTGGTGTAGTATATAGAGGATGTGTCTCCTGTGTGGTGTAGTATATAGAGGATGTGTCTCCTGTGTGGTGTAGTATATAGAGGATGTGTCTCCTGTGTGGTGTAGTATATAGAGGATGTGTCTCCTGTGTGGTGTAGTATATAGAGGATGTGTCTCCTGTGTGGTGTAGTATATGCAGGATGTGTCTCCTGTGTGGTGTAGTATATGCAGGATGTGTCTCCTGTGTGGTGTAGTATATACAGGATGTGTCTCCTGTGTGGTGTAGTATATACAGGATGTGTCTCCTGTGTGGTGTAGTATATACAGGATGTGTCTCCTGTGTGGTGTAGTATATAGAGGATGTGTCTCCTGTGTGGTGTAGTATATAGGGGATGTGTCTACTGTGTGGTGTAGTATATAGAGGATGTGTCTCCTGTGTGGTGTAGTATATGCAGGATGTGTCTCCTGTGTGGTGTAGTATATGCAGGATGTGTCTCCTGTGTGGTGTAGTATATAGAGGATGCGTCTCCTGTGTGGTGTAGTATATAGAGGATGTGTCTCCTGTGTGGTGTAGTATATAGAGGATGTGTCTCCTGTGTGGTGTAGTATATAGAGGATGTGTCTCCTGTGTGGTGTAGTATATACAGGATGTGTCTCCTGTGTGGTGTAGTATATGCAGGATGTGTCTCCTGTGTGGTGTAGTATATACAGGATGTGTCTCCTGTGTGGTGTAGTATATAGAGGATGTGTCTCCTGTGCGGTGTAGTATATACAGGATGTGTCTCCTGTGTGGTGTAGTATATACAGGATGTGTCTCCTGTGTGGTGTAGTATATAGAGGATGTGTCTCCTGTGTGGTGTAGTATATAGAGGATGTGTCTCCTGTGTGGTGTAGTATATAGAGGATGTGTCTCCTGTGTGGTGTAGTATATAGAGGATGTGTCTCCTGTGTGGTGTAGTATATAGAGGATGTGTCTCCTGTGTGGTGTAGTATATGCAGGATGTGTCTCCTGTGTGGTGTAGTATATGCAGGATGTGTCTCCTGTGTGGTGTAGTATATACAGGATGTGTCTCCTGTGTGGTGTAGTATATACAGGATGTGTCTCCTGTGTGGTGTAGTATATACAGGATGTGTCTCCTGTGTGGTGTAGTATATACAGGATGTGTCTCCTGTGTGGTGTAGTATATAGAGGATGTGTCTCCTGTGTGGTGTAGTATATAGAGGATGTGTCTCCTGTGTGGTGTAGTGTATACAGGATGTGTCTCCTGTGTGGTGTAGTATATACAGGATGTGTCTCCTGTGTGGTGTAGTATATACAGGATGTGTCTCCTGTGCGGTGTAGTATATACAGGATGGGTCTCCTGTGCGGTGTAGTATATACAGGATGGGTCTCCTGTGTGGTGTAGTATATACAGGATGGGTCTCCTGTGTGGTGTAGTATATACAGGATGGGTCTCCTGTGTGGTGTAGTATATACAGGATGGGTCTCCTGTGTGGTGTAGCATATAGCGGATGGGTCTCCTGTGTGGTGTAGTATATAGAGGATGTGTCTCCTGTGTGGTGTAGTATATAGAGGATGTGTCTCCTGTGTGGTGTAGTATATAGAGGATGTGTCTCCTGTGTGGTGTACTATATAGAGGATGTGTCTCCTGTGTGGTGTAGTATATACAGGATGGGTCTCCTGTGTGGTGTAGTATATACAGGATGGATTATATTACAAAAAATGGACCAATTGTCACGGCAGGGGGTTTATTAACAGAGGAGCACAAAACTGCCTTTGGCAGAAGAAATACCCATATCCGGACAGAAAAAAGTAATGTCTTGTCGTAAAACGTCACTTTTATTAAATGTCAACTAAAAGAGAAAATTGTGTGTAGGAGACATTACTACAAAGTGCTTTAGAAAGTTATGATTAAAAGCACAGTAGGGTAGGCTCAGTATGTCAATGGGGAGTCATTCACTCACTGTTAGTGTATCACATTGACATCAAGCATGCATTATAAGGTCACATGGAAGTAGTTGTGGCATAAGAAACAATGTGATAGGCTCCACTGAATCTATAGTGTTCGGGGTTTGTTAGTGGGTAGTTTGGTCTAAGATATTATGACAGATATTCGCCTGTCCACAGTCTTCACAGAGGTTATACTACATAGATTCCTTCAGGCGTCTCACTGACGTTCATGTCTAAAGGTAAAGAGACCAATTTCTACTAAACCCCTCCAAGTGTATGTGTGTTGGTCATATAAAATGACCAGAGCCCTACACAGCAGGAGTCTATGAATGAATGGAATTCTATTAGCCACACTATGCTGCAGCTGAGAAATGCACGCTAGCTAATTATATGCTACAAATTTGTCTCAGAGCCTAACTATACTGCTAGTTAAAACGAGGTCACTATAGCCCTACCCCTGATGAAGCCAGCTCGCTGGCGAAACATGTCGGGGGGCTTTTCGTTTTAACTAGCAGTATAGTTAGGCTCTGGGTCTCCTGTGTGGTGTAGTATATAGAGGATGTGTCTCCTGTGTGGTGTAGTTAGTATATAGAGAATGCGTCTCCTGTGTGGTGTAGTATATGCAGAATGCGTCTCCTGTGTGGTGTAGTATATGCAGGATGGGTCTCCTGTGTGGTGTAGTATATGCAGGATGGGTCTCCTGTGTGGTGTAGTATATGCAGGATGGGTCTCCTGTGTGGTGTAGTATATGCAGGATGGGTCTCCTGTGTGGTGTAGTATATAGAGGATGTATCTCCTGTGTGATGTAGTATATAGAGGATGTGTCTCCTGTGTGGTGTAGTATATAGAGGATGTGTCTCCTGTGTGGTGTAGTATATGCAGGATGGGTCTCCTGTGTGGTGTAGTATATAGAGGATGGGTCTCCTGTGTGGTGTAGTATATAGAGGATGTGTCTCCTGTGTGGTGTAGTATATACAGGATGTGTCTTCTGTGTGGTGTAGTATATAGAGGAAGTGGCGGCTCTCCTGTGTGGTGTAGTATATACAGGATGTGTCTCCTGTGTGGTGTAGTATATAGAGGATGTGTCTCCTGTGTGGTGTAGTATATAGAGGATGGGTCTCCTGTGTGGTGTAGTATATAGAGGATGTGTCTCCTGTGTGGTGTAGTATATAGAGGATGGGTCTCCTGTGTGGTGTAGTATATAGAGGATGGGTCTCCTGTGTGGTGTAGTATATGCAGGATGTGTCTCCTGTGTGGTGTAGTATATGCAGGATGTGTCTCCTGTGTGGTGTAGTATATAGAGGATGCGTCTCCTGTGTGGTGTAGTATATAGAGGATGTGTCTCCTGTGTGGTGTAGTATATAGAGGATGTGTCTCCTGTGTGGTGTAGTATATAGAGGATGTGTCTCCTGTGTGGTGTAGTATATACAGGATGTGTCTCCTGTGTGGTGTAGTATATGCAGGATGTGTCTCCTGTGTGGTGTAGTATATACAGGATGTGTCTCCTGTGTGGTGTAGTATATAGAGGATGTGTCTCCTGTGCGGTGTAGTATATACAGGATGTGTCTCCTGTGTGGTGTAGTATATACAGGATGTGTCTCCTGTGTGGTGTAGTATATAGAGGATGTGTCTCCTGTGTGGTGTAGTATATAGAGGATGTGTCTCCTGTGTGGTGTAGTATATAGAGGATGTGTCTCCTGTGTGGTGTAGTATATAGAGGATGTGTCTCCTGTGTGGTGTAGTATATAGAGGATGTGTCTCCTGTGTGGTGTAGTATATGCAGGATGTGTCTCCTGTGTGGTGTAGTATATGCAGGATGTGTCTCCTGTGTGGTGTAGTATATACAGGATGTGTCTCCTGTGTGGTGTAGTATATACAGGATGTGTCTCCTGTGTGGTGTAGTATATACAGGATGTGTCTCCTGTGTGGTGTAGTATATACAGGATGTGTCTCCTGTGTGGTGTAGTATATAGAGGATGTGTCTCCTGTGTGGTGTAGTATATAGAGGATGTGTCTCCTGTGTGGTGTAGTGTATACAGGATGTGTCTCCTGTGTGGTGTAGTATATACAGGATGTGTCTCCTGTGTGGTGTAGTATATACAGGATGTGTCTCCTGTGCGGTGTAGTATATACAGGATGGGTCTCCTGTGCGGTGTAGTATATACAGGATGGGTCTCCTGTGTGGTGTAGTATATACAGGATGGGTCTCCTGTGTGGTGTAGTATATACAGGATGGGTCTCCTGTGTGGTGTAGTATATACAGGATGGGTCTCCTGTGTGGTGTAGCATATAGCGGATGGGTCTCCTGTGTGGTGTAGTATATAGAGGATGTGTCTCCTGTGTGGTGTAGTATATAGAGGATGTGTCTCCTGTGTGGTGTAGTATATAGAGGATGTGTCTCCTGTGTGGTGTACTATATAGAGGATGTGTCTCCTGTGTGGTGTAGTATATACAGGATGGGTCTCCTGTGTGGTGTAGTATATACAGGATGGATTATATTACAAAAAATGGACCAATTGTCACGGCAGGGGGTTTATTAACAGAGGAGCACAAAACTGCCTTTGGCAGAAGAAATACCCATATCCGGACAGAAAAAAGTAATGTCTTGTCGTAAAACGTCACTTTTATTAAATGTCAACTAAAAGAGAAAATTGTGTGTAGGAGACATTACTACAAAGTGCTTTAGAAAGTTATGATTAAAAGCACAGTAGGGTAGGCTCAGTATGTCAATGGGGAGTCATTCACTCACTGTTAGTGTATCACATTGACATCAAGCATGCATTATAAGGTCACATGGAAGTAGTTGTGGCATAAGAAACAATGTGATAGGCTCCACTGAATCTATAGTGTTCGGGGTTTGTTAGTGGGTAGTTTGGTCTAAGATATTATGACAGATATTCGCCTGTCCACAGTCTTCACAGAGGTTATACTACATAGATTCCTTCAGGCGTCTCACTGACGTTCATGTCTAAAGGTAAAGAGACCAATTTCTACTAAACCCCTCCAAGTGTATGTAGGTTGGTCATATAAAATGACCAAAGCCCTACACAGCAGGAGTCTATGAATGAATGGAATTCTATTAGCCACACTATGCTGCAGCTGAGAAATGCACGCTAGCTAATTATATGCTACAAATTTGTCTCAGAGCCTAACTATACTGCTAGTTAAAACGAGGTCACTATAGCCCTACCCCTGATGAAGCCAGCTCGCTGGCGAAACATGTCGGGGGGCTTTTCGTTTTAACTAGTAGTATAGTTAGGCTCTGGGTCTCCTGTGTGGTGTAGTATATAGAGGATGTGTCTCCTGTGTGGTGTAGTTAGTATATAGAGAATGCGTCTCCTGTGTGGTGTAGTATATGCAGGATGGGTCTCCTGTGTGGTGTAGTATATGCAGGATGGGTCTCCTGTGTGGTGTAGTATATGCAGGATGGGTCTCCTGTGTGGTGTAGTATATAGAGGATGTATCTCCTGTGTGGTGTAGTATATAGAGGATGTGTCTCCTGTGTGGTGTAGTATATAGAGGATGTGTCTCCTGTGTGGTGTAGTATATAGAGGATGTGTCTCCTGTGTGGTGTAGTATATGCAGGATGGGTCTCCTGTGTGGTGTAGTATATACAGGATGTGTCTCCTGTGTGGTGTAGTATATAGAGGAAGTGGCGGCTCTCCTGTGTGGTGTAGTATATACAGGATGTGTCTCCTGTGTGGTGTAGTATATACAGGATGGGTCTCCTGTGTGGTGTAGTATATAGAGGATGTGTCTCCTGTGTGGTGTAGTATATAGAGGATGTGTCTCCTGTGTGGTGTAGTATATAGAGGATGGGTCTCCTGTGTGGTGTAGTATATAGAGGATGTGTCTCCTGTGTGGTGTAGTATATGCAGGATGGGTCTCCTGTGTGGTGTAGTATATAGAGGATGTGTCTCCTGTGTGGTGTAGTTAGTATATAGAGAATGCGTCTCCTGTGTGGTGTAGTATATGCAGGATGGGTCTCCTGTGTGGTGTAGTATATGCAGGATGGGTCTCCTGTGTGGTGCAGTATATGCAGGATGGGTCTCCTGTGTGGTGTAGTATATAGAGGATGTGTCTCCTGTGTGGTGTAGTATATAGAGGATGTGTCTCCTGTGTGGTGTAGTATATAGAGGATGTGTCTCCTGTGTGGTGTAGTATATAGAGGATGTGTCTCCTGTGTGGTGTAGTATATAGAGGATGTGTCTCCTGTGTGGTGTAGTATATAGAGGATGTGTCTCCTGTGTGGTGTAGTATATAGAGGATGTGTCTCCTGTGTGGTGTAGTATATAGAGGAGGTGTCTCCTGTGGGGTGTAGTATATAGAGGATGTGTCTCCTGTGTGGTGTAGTATATAGAGGATGTGTCTCCTGTGTGGTGTAGTATATAGAGGATGTGTCTCCTGTGTGGTGTAGTATATAGAGGATGTGTCTCCTGTGTGGTGTAGTATATAGAGGATGTGTCTCCTGTGTGGTGTAGTATATAGAGGATGTGTCTCCTGTGTGGTGTAGTATATAGAGGATGTGTCTCCTGTGTGGTGTAGTATATAGAGGATGTGTCTCCTGTGTGGTGTAGTATATAGAGGATGTGTCTCCTGTGTGGTGTAGTATATGCAGGATGTGTCTCCTGTGTGGTGTAGTATATGCAGGATGTGTCTCCTGTGTGGTGTAGTATATGCAGGAGGTGTCTCCTGTGTGGTGTAGTATATGCAGGAGGTGTCTCCTGTGCGGTGTAGTATATACAGGATGGGTCTCCTGTGTGGTGTAGTATATACAGGATGGGTCTCCTGTGTGGTGTAGCATATAGCGGATGTGTCTCCTGTGTGGTGTAGTATATACAGGATGTGTCTCCTGTGTGGTGTAGTATATACAGGATGGGTCTCCTGTGTGGTGTAGTATATACAGGATGGGTCTCCTGTGTGGTGTAGTATATACAGGATGGGTCTCCTGTGTGGTGTAGCATATAGCGAATGTGTCTCCTGTGTGGTGTAGTATATAGAGGATGTGTCTCCTGTGTGGTGTAGTATATAGAGGATGTGTCTCCTGTGTGGTGTAGTATATAGAGGATGTGTCTCCTGTGTGGTGTAGTATATAGAGGATGTGTCTCCTGTGTGGTGTAGTATATAGAGGATGTGTCTCCTGTGTGGTGTAGTATATAGAGGATGGGTCTCCTGTGTGGTGTAGTATATGCAGGATGGGTCTCCTGTGTGGTGTAGTATATAGAGGATGGGTCTCCTGTGTGGTGTAGTATATAGAGGATGGGTCTCCTGTGTGGTGTAGTATATAGAGGATGGGTCTCCTGTGTGGTGTAGTATATAGAGGATGGGTCTCCTGTGTGGTGTAGTATATAGAGGATGTGTCTCCTGTGTGGTGTAGTATATAGAGGATGTGTCTCCTGTGTGGTGTAGTATATAGAGGATGTGTCTCCTGTGTGGTGTAGTATATGCAGGATGGGTCTCCTGTGTGGTGTAGTATATGCAGGATGGGTCTCCTGTGTGGTGTAGTATATGCAGGATGGGTCTCTCCTGTGTGGTGTAGTATATGCAGGATGGGTCTCTCATGTGTGGTGTAGTATATAGAGGATGTGTCTCCTGTGTGGTGTAGTATATAGAGGATGTGTCTCCTGTGTGGTGTAGTATATAGAGGATGGGTCTCCTGTGTGGTGTAGTATATAGAGGATGCGTCTCCTGTGTGGTGTAGTATATGCAGGATGGGTCTCCTGTGTGGTGTAGTATATAGAGGAGGTGTCTCCTGTGTGGTGTAGTATATAGAGGATGTGTCTCCTGTGTGGTGTAGTATATAGAGGATGTGTCTCCTGTGTGGTGTAGTATATAGAGGATGTGTCTCCTGTGTGGTGTAGTATATAGAGGATGTGTCTCCTGTGTGGTGTAGTATATAGAGGATGTGTCTCCTGTGTGGTGTAGTATATGCAGGATGTGTCTCCTGTGTGGTGTAGTATATGCAGGATGGGTCTCCTGTGGGGTGTAGTATATAGAGGATGTGTCTCCTGTGCGGTGTAGTATATAGAGGAGGTGTCTCCTGTGCGGTGTAGTATATAGAGGATGTGTCTCCTGTGTGGTGTAGTATATAGAGGATGTGTCTCCTGTGTGGTGTAGTATATAGAGGATGTGTCTCCTGTGTGGTGTAGTATATAGAGGAAGTGTCTCCTGTGTGGTGTAGTATATAGAGGATGTGTCTCCTGTGTGGTGTAGTATATAGAGGATGTGTCTCCTGTGTGGTGTAGTATATAGAGGATGTGTCTCCTGTGTGGTGTAGTATATAGAGGATGGGTCTCCTGTGGGGTGTAGTATATAGAGGATGTGTCTCCTGTGTGGTGTAGTATATAGAAGGTGTGTCTCCTGTGTGGTGTAGTATATAGAAGGTGTGTCTCCTGTGTGGTGTAGTAAATAGAGGATGGGTCTCCTGTGTGGTGTAGTATATGCAGGATGGGTCTCCTGTGTGGTGTAGTATATACAGGATGGGTCTCCTGTGTGGTGTAGTATATACAGGATGGGTCTCCTGTGTGGTGTAGTATATAGAGGATGGGTCTCCTGTGTGGTGTAGTATATAGAGGATGGGTCTCCTGTGTGGTGTAGTATATAGAGGATGTGTCTCCTGTGTGGTGTAGTATATAGAGGATGCGTCTCCTGTGTGGTGTAGTATATGCAGGATGCGTCTCCTGTGTGGTGTAGTATATGCAGGATGGGTCTCCTGTGTGGTGTAGTATATGCAGGATGGGTCTCCTGTGTGGTGTAGTATATGCAGGATGGGTCTCCTGTGTGGTGTAGTATATGCAGGATGGGTCTCCTGTGTGGTGTAGTATATGCAGGATGGGTCTCCTGTGTGGTGTAGTATATAGAGGATGGGTCTCCTGTGTGGTGTAGTATATGCAGGATGGGTCTCCTGTGTGGTGTAGTATATGCAGGATGGGTCTCCTGTGTGGTGTAGTATATGCAGGATGGGTCTCCTGTGTGGTGTAGTATATACAGGATGGGTCTCCTGTGTGGTGTAGTATATAGAGGATGTGTCTCCTGTGTGGTGTAGTATATAGAGGATGTGTCTCCTGTGTGGTGTAGTATATAGAGGATGTGTCTCCTGTGTGGTGTAGTATATAGAGGATGTGTCTCCTGTGTGGTGTAGTATATAGAGGATGTGTCTCCTGTGTGGTGTAGTATATAGAGGATGTGTCTCCTGTGTGGTGTAGTATATAGAGGATGTATCTCCTGTGTGGTGTAGTATATAGAGGATGTGTCTCCTGTGTGGTGTAGTATATAGAGGATGGGTCTCCTGTGTGGTGTAGTATATAGAGGATGTGTCTCCTGTGTGGTGTAGTATATAGAGGATGTGTCTCCTGTGTGGTGTAGTATATAGAGGATGTGTCTCCTGTGTGGTGTAGTATATGCAGGATGTGTCTCCTGTGTGGTGTAGTATATGCTCGAGTTAAAAGAATTTGGAAAAAAATAAATAAAAAGTTAATAAAAGAACATCTCAAATCTTTCTATTTCCGTGTTATTTGATCCTGATGTGTAAAGCGCGTTTGTGAAAAATAAATGAATACAATATATATATAATCCTGAGCAGAACAATATCCCTGTCCTGCCGCTAACATCCACTTCAATGAAAGAAACCTTCCCGCCGCTGCGGCACCTCATGCCTCCTGCCGTATCCTCCTCCTCATGGCTCGGGGCTGATTCACCGACACAGAAGGTGCAGCCTAATGCAGACAATGTCCTTATCCGGCAGCGTGTGACCCGATACACGGAGACGAGGCAGATCTGCTCCTCTCTGCTGCTTGTTATAGAGGACGCTGCAGGCGGATACTGCGAGACAGGGAGGAGGCAAATCACATTCAGGGTTTGACTTTTTACAGGAGAGTTTTTTTGTTTTTTTTTAATTCTAGACACAAAAATAATCTTTTGACATTCATTTTGTTTAAAGGGAAACTGTCAGCAGGTACAGTGGTGCATACAGTGTTAGATATTGTCCCTGGAGAGATGTGTAATCAGACCTTTGTGTATGTTGTTAGTAGCAGCAGGACTGTGAAATTATATTCCAGGATTCTAAGCTTTTCCAAGTGTATCCTAACACTGCTGTGCTCTTATACCTTGTTTTCTACTCCAGAGCTACACTCGCTATTCTGCTGGTGCAGTCACTGTGTACATACATGTCCGTATAATGCTCAGATATGTGATTTTTTTTATTTTCTAAGATTTCTTTATGCTTTCCTTCTAGTAGTTGTCTTCTTTTTCTCACAGGTCCTACAGTACTGGAGGTGTTCAACACACTTCTCAAGCATCTGACACTCAGCGTTGACTTTGAGCTGGGGGATCGGAGAAGTTCTGCCGGCAGCGCTGTTCTCAGCTCCAGCTCTAAAGAAAGTGATGAACGGATTGTACAGAATGCCATTATTCAGACTATTGGTAGATTTCAATTTCATCTTTTTTATTAACTTTATTATGCCATTTAACAGTATTTTTCCTTGTAGTGGCTTAATCTGAATAGGTATTTTGTCTTCAACAATGTTTTATAATCTTGGTATCAGCTTTCTACTATTATATAACTACTATAATACTGCCTCCTATATACAAGAATATAACTACTGTAATACTGCCTCCTATATACAAGAATATAACTACTATAATACTGTCCCCTATGTACAAGAATATAACTACTATAATACTGCCCCTATGTACAAGAATATAACTACTGTAATACTGCCTCCTATATACAAGAATATAACTACTGTAATACTGCCCCCTATGTACAAGAATATAACTACTATAATACTGCCCCCTATGTACAGGAATATAACTACTATAATACTGCCCCCTATGTACAGGAATATAACTACTATAATACTGCCCCCTATGTACAGGAATATAACTACTATAATACTGCCCCCTATGTACAGGAATATAACTACTATAATACTGCTCCCTATGTACAGGAATATAACTACTATAATACTGCCCCCTATGTACAGGAATATAACTACTATAATACTGCCCTCTATGTACAGGAATATAACTACTATAATACTGCCCCTATGTACAAGAATATAACTACTATAATACTGCCCCCTATGTACAGGAATATAACTACTATAATACTGTCCCCTATGTACAGGAATATAACTACTATAATACTGCCCCCTATGTACAAGAATATAACTACTATAATACTGCCCCCTATGTACAGGAATATAACTACTATAATACTGCCCCCTATGTACAGGAATATAACTACTATAATACTGCCCCTATGTACAAGAATATAACTACTATAATACTGCCCCCTATGTACAGGAATATAACTACTATAATACTGTCCCCTATGTACAGGAATATAACTACTATAATACTGTCCTCTATGTACAAGACTATACCTACTATAATACTGCCCCCTATGTACAAGAATATAACTACTATAATACTGCCCCCTATGTACAAGAATATAACTACTATAATACTGTCCCTATGTACAAGAATATAACTACTATAATACTGTCCCTATGTACAGGAATATAACTACTATAATACTGCCCCCTATGTACAAGAATATAACTACTATAATACTGCCCCTATGTACAAGAATATAACTACTATAATACTGCCCCTATGTACAAGAATATAACTACTATAATACTGTCCCCTATGTAGAAGAATATAACTACTATAATATTGCCCCCTATGTACAGGAATATAACTACTATAATACTGCCCCCTATGTACAAGAATATAACTACTATAATACTGCCCCCTATATACAGAAACATAACTACTATAATACTGCCCCCTATCTACAGGAATATAACTACTATAATACTGCCCCCTATGTACAAGAATATAACTACTATAATACTGCCCCCTATGTACAAGAATATAACTACTATAATACTGCCCCCTATGTACAAGAATATAACTACTATAATACTGCCCCCTATGTACAAGAATATAACCACTATAATACTGCCCCCTATGTACAAGAATATAACCACTATAATACTGCCCCCTATGTACAAGAATATAACCACTATAATACTGCCCCCTATGTACAAGAATATAACCACTATAATACTGCCCCCTATGTACAAGAATATAACTACTATAATACTGCCCCCTGTGTACAAGAATATAACTACTATAATACTGTCCCCCTATGTACAAGAATATAACTACTATAATACTGCCCTCTATGTACAGGAATATAACTACTATAATACTGCCCCTATGTACAAGAATATAACTACTATAATACTGCCCCCTATGTACAGGAATATAACTACTATAATACTGCCCCCTATGTACAGGAATATAACTACTATAATACTGCCCCCTATGTACAGGAATATAACTACTATAATACTGCCCCCTATGTACAAGAATATAACTACTATAATACTGCCCCTATGTACAAGAATATAACTACTATAATACTGCCCCTATGTACAAGAATATAACTACTATAATACTGTCCCCTATGTAGAAGAATATAACTACTATAATACTGCCCCCTATGTACAGGAATATAACTACTATAATACTGCCCCCTATGTACAAGAATATAACTACTATAATACTGCCCCCTATATACAGAAACATAACTACTATAATACTGCCCCCTATCTACAGGAATATAACTACTATAATACTGCCCCCTATGTACAAGAATTTAACTACTATAATACTGCCCCCTATGTACAAGAATATAACCACTATAATACTGCCCCCTATGTACAAGAATATAACCACTATAATACTGCCCCCTATGTACAAGAATATAACCACTATAATACTGCCCCCTATGTACAAGAATATAACTACTATAATACTGCCCCCTGTGTACAAGAATATAACTACTATAATACTGTCCCCCTATGTACAAGAATATAACTACTATAATACTGCCCTCTATGTACAGGAATATAACTACTATAATACTGCCCCTATGTACAAGAATATAACTACTATAATACTGCCCCCTATGTACAGGAATATAACTACTATAATACTGCCCCCTATGTACAGGAATATAACTACTATAATACTGCCCCCTATGTACAGGAATATAACTACTATAATACTGCCCCCTATGTACAGGAATTTAACTACTATAATACTGCCCCCTATGTACAGGAATATAACTACTATAATACTGCCCCCTATGTACAAGAATATAACTATTATAATACTGCCCCCTATGTACAGGAATATAACTACTATAATACTGCCCCCTATGTACAAGAATATAACTACTATAATACTGCCCCCTATGTACAAGAATATAACCACTATAATACTGCCCCCTGTGTACAAGAATATAACTACTATAATAGTGCCCCCTGTGTACAAGAATATAACTACTATAATACTGCCCCTATGTACAAGAATATAACTACTATAATACTGCCCCTCTGTACAAGAATATAACTACTATAATACTGCCCCCTATGTACAAGAATATAACTACTATAATACTGCCCCCTATGTACAAGAATATAACTACTATAATACTGTCCCCTATGTACAAGAATATAACTACTATAATACTGTCCCCTATGTACAAGAATATAACTACTATAATACTGTCCCCTATGTACAAGAATATAACTACTATAATACTGTCCCCTATGTACAAGAATATAACTACTATAATACTGCCCCCTATGTACAGTAATATAACTACTATAATACTGCCCCCTATGTACAGGAATATAACTACTATAATACTGCCCCCTATGTACAATAATATAACTACTATAATACTGCTCCCTATGTACAAGAATATAACTACTATAATACTGCCCCCTATGTACAAGAATATAACTACTATAATACTGTCCCCTATGTACAAGAATATAACTACTATAATACTGCCCCCTATGTACAGTAATATAACTACTACAATACTGTCCCCTATGTACAGGAATATAACTACTATAATACTGTCCCCTATGTACAAGAATATAACTACTATAATACTGCCCCCTATGTACAAGAATATAACTACTATAATACTGATCCCTATGTACAGGAATATAACTACTATAATACTGCCCCCTATGTACAAGAATATAACTACTATAATACTGCCCCCTATGTACAAGACTATAACTACTATAATACTGATCCCTATGTACAAGAATATAACTACTATAATACTGCCCCCTATGTACAGGAATATAACTACTATAATACTGCCCCCTATGTACAAGAATATAACTACTATAATACTGCTCCTATGTACAAGAATATAACTACTATAATACTGCCCCCTATGTACAAGAATATAACTACTATAATACTGTCCCCTATGTACAAGAATATAACTACTATAATACTGCCCCCTATGTACAGTAATATAACTACTACAATACTGTCCCCTATGTACAGGAATATAACTACTATAATACTGTCCCCTATGTACAAGAATATAACTACTATAATACTGCCCCCTATGTACAAGAATATAACTACTATAATACTGATCCCTATGTACAGGAATATAACTACTATAATACTGCCCCCTATGTACAAGAATATAACTACTATAATACTGCCCCCTATGTACAAGACTATAACTACTATAATACTGATCCCTATGTACAAGAATATAACTACTATAATACTGCCCCCTATGTACAGGAATATAACTACTATAATACTGCCCCCTATGTACAAGAATATAACTACTATAATACTGCCCCCTATGTACAGGAATATAACTACTATAATACTGCCCCCTATGTACAGGAATATAACTACTGTAATACTGCCCCCTATGTACAGGAATATAACTACTATAATACTGCCCCCTATGTACAAGTAAGAGTACTGCACTCTATGGTCAGGTGAATAGTTTTTGCTTTCTCCTGTTCTTTCTCTTAGTTCAGCCTCTATGATGTGTTTGTACTTTGTGTGATATTTGGTAGAATTGCAGGCCTGAGAGGTTTCTGACTTAAAGCACCGATTGCATATTACATTTCCCTTCAGAATTGGAATAAAATTATATCCACAGAATGAACGTGTAATAGTAGAGCAGGTAAAGCTCTTACTTGTCATAAAATCTATTAGAAATTCCTAATTTATTGTCAACAGGTACAAGTAATTTTAGAGACTTTTTTTTTTTTAACCATCGCTCTTGTGTGGTGCCTTGAAACTGATACAACAGTGACATCTAATGTCCTAATGTGACTCTCCTGTCCTTGTATCCAGCACATCTCTGATGCTACATGTGTGATGCAGAGTGTGTATGGTGACCTCACACCACATCCCATCACCTGGAATAACATATCACTCATATCCGTCTCCTCCATAGTAGCGACTGGAAGGTGTAGAGCAAAGACATTGCATCAGTCAAAGAGGCATTGGGGTCTTATAGATATTGATGACCTATTCAGAGGCGTCTTCATTAAAGGAAATCGCCCATCAAAATCCATCCTGATAAACCAGGGACAATAATCATAGATCCAGGCACCGGGACTGTGGGAACCTTCTTATATCTGTTATCCATGGCCTCCTTCCTTCTAAAATCAACGTTTAAAATTATGTTAATTAATTAATAAATTTAATTTTTTTTTTTTTTAATGCACTTTGTTCATGCTGCAGAATTGTGGCGCGCGCTCACGTTTGCATCACTGCAGTATTGGATTTGAAGCCTTTTGTGACCCCTCTATACAAACTTTTTTTTTTTTTTAAAAATGTTATTTTAATATAAATTTCATTCAATTTTTCAGGATTCTTTGGAAGTAATTTGCCAGATTACCAGCGCTCTGAGATCATGATGTTCATCATGGGCAAAGTTCCCATTTTCGGCTCTTCGCACACGCTCGATACAAGTCAGCTGGGGTGAGTGGTCGGGAGCTCGCGGTGACCTCTGCTCACTTTCTAGTTTCTTTGTGGCTTAAGGATGTTCCTAGATGACCGGGTGTATGCGATGTATACAAATTTATTTCTGCAACGCAAAAGGTGTAATCTGCAGCACGTGTAGCCATAATTCTGTTTTCTAATTCATTTCTACACTGCAATGGAGCATAACCCGAAGCATCAGTGTGTCTGAGGGTCCACGGTCTTACAGGGCCTTCAAAGGGCCTTAGTATTTTTTTTTTTTTTATGCTACAACCCAAGTGGGGGGAAATCAGGTGCTGTATTGTGGTTTTTAAAGGTTGCTATAAGTGGCCAACCCCTTTAACAGGCTTGGGTTTAAGACTGTGACCCTAATAGTGTCACCTATGTTATAACGACCTTGATAGTTTCATGTTGACTGCCAGGAGCCACGGGTCATGTAACCCCCCGGGCAGCAGGGCATGCGACTGAGACAAAGGGGGTGTGCAGGCTGTAATTCTTTACGGTGAAACGGCGAATAGCTCATTAAATCAGATATGTTATGTACGGTTCCCTCCATTCGCCTGAAGGATACAGTAAGTCCTGAGTTCATCTCCCCGTCGGGTCATGTGATACCGGGGTAAGTATGTGGGTGACCCTGTTAGGTTCTTGTACTTGTCCTGTTAAAGTTTGCTGTAAGTAGCCAACCCCTTTAATGGGCACTGCTGCTAATTGTAGTTCACTGCCATCAGTATACCACATGTTAGAATTCTGAGGAACATTAGCAGGTAAGTGGCCAGTAACAAATGGGACCGAGTGATCAGGGACAGTGATCAGGGACAGTGCGCTCTACTGGACTTGGTTCGGCAAAATCCACTAAAGGAGGAAAAGATTTTAGGTTAAAGTGGTGTAAGGGTTCTTTTTAAAGGGGCGATTTTCTTATCTAGAGCTTAATCTGTATTATCTGTGGCAGAAGTGGGCCCCCTGGGAGGTGGGCCCCCTGGGAAGTGGGCCGTGGTGCACTACTCTGTCCGTGGACTCTGTTTATGTGACCACAGACCACACCCTTTTAGGGGGATTGACATTAACCTCTTAAAGGGAACCTCTCACCAAGAACTTTTACCGTGTGGCAGGTTCCAATGGCCTATAGTATTCTATATACTCACCTCTCTGTGCACCCCCATTACCGCCGGCCCCTGATGTCATGCTCATAGTTTCCTGCTGCTACTTCAGGAGTCTTCGGTTGTAGCGGGCGCGCGGCTGTAGTCACCGCATCACCACTGCTCTACAACCCAAAACTGACAGTAATGACAGGAGGCTCCTGCACAGAAGCGAGCTCCGAGAGAGAGGTGAGTAGAAGAGGCTCATTATTTAGAACCTCACAGCAGAACAGCTGAAAAACGAAGGTCAAAATTTGAAGTTAAATAGGCCGCCCACTACCAATAGCTTCCATTACGCATCTGTTATTAATAACGCAACGTGTAATGCAGGTGTGAACTAAGCCTAACCCGTATTTCTGATGTGTCCGATCTCCCACATTTATAAGCGGCTGCCTATGGGGGTGCCGGAGCGATCACCTCTCATCTCAAAGAAGAAAACGATTTGTATTCTCCTCCCCCCAAAGACATTTTATCCTGGAGCCTCCATTTTTATTGAACCCCCTCCCCTTCTGTTACAATCTGAAGATAAAGCTTCCCTGTCCAGATTGATCTGTGTCCATCCATAACATTTCCACGTTGGTTTCACCTTTTCGTGCATCTTGTAGGGACGCGGAATCCAACTGACGTCTTCAAGGGACTTTCCTTCATCGCTGAGACGTAAAGGTCTCTCCTATCAGACAGAGCCGGGCTCGGGGCGCCCGACATAGCGGAGCTCACCGCACCACAAAACTACTGGCGTCTTAAAGGTTCTTTATCATTACAGGAAATCTACCATCAAAATCCATCATGATAAAGCAGGGACACTTCCTCAGAGATCCAGACACCATGACTAATTTTTTCCTTTCAATGATCAATTAAAATTATGCTAATGAACCCAAAGGACTCCTGGAGGTGTTACCAGAGCCCCTCCATAATGTAGCTTCAAAGGCTGTTACTATACGCAGGAGCTCTTCCTCCCATCCAACTACCGTATTTTTCAGACTATATGGCGCACTAAAAATCCTTTGATTTTCTCAGAAATCAATGGTGCGCCTTATATATAAATTGTACTTGCACACAACAGCTGCCTTGTACTGTGCACAGGTCTGCCACCTGCTGGTCATTCATCCTCAGGTGTGCCTTATACTCCGGTGCGCCTTATATATGAACCTAGACGTTTTAGCAGGCATTTATTGATGGTGCGCCTTATACTCCGGTGCGCCTTATTGTCCGAAAAATACTGTATGTCTGAAACTTCTGCTGTATTATTACATCAGACAGAGGGATGGGGAGGAGGTGAAGGAGAAGATAGGGAGACAGTGTAACAGCATTTGAAGCTACAGCACAGAAGGGCCTCTAATAACAAATATAAGAATATTACTACAGTCCCGGTGCCTGGATCTATGAGTAATGTCCCTGGGAGATTTCCTGGAATCGCACTGTAGGGGCTCTGCTCCAGCCCAGCACCGCTCTCCTGACCGCAGCCCATGATTAGCAAACTGGATTGAGACAATTAAGCCACTGATTATTCGGGAACAATTCCGATTACATTGGATTCATCTGAGTGACCTATTACAGGATGTAACGTTGGTTAAAGGGATCATGGCATCCATTTAATATAGTAGAGGCAATTTTTTAGTTATGGCACCTGTTACAAGAGGAGCACAATCATTGTGTGGGGCGTTCAATCACATGTATGTTGTTTACTACTTAAAGGGCTTGTCTGGCCCCATGTTTACTCTTCACACTAATAACACATTTTTGGGATAGATGTGATTGGTAGAAGTAACACTGAACCCCACATCCAATAACCTGTGAGTCCCCAATGTAAAATGGGACTTGTCTTGCATAGGGAGGAGGCATCTTGTGGGACCTCCTAATCCTGTTGTGATCTGAGGGGGGCGGCCTCTGCTGCCGGCCGTTGAGGGGGGCGGCCTCTGCTGCCGGCCGTTGAGGGGGGCGGCCTCTGCTGCCGGCCGTTGAGGGGGGCGGCCTCTGCTGCCGGCCGTTGAGGGGGGCGGCCTCTGCTGCCGGCCGTTGAGGGGGGCGGCCTCTGCTGCCGGGCGTTGAGGGGGGCGGCCTCTGCTGCCGGCCGTTGAGGGGGGCGGCCTCTGCTGCCGGCCGTTGAGGGGGGCGGCCTCTGCTGCCGGCCGTTGAGGGGGGCGGCCTCTGCTGCCGGCCGTTGAGGGGGGCGGCCTCTGCTGCCGGCCGTTGAGGGGGGCGGCCTCTGCTGCCGGCCGTTGAGGGGGGCGGCCTCTGCTGCCGGCCGTTGAGGGGGGCGGCCTCTGCTGCCGGGCGTTGAGGGGGGCGGCCTCTGCTGCCGGCCGTTGAGGGGGGCGGCCTCTGCTGCCGGCCGTTGAGGGGGGGGCGGCCTCTGCTGCCGGCCGTTGAGGGGGGGCGGCCTCTGCTGCCGGCCGTTGAGGGGGGCGGCCTCTGCTGCCGGCCGTTGAGGGGGGCGGCCTCTGCTGCCGGCCGTTGAGGGGGGGCGGCCTCTGCTGCCGGCCGTTGAGGGGGGGCGGCCTCTGCTGCCGGCCGTTGAGGGGGGGCGGCCTCTGCTGCCGGCCGTTGAGGGGGGGCGGCCTCTGCTGCCGGCCGTTGAGGGGGGGGCGGCCTCTGCTGCCGGCCGTTGAGGGGGGGCGGCCTCTGCTGCCGGCCGTTGAGGGGGGGCGGCCTCTGCTGCCGGCCGTTGAGGGGGGGCGGCCTCTGCTGCCGGCCGTTGAGGGGGGGCGGCCTCTGCTGCCGGCCGTTGAGGGGGGGCGGCCTCTGCTGCCGGCCGTTGAGGGGGGGCGGCCTCTGCTGCCGGCCGTTGAGGGGGGGCGGCCTCTGCTGCCGGCCGTTGAGGGGGGGCGGCCTCTGCTGCCGGCCGTTGAGGGGGGGCGGCCTCTGCTGCCGGCCGTTGAGGGGGGGCGGCCTCTGCTGCCGGCCGTTGAGGGGGGGCGGCCTCTGCTGCCGGCCGTTGAGGGGGGGCGGCCTCTGCTGCCGGCCGTTGAGGGGGGGCGGCCTCTGCTGCCGGCCGTTGAGGGGGACGGGAGTCATATTTGCATGAGATAAGTCAAGTTTAGAGGCTGCTCGTTGCCATATGACTTTGGAGGAGATTTTTTTTGTAGATGAAACATATGAGATTCACATAAAAGAAGGAATTCTAGGAAGACATTTCACCCCCCACCTGTAGGGGTGACCTCTGGTGACGGGTTCCCTTTAACTTGCTGACACGGGTCATGCAGTGCCAGCCTCCACCAATCACCTTCTGATCGCCTAGAATTGGCCATAAATATGAAGGGACCCCGGGGGCGACCCCTTTAAGCTGTTTGATGTCCATTGCTCATAGATTACAGGCGGCTCTTAAAGGGCTGCACCAGAGGCGGAGTTCTCCTTTGCATTACACGGCCACAAACTCCTGTTTTCATCTACTTTTTCTCTTTATTGTTTTTTTTTGGGGGGGGGGGGGGTTGCAATGGTAAAGAAAATCCGCTGATGAGACTTATAATATACCAGTGTCTGTTACCATGACAACAGTCGCAAGTTTCCACGGTAACGCGGCATTCCTCGAACCACTGCTGGGGAAATGGTCATTGTTTGTTAGGGAGAAAATCTTAGCCACAGCTGCTGCGGCACCTCTGCGGAGGGGACAGCTGGTTCAGCAGAGTGTAATGAGGCAGGTTTCTGTATCGTAGGCGACTGATCACCTAGAACATATGGGATACAATATAATATTAGCAGCACAAGGACTGTGGAATCGGAATTTATATTTGAGGATTGTAGCTTCTTGGGGGCGTGTCCTCACACTGCTGTTCTCTGTGCTCTCTGCAGTCAGTTTTTATGTATTGTCCCTGAAGAGATGTGTAATCGTACGTATTGTGTATGTTTTGTGGAGCTTCAGGACTGTGACATATGGATTTATCTTCTAGGATTGTTATTTCTGGGGACGTGTCCTCACACTGCTGTGCTCTGTGCTGTCTGCAGCCAGTGTTAAGTATTTCCTTGCAGAGATGTGTTTAAAACACCTTTGTGTATGTTTTTTAGTAGCAGCAGGACTGTGATATATGGATTTATATTCCAGGATTGTAGCTTCGGGGAGTGTGTACTCACACTGCTGTGCGATGTGCTCCCTACAGACATTGATAGATATTGTCCTTGGAGAGAAGTGTAATCATAGCTCTGTGCATGTTTATTAGTAGCAGCAGCACTGTGTAATATGGATTTATATTCCAGGATTGTACTCGGGGCATGCCCTCACACTGCTGTGCTCTACTACCCCTACTCTTCGCAGGCTCCTGCTTGGGCCTCCCACATTCTGAGTTTCACAAATCAAACTCTTAATCTTGCTCATCTATTTTTTTTTCTGTATTCCTACTAACCTTTTATTTTAGCTCCTCCTAGTACATTGTGTGGGCATGTCCTCACACTGCAGTGTTCTGTGCGCTCCGCAGCAAGTGTTTGTAGCGTTGTGTAATTGCACCTGTGCCTATGTTTTTAGTAGCAGCAGATTGGGCAGCATGGTGGCTCAGTGGTTAGCATTACAACCTTGCAGCGCTGGGGTCCTGGGTTCAACATCTGCATCTGCAAAGAGTTTGTATGATCTCTCCGTGTTTGTGTGGGTTTCCTCCAGGTCCTCCGGTTTCCTCCCACACTCCAAAACATACTGGTAGCTTGATTAGATTGTCAGACCCATGAGGACAGGGACTGATTTTGGCGCTGCGTAATCTATATGCGCTATATAAATAAAGGAATTATTATTATCTGTGATATATGGATTAATATTCTAGGATTTTATCTTCATCCCAAATGTCCTGACACTGCTCTTCTCTTAGTTCTGTGCACTGAGACCCTCTTTAGCTCCTCTTTATTCCCTCCTCTCTGCTCTCAACCAGCAGCGTATTGCACCGGGCTCAGAGCTCAGCAGTGTGAGGACAGTGTATCATTACTGTTTTACGGATTATATTGTTATACGTTTACTTTATTTACTATTATTTTTTCCCTTTGCTTTAGGGATTTGGGAACAAAGAGAATCCAGATCATGCTGCTCCGATCCCTTCTTATGGTATGTAGTCTTTAAAGGGATATTCCTATTTTACCAGCTAGCCACTCCGGAGGCCTCCTGCTCCCTTATTGACGCCCTGTTACCATTGTGTTATCAGTTTCCCAGCCAATCAGCGGAGTGATCACGGTTGCGCTGCTGTCTCACCTCCGCTCTGCCGCCCCTTTAATTTTTTGTGCTTTTTCCAACGTCTTTCTTATTTTTTTCCTACAGGTGACTTCAGGTTACAAGGCAAAGACCATCGCAGCCGCCCTCCCCCCGCCGTTCCTGGACCCGCTCTTGTCTCCTTCTCTCATGGAGGACACAGAGCTGCGGCAGCTCGTCCTCGAAATATTGCACAACCTTATAGATCGCCATGACAACAGAGCGAAACTACGGGGCATCAGGTACTTACCTGTATAGAGTCACATGTGACCCTCGGCCTAAAGGAAATCTACCATCAAAGTCCAACCTGATAAACCTTGGCCCCCTCCCTTCTAAAATCAACTATTAACATTATGCTAATGAGCCTGAAGGGCTTTGAGGTGGGGTTTTTAGAAGGAAGGAGGCAATGGATAAGAAACTTAAGAAGATACCACAGTCCCGGTGCCGGGATCTATGGGCAATCTCCCTGGTTTATCAGGATGGATTGTGATGGTAGATTACAATGGTCACAAGAGCTTACAATCTATGAGGAGGAGGACACAGGAGGTGACGGTGCTTGTACAATGGTCACAGGATCTTACAATCTATGAGGAGAATGAGGGGACACAGGAGGCGACAGTGCTTGTTCAATTGCCACAAGAGCTTACAGTCTATGAGGGGGATGCAGGAGTTGACAGCACTTCGACAATGGTCACAAGAGCTTACAATCTGTCATGAGGAGGAGGACACAGAAGGTGACAATGCTTGTACAATGGAGCTTACAATCTGTGAGGAGGACGACACAGGAGGTGACAGTGCTTGTACAATGGTCACAGGAGCTTACAATCTATGAGGAGGGGACACAGGAGGTGACAGTGCTTGTACAATGGTCACAGGAGCTTACAATCTATGAGGATGAGGACACAGGTGGTGACAGTGCTTGTACAATGGTCACAGGAGCTTACAATCTATGAGGAGGGGACACAGGAGGTGACAGTGCTTGTACAATGGTCACAGGAGCTTACAATCTATGAGGATGAGGACACAGGAGGTGACAGTGCTTGTACAATGATCACAGGAGCTTACAATCTATGAGGAGGAGGACACAGAAGGTGACAATGCTTGTACAATGGAGCTTACAATCTATGAGGAGGAGGGGACACAGGAGGTGACAGTGCTTGTACAATGGTCACAGGATCTTACAATCTATGAGGAGGGGGACACAGGTGGTGACAGTGCTTGTACAATGGTCACAGGAGCTTACAATCTATGAGGAGGGGACACAGGAGGTGACAGTGCTTGTACAATGGTCACAGGAGCTTACAATCTATGAGGGGGACACAGGAGGTGACAGTGCTTGTACAATGATCACAGGAGCTTACAATCTATGAGGAGGGGGACACAGGAGGTGACAGTGCTTGTACAATGGTCACAGGAGCTTACACTCTATGAGGAGGAGGAGGACACAGGAGGTGACAGTGCTTGTACAATGATCACAGGAGCTTACAATCTATGAGGAGGGGGACACAGGAGGTGACAGTGCTTGTACAATGGTCACAGGAGCTTACACTCTATGAGGAGGAGGAGGACACAGGAGGTGACGGTGCTTGTACAATGGTCACAGGAGCTTACAATCTATGAGGAGGAGGAGGGGACACAGGAGGTGACGGTGCTTGTACAATGGTCACAGGAGCTTACACTCTATGAGGAGGAGGAGGACACAGGAGTTGACAGTGCTTGTACAATGGTCACAAGAGCTTACAATCTATGAGGGGGACACAGGAGGTGACAGTGCTTGTACAATGGTCACAAGAGCTTACAATCTATGAGGGGGACACAGGAGGTGACATTGCTTGTACAATGGTCACAAGAGCTTACAATCTATGAGGGGGACACAGGAGGTGACAGTGCTTGTGCAATGGTCACAGGAGCTTACACTCTATGAGGAGGAAGCACTTAGTTATCTCCAGTATAGCCGCTGATCTGATGGCAATAATTCTGGACAATCCCTTCAAGACTAATCTATCTTTCCCCATATTGTGATTATTTTACATTTAAGTACCCCCCCCCCACGAATATTTCATCCCGCTGCAGACGCTTTCCTCCATTATTGCCTTAATTAAGGACATAATTGTGTTTTTATGTGATGGGAAGTGCAGGACTCTGCGCATGGATGTGATGGCTTATAATTATTGTGACAGCTTCATCCCTGAAGATTGAAAATGCAGCGTAATTGCAAAACACGGTTCTAATTATCAGCTAATATTTTATAAACCGATGCCTCCCACCCACACGCGGAATTTCATATTCCCTGATGGAAAGCAGCGAGTCGCCCGCTGGGTCACTGGCCGCCCGGCTGCGTCACAAATATTGGGTAACCTATAAGTGTGACCATACAGACTGCAGCCAGTGTTATGTATTGTCCCTGGAGAGATGTGTATGTTCTTAGTAGCTGCAGGACTGTGAAATATGGATTTATTTTTCAGGGTTGCAGTTTTATGGGGATGTATCTGCTGTGCTCTGTGCCCTCTGCAGCCAGTGTGAGGTTTTGTCCCTGAAGAGATGTGTAATCAGACATTGTTAGATATTGCCCCTTGAATGATGTATAATCATATATTTGTGCATGTATTTAGTAGCAGCAGGACTGTTAAATATGGATTTATATTCTAGGCTATTTCCCAACCCCTACTCTTTGCATGTTCCTCGTTTTGATGCCCAGACCACCCACATATAAAACTCTTAATCTTACTCCTCTGATTCCTTTTTCTCTTGACTTTTATTCCTATTTTACCTTTTTATTTGCCTTTTTTCAGAATAATTCCAGACGTGGCCGATCTTAAAATCAAACGTGAAAAAATCAGCCGTCAGGACGTGAACTTTGTAAAGAAGGTGAGGTCCTGCAAAATATCACTTCTCCTTTACTGGATAGAATCTGTTGTTCCCTGTTATCAGCCATGAGTGATCAGGCAGAGCGTGCACTGGCTATAGGGTGTAGGAATCATATGATGTATGGAGAAATCCATTATGATCTCTGTTTTCCGAAAACCTACGGATAAAATTCTGTGCGTTGAGTGGCCGTTATGTTCCATCCTTATGGGTTTATCTCTAGATTAGAAGTTAAAGGGGCTTTGCATGAATTATGCACATACATCAGCGTATACAGTTACCTACGAGCCCAGTTTGTGTTCCCTCAGTGGGAGCCAGTGACTATGTTCACACTGTCCTGTTTGTGTGCAGCACGGGCAGCAGTTGTACCGCCACATCTATCTAGGCTGCAAGGAAGAGGACAACGTGCACAAGAACTACGAGCTCCTGTACACCGCGCTGGCCCTGGTCACCATCGAGTTGGCCAACGAGGATGTGGTGATCGATCTCATCCGGGTGGCTATAGCCTTGCAGGTGGGTAACATTATGTGTAGGCATCTGGACAATCCCTTTAAGACTAAACCCACGTGGCCTCTGCCCCGCTACTTGCGTGACCTCTGAGGATTTCTTCCTATAGGACATGGCGGTCACCAATGAAGACAACCTGCAGATGTTCAGCCGCTGCAGCATCATGGCCCTGGTCGCAGCTTATCTCAACTTCCTCAGCCAAATGATCGCCGTGCCCGCATTCTGCCAGCACGTCAGCAAGGTGACCCCCGAAATCTCACGTCATTGTATTTACCGAGGGCAAGGAGAATGGAAATATTCAGCCCTGATTACATAATAAACATTGTCCTGATTTATTCAATGTGTTAAAGGGAAAGTGTCAGGTGTGACCATACAGACAGCAGCCAGTGTTGTGTATTGTGTCCCTGGGGAGATGTGTAATCAGACCTTTGTGTATGATGTTAGTAACAGCAGGACTGTGATATATAAATTTATTTTCCAGGATTGTAGCTTTTGGGGGGAGGGGGTGTCCTCACACTGCTGTCCTCTGTGTTCTCTGCATGCAGTGTTATGTATTGTCTATGGAGAGATGTGTAATCAGATGTATGTTGTTCGTAACAGAATCACTGTGATATCTAGAATTATATTCCAGATTTTGGCCTCTCCTATTGCACCATGGATGTGTCCTCACACTGCTGTGATCTTGGCTCTCTACTGCCATTGTTGTGCATTATTCCTTGGAGAGATGTGTGATCAGACCTTTGTGTGTGTTATTAGAAGGGCTTTGAATTATGCCTTTGTATTCCAGGATTGTAGCTTTTCCAAGTGCATTTGGGACTTGTCCTCACACTGCTGTGCTCTGTGCAGTTTCACCACCCTCTGGCTCTGAGTGACTGTTGTATTATTCAGCCAGAGGCATTGTTCTAATATTTTACTTTGGATGAAGCTGTTCAGAGATTTGAGAGCACAGCAGTGTGAGGACACAACCCCAGTGCACATAGGGAAGCTACAATCCTGGAATATAAATGCATATATCACAGTGCTGCTGCTACTAACCTCATACACAAAAGCTATGATCACACATCTCCCCAGGAACAATACAGAACACTGGCTTGCAATCTGAATGGTAACACTTAAAGGGAATGTCTTCATGAGAAGGAAAATTATGGTGTATAGTAAGTAGTGAGAAGCGGACCCTAACTGCAGTGTTCGGGTTCATACAGAACTTTGCGGATTCATACAGAACACGAACCTGGATTTCAGTCAGAAGTCTCTGTTCGGTCCACTCGTCATCGGTACCATGATGGCGAACCCAAGGTTCGTTGCTCCCTGTGATGCCAAAATGGCGGCATGCGTTTCCGTGGCATGTAGAGAATAGCACCCACGATTGGTACCAGCACCTATCACCAGTGTTACTGATGGATGAGCGGTCCCATTTAAAGGCTTGACACCCAACGAGCATTAGGCTTTCGGGTCTGTGTTCTGCAGTATCTCCCAGACCCAAATACTGATGATCTATATGAATGGTGACTTGTACAGCCAGTATCCGGGTTACATACAAGATCGGTTCTGCAGGTTTGTTCTTAAGTTAAATTTGTTTGTAAGTCGGAACTGTATATTTTATAATTGTAGCTCCAGGCAAAAAATGTTTTGGGTCTCTATGACAATTGGATTTGATACATTTTGGATTGTCATAAGAACCAGGATTAACAATAAAGCTTCATTGCAGACGCCTGTGATAACTGTTATAGCTGATTATTGTAGCCTAAGGCTAAAATGCAGTAAATCGGCAACATCCAGAGGTCCGTTTGTAACTAGGGGTCGTCTGTAAGTCGGGCCGTCTGTACTTATCTATAGGTGACCGGGAGCTCCATTGTGTAGGAATCTGCTTCATGGTGGGTGATAATAAATAGCTTTTCTCCTAGGTCATAGAAACAAGGACCATGGACGCCCCCTACTTCTTACCAGATGTCTTTTTTCGGGACAAGTGCAGGTAAATTGGTTTATTGTTCTCGTTTAGATGGATTGGCGCGATCCTCTCCCACATGATCCGGAGGTCAGGAGTCCTCAGATTGTTGAGATACATAAGTGGAGATGTGAAGCGGCCGCCTATAGACTGCAGGACACTCCAGCACCTGCGTCCCAACAATACAATTACTTGACCTCTTTACCCGCCGCTTCCAAGAAGAAGCCACTTGTATCCAGACAATCCGCGAGGATTCCAGGCAGAGAAATCTATAATGTAGATAATCAATAATCCTTGTGTGTGTCCAAGACGAGGGGAGAGGGTCCCTGATGTCACGTGTAACATTCCTGCTTTTCTTCAATTGTGCCACAAGATGAGCAGATTGTCAGTGTAAGGGTGTATACACACAGCTGTATGCGCTGGAGAGGAGGAAGCGGTGACCCCTCTATAGAGAGAGGCTGCGCACGGCCGCACACATGGGGAAAGATAGACACCGTACTGCCACCAGGCCGCCATAGCAGTCTACAGGGTTGTGTATATACATCCCCACAGACTGCCGGCTAAATGTACCCTTACCAGAATCGCCACACAAAGATGGCGGGGCCACAACACAAATATGTCGTACAACACGGTGCCAAAACACAGAGATGTCACAGAGAGGCTTACTATATCCCTGGGCATGTAACGAGCCATCCCTGTGTGACATCACATGACCCGGGATATAACGAGCCGTGCACCTGTGTGAGATCACATGACCAGGGATATAATGAGCCGTACACTTTTGTGACATCACATGACCTGGGATATAATGAGCCGTACACCTGTGTGACATCACATGACCTGGGATATAATGAGCCGTACACCTGTGTGACATCACATGACCAGGGCTATAACGAGTCGTGCACCTGTGTGACATCACATGACCTGGGATATAACGAGCCGTACACCTGTGTGACATCACATGATCCGGGGTATAACGAGCCGTGCACCTGTGTGACATCACATGACCAGGGATATAACGAGCCGTGCATTTGTGTGACATCACATGACCAGGGATATAACGAGGCGTACACCTGTGTGACATCACATGACCAGGGATATAACGAGCCGTACACCTGTGTGACATCACATGATCCGGGGTATAACGAGCCGTGCACCTGTGTGACATCACATGATCCGGGGTATAACGAGCCGTGCACCTGTGTGACATCACATGACCCGGGATATAACGAGCCCTGCACCTGTGTGACATCACATGTCCAGGGGTATAACGAGCCGTACACCTGTGTGACATCACATGACCAGGGATATAACGAGCCGTGCACCTGTGTGACATCACATGACCAGGGATATAACGAAGCGTGCATTTGTGTGACATCACATGATCCGGGGTATAACGAGCCGTGCACCTGTGTGACATCACATGACCAGGGATATAACGAGCCGTACACCTGTGTGACATCACATGATCCGGGGTATAACGAGCCGTGCACCTGTGTGACATCACATGACCAGGGATATAACGAGCCGGGCACCTGTGTGACATCACATGATCCGGGGTATAACGAGCCGTGCACCTGTGTGACATCACATGACCAGGGGCATTTGTTCATCCACAGGAAGTAAACATAGAAGCTTTCTATAGAATGACTGGAAGCAGTGGTCTAGAAGACTGTGAGGAATGAATACATGAAGTATATTGAAAAATTGTATAATGTTTTATTGTATAAATAATAATTTCCTGAAATGGTAACAGCCCTTTAAGCTAATGGTGGTGACACCTGTACGCATGGAATACATGTGTGCATTGATACTTTTAGGTAATATCAGCATTAGTTGTATTTTCCGTACAGAGATAAATTTAACTCATTTTTTTTCCTCAAAAATCTATTTTTCAGTCTTCCAAAATCCCTGGAGAAGCTGGATAAGAACGTCTTCTTCCTGACCAATAAAATAGCGGAGTCTCTGGGCGGCAGCGGTTACAGCGTGGAGCGGCTATCGGTCCCTTACATGCCGCAGGTGACAGGTGAGGATCCCGCCATTATTAGTAATCCATCAGACTGCTGTTCATGGAGGCCCCCTGTGAGTGGCACTGCTTACAAGACTGCAACACAGGCCAAATATGGGGGACTCGTGCACCCACCAAACTGGCAATCATTGGGGGAAAGGAGGTCCGACATATATCCACTAGGTGATGCCTTTAAAGGAAATTTCCCATCACAATCCATCCTGATAAACCAGGGACATTAGTCATAGATCCAGGCATCGGGACTGTGGTATCTTCTTATTTGTGTTATCCATGGCCTCCTTCCTGCTAAAATCAACTTTTAAAATTTAAAGGGCCCTGGAAGGTATTACCAGGTTCCCTCTGTGCTGTAGCTTCACAGGTCATTACACTTAGCACTTTCACCTCCAACTGTGCAAAATTGCACCAGGCAGAGGGTGAGGAAATGCTGAGGGAGCAGGGGGAGACAGTGTAACATCCTGTGAAGTTGCAGCAGGTAGGAGCTTTGGTAACACCCCTAGAGCCCTTCTGACTCATTAGCATAATTAAAAAGGAGATTTTTAGAAGGCAGGAGGCCATGGGTAACAAATATAAGATACCACAGTCCCGGTGCCTGGATCTATGAGTAATGTCCCTGGTTTATCAGGATGGATTTTGATGGTAGATTTCCTTTTTCAAAGAGGTTTTTTAGGAATTCTGGGGTCCAGATCAGGTTAGATGAATACTTGCCATGCTTACAGGTGTGATTGCGACGTGGATGGTGGATTGGACTCACTCGGAGACAGGAAGTGTTGTCATGTGGACAGCCTTTATATTTCTATAGGGATATTTTGTCCTTCTGAAATCCAATTATGAAACCCGGTACGTGTGACCAGAGTGTCGTGCATACGGTGTATCACACCGGGGCTGGAGGCGCTTTCATTTCGGAAAGGATATAATTAATATTCTGAGACTTGCTCTAAATGTGTCTCTCTCCTGACTCCAGAGCTGCACAGAAATCTCTGCAATCCTTCCCCGAATGCACAATAGGAAGAAATCTAGAGGCCTTGTGTATATTCTGAGCGTCTCCATCCAGATATTGTAGTGACATTGTCCTCCCTGGGGCGGGGTTATATATATACCGTATACATGTGTATCCAGGGAGAGGACACCTTCCAGCTACACACTGATAACATGTCACCTACCCCCGAGCGCTGAGCCGTCACCTCCCTGCACTGCGAACATCTGATGGATTGTCTACTGCACATCCCGCAAGCAAAAGATACAAAAATACATATCATTCTATTTAAAGGGATATTCCCACATACTGTATATAGGATATACCTTGTATAGAAGAGCTTGGAGTTACCTGCACCCAGGCTTCGGCCTTCTTGCCAGGGGATACGGTGGTGTCCGAACTCTGGATCCCAGAAATAGATGAGTGTAGTGATTCCACGGTGATGTTTCTGCTGTTGCTATTAATGTAATTATGTATTAAAGCTCATGTATACACACGAATGTGATCTAATCACTATGTACAGCTGCCATTGGCTCTGTAGGCTATGTACCAGCAAGGTCAGCATCTAAAAGTGATAATCTGCAGGGCTTAAGGGGTTAAGACCCCTATTGTAGGAAACTAAGTAACAATACAATCAGCAGGCAGCATGTTATAGAGCAGGAGGAGGTGAGCAGTTTGTAAATAGTATCATATCTGCAAGTAACATGTTGTAGAGCAGGAGGAGCTGAGCAGATTGTATATAGTGTCCTATCTGCAGGCAGCTTGTTATAGAGCAGGAGGAGCTGAGCAGATTGTATATAGTGTCCTATCTGCAGGCAGCATGTTATAGAGCAGGAGGAGCTGAGCAGAATGTACATAGTGTCCTATCCGCAGGTAGCATGTTATAGAGCAGGAGGAGCTGAGCAGAATGTACATAGTGTCCTATCTGCAGGTAGCAGGTTATAGAGCAGGAGGAGCTGAGCAGAATGTACATAGTGTCCTATCTGCAGGTAGCAGGTTATAGAGCAGGAGGAGCTGAGCAGAATGTACATAGTGTCCTATCTGCAGGTAGCAGGTTATAGAGCAGGAGGAGCTGAGCAGATTGTATATAGTGTCCTATCTGCAGGCAGCATGTTATAGAGCAGGGGGAGATAGATTGACTGTACATAGTAGCAGATGTTGTGTGATGCCCCCGTCTGGTGACATAGCCTACACGGCGAACAATGCGGCTATTAACCACTTATTTTTCTGATGGAAAAAGAAAAAAAACTGTTCTGTTTCTCTTACTTCTTGATGTAGCCCTCTTCCCATCAGTCAAAAAAATGCGTAGAAGTCCAAAAGGTAACGCCGGCTGAGCCCCCTAGACCGTCCTAGCGTAGTGCCCCCCCTCTCAGAACCTGCATACGATGTTATGTGTTACCTGCTGCTTGTATAGTGAGACGGATATTACTGTAGCTCCATAGATTATCACCTGGAGACGTGTAGACTGTATTAGTTTGTCTATAACATAGTGATCCAATAGTCTTGTACAGTGAGTAGTAAAAAGTTCATTTATCTTGTAGGATTTGATTCTAGAATTTAACCTCAAGACAATTTTCATTTGTTCCTTTAAATTATTGCTGAATGTGAAATACTACCCTATAAAGACCCGAAATCTGAGCCACTGCGGAAAGCCACTTAATCCTGACCACTCCTAGGGTCGTCCCTGTGTCCGTTCTTGGTTGGCCATTTATTTGGAGAATAGAACAAAGGTGTCCTACAGGAGTGCAAAAATAAAAGGATCTATAGGGCCGTCAACACCTTTTAAGACGCACCTTAATTATAACCCTACATCAGACTCCGGAGGATGGTAAACTCCCCGACTACCAACACTATCACCCCACTAATAACAATGTGTCTCCATAGATGAGGATAGAATCTCTAGAAGGAAGAGCATTGTAGACACCATCTCCATCCAGGTGGACATCATGAGTGGAAGCAACACAGAGGACAAGGTATGGTATATTACACTATATCAGGTTGTGCTTAAAGGGGCATTAAACCTTAAGAAATACTTTATTTTCAGTAGTTACTAAACATTTTGCATTTTCATATATTTTTTCTTGTTATAGGTGAACACTGAAGAGATCACATTTGAGTCCCTGAAGAAGGCCATCGGTGAGAATTGTAGTATTCATGTTGTTTTTATTTTTCATGAGAACACATGTTCTTTACTGTTCTGTTCAATTCCCTTTATCATTTATTCCGGCCTAATTGCAACAGAGAGAAGAGAATGGAAAGAGAGGACAAAATTACACTAGAATATGTACCTACACTAGGCAGAAACATAAACTACTGAGGTCTGAACTTGCAGCTTCACAACCCAGAAACATTTACTGAGCTCTGAACTTTTTACTGAGCTCTGAACTTGCAGCTACACAACCCAGAAACATTTACTGAGCTCTGAACTTCCAGCTACACAATCCAGAAACGGTTACAGAGCTCTAAATGTGCAGCACTGAACACCCACTAAACTCTGAACCTGCAGCATCACATTCAAGAAACACCTGCTGAGCTCTGAACACGTATCACCAAAATCTCTCTGAGCTCTGAACATGTAGTTACACAAACTAAACAATGAAAACTAAAGCAATGCTGAAATTAGCCAATCAAATACAATTGTAGCCTCTGTGAGCTAGGAAAGTGAAACAGTGCAGATGACAAGTGCTCTATATACTACTACTCTTTCCTTCTACTACTGTCCTGTAGAAGTATAAAGAGACATGTAAGTGCGCCAGTGCTCTATATACTACTACTACCGTCCTGTAGCAGTGTATGGAGACCTGTAACGTAAGTGCACCAGTGCTTTATATACTACTACTACCGTCCTATAGCAGTGTATGGAGACCTGTCACGTAAGTGCACCAGTGCTCTATATACTACTACCACCGTCCTATAGCAGTATATGGAGAATGTGATCTAGGTGCGGCACTGCTCAGGGGACACTTACCTGGGGGAAATCCCCCTTTAAAACCTGCTATATACAGGGAGAGGAATTCGGGACTCTCATTATATGTAGTTTACAAGTTCTGGATCTTCTTCGCCACACAGAAAACACAGGCATGGAGGAGCAGGAGAAGGAGAAGAGGCGCCAGGTCATAGAGAAGTTCCAGAAGGCGCCGTTTGAAGAGATTGCTGCACAGTGTGAATCTAAGGTGAGTGTTTATGCTGGTTTTGACCTGTTTCTGTAACATTTCATAACTTTTAGATTTCTTCATCTCTCCATTGTATGCAAACGTCTTCAGTCTGTGATGGACGACATAATATCCTTCATTTTGCAACCAGAGCTTGAAATTTTTGGACTAGAAAAACTGGAAAAACTGTAACATGGCCCCTAAAAGGTGTCATTTATATCAATGTGGAGCCTATTTAGGCCCCTTGGGCTACTTCCTCTGCAGCCCCTATAGATATACCCGTGTGTTGTCACTCTAATGGGTCTTCATATTGAATGTCTTGTACTCAGGCAGAAATAAGTGTGTAGCACAGAGACCCTGGGGCAATCCCTTGCCCCACAAAAAAACCCTAGCATGATGGTTCACCCTTTTCAGAGCATGTCTGAAATATAACCCCTACCCGAATTTAAGCTGCATTAATAAACTGCTATATCTCCTGAACACAGTTTGGGTGTAATTTTAAAGAGAATTTTCGCTCGCCATGATTGTGTTTATAGGTGCCACAGAACAAGAGTAATGTAGTGTATATTACACATACACACTCGCCAACTCCTAACTGTAATTTTAACTGTGGATATTTGTCTGTGGCACCTGATACATGAGGGGCCACTTCTCTCTATCCTTGACCCCTGGAGTCTATAGGGCCGTCTCCTCTGGAGCAGACTGTATGGCCTTACTATAGGAGGCCCAATGCCTTGTGTTACTCATTCTGTGTTTCTTCCCTCTTACCAGGCCAACCTGCTGCATGATAAACTGGCACAGATCCTGGAGCTGACAATCAGGTAATGATCTTATTTTCTCTGATGTCCAGACGTCAGGATACTTGGGCATCAGCTCAATGCCAAGGTTATGGCTTCCCCTTGCAAATCGCTTATTATTTCCTGGTGGACTGTATGTTAAAACGCTTTTCCAAGTACACTCTAAAGTATATCCTCACACTGCTGTGCTCTAAGCTCTCTGTACTGCCTCATAGCCCCTCCCGTCTGCACTGCGTGATTGCTTTAGTAGTCAACCCGAAAACTTCTACAAAGGCTACAGCGTAGTTCACTGCAGAGAGTTAAGAGTACGCCAGTGACAGAACATGCAATGCTGGTATATAAATTCATATTTCACAGGGCACAGCAGTGTGAGGTCAAGCCTCCAGTGCACTTGAAGAATCCATATTTCACAGTCCAGCTGCTACTAACCACATAAACAAAGGTATTACTACACATCTCTACAGGGGCAGTACTTCACACTGTCAGCAGAGAGCTCAGAGCACAGCAGTGTGTGGAATATAAATACATATTTCACAATCCTGCAGCTACTAACCACATATGGTTTGTTCCAGAAATGTGACTAATTCACAGATCATGTTTCCATTTCCAAAAATATTGCCTGAGCCCCAAAAGTGTCAACACAATGTTTACTTTTTGTTTTTTTGTTTTTTTTTTCTTATTTTCCCCTTTAATGCTTTTCTTCTGCATTTCAGGCCTCCCCCCAGCCCATCCGGGACCATCACCATCACAGCGGGACACGCCCAGTACCAGTCCGTCCCAGTGTATGAGATGAAGTTTCCTGACCTCTGTGTCTACTAACCCGCAGATCCTGCCCCATCCATCCCGACATCTGTATCGTACGGTATCTTTAGGATTTGTGTCGCTTCACAGTATTGAGATTCGGCGGTGTATGAACCAATGAGAGAGGAGCTTCGTACTGTTACCTGGCCAAAGGACGCACAACCCTGGACTTTTTCCTAAAATACCAAAATGTAACAATTTCTCTTCAGTTCCATTGTTGTTCTTTGTGTAAATTGTTAAATCATTGTAGGGGTTAAATCTATGTATTGTCCCACAACTACAGCCGGGTCCCTATAGAACTGTGGGGAAGCCATGACCCCCTCCTATAAGTGGGATCTGAAATACTGGATTTGATCCAGGAGGATCCAATGCTTCCAGGAGAGTGACGTCCCGCCTCCACTTTTAACCCCTCCCCTTTGACATAATGTGCACATTTGGCCTCACATGTGGAGTTGCTGGCCTGGATACCTTAAAGGGAACCTGTCATCATGAAAACCCGATCCTATCTACCAGGAGCATGTTACAGAGCAGGAGGTAGCTCAGCAGATTGATGCGCACGTTTGTAGGAAAAAGTTTTGTATAACTTGTAACCCGTTGATGGAATACTTTTGCTATGGAGTCCAGTGGGTGGTCCCATAGCTGTCAATAAATAAGTAGCACCACCCTCTTGACTTAAAATTTGTAACTTATTTCTTGAAACCGCTTCTCATTCCATGTTTGAGTCCAGTGGGCGGAGCTACTCAATGATTCCGTTGCAATTTAAACTAAATATAGCTATTTTTAAGTTCTTTCTATAGTTAGGAGGCTAATATGCTGCCCTAATCATTGCTCCCGTTACAATCTATACTAAATTGATACTTTTTTTTTTTTTTTTTAAATCCCTTTTCTTTCTATAGTTAGGAGTCCACTGGGCGGTCTTACTGAAGGCTAGAAACACAGAGATTGCAACATTTAGTTACAAGTTATGCTAAACTTTGTTGATGATACATTAATCTCCTCATTGCCTCCTGCTCTATAACAGCCCGCCAGTAGATCATTCAGCATTTTCTCGGTGTCTGGTCTCAAGGACGGCCCCCTGTGTAATACCACGTTCCAGAGATTTCCTAAACCTGCAAATTTTGACTTTGAGATTTTTAAGATTTTACTTTATATTGTGTAGGTTTTTGTTGTTTTAATTCCAAATTCCTCTTTGTTTTTCAACCCAAACCCCTCAGTGACTTTGTGTATTTTGAGGGCGTGTGCCGCACCCCAAATGCCAAGGTGACCCATAGTCTTCACAGGACTAAGTTTAAAAAAAAAAATCATTTCAACTTTATTTGCCAGGATAAAGCAAAAAGTTTTTGGTGAAACTTCTATAGATGGCGGCAAAGTGCAGTGCATGCTGGGAGCTTCTCCTTTAATATGCAGTTTTATGGGTTTTATGTCAATTTTTGTATTAGAATATTTGTTCCGTTCACAGGTTTGTTTGTTTTTTTATATACTTTTGTCTGATTTCTTAATTAGGATGTTTTTGTGTAAGCAAGGAAAAGGGATCACACTTCTTCATGTACAACTTCTTACTTTACCCCACCCACAACCAAAATCTTTACAGACTGTTATTTAAGTATGTGAACCCCGTCCTGGAAAAGTTGCTAATACTGTATCACAACTTTTATCCAAATATCTACATATGACTGTTTTTTGCTTCTTTAACTTTTGGGTGATTTTTTTTGTTTTTTTCTAGTTTGTTTTCCTCTCTTGTTTTGCAGTTTAGGATTTTACTTTTTGCATCATTGCTTAAGTCACTTTTATTTGCATAAAATGAGATTTTATATTAAATTCTATTTATACAGTCTATGGGAACTATTCAGAATTTGTGTTTTAAGCAGGATTATGGACAGTCAGAATATTGATAACACATCCATTGAATAGGTCCTTAATATTAGGTAGGAGGGGGTTCAACACCCATCATCCCCACATATCAGCTGGTACAAAGAGAATGGAACAGGAAGCAGACAGCTCCACTCTCTGTGTAGTGGTCAGATTACGTTACTGCAGGTCATCTGAACAAAGAGATGAACTGTAGTGACTTTGTCTGACCACTATACAAAGGATGGCGCTATCTGCTTTGTTCTCTCTTCTATGCTGCTGAGAGCAGTTGATCTATAGGGGGGCTGGATGTTGGACCCCCCACCTTCGACCCATAGGATATTGAGGATATATTATAAATATTTTTTGCCTGGATAACCCCTTTAAATTTAGATCAATGTACTTAGGAGCTACTGTACAAGTATATACAGAATATATTAAGAATGTGCTGAAATACTAAGATGTATAATAGTAAGGGCGCTTTGCTTTTTAGGGTAAACCTCAGCCTCCTTGGTGGAAACTACTGCTGTTTTAAGTCATTTCTTCTCTCATTTTCTCAAAACTTGCCCAAACCAAGTTGCGCAGTAATCCTAATTATTGTAAGTATAAGCCACCAGGACAGATTGTGTAGTGGATGCAGTATAAACCGTACCACTGTGCTTCTCTGACATGTATATAGTAACGTCACTGTGTATCCGTGCTCTGCAGGCCGTGTAGGCGGCCATATTGTCGTGGGCTTTACAGTAGCGCTCTGTAGTAGATACCCGCGTGGCCTCTGTCTGCCTGTCACATGCACGTCGCGATATAGCACTTAGAAAATTACTTTTTTTACATGTCACGTTTAGACGTAAACACGATAGCGACAAATGGCTCTTCTGAAAGGGTTAATTTATATTTTGTATATTATATTTCTCTAAAAAAAAAGCTATATTTATGCCTTGCATGTAAAGAATCTGCTTTATCCATAGCCAAGGAGTAAAAAAGGAAGACATGGGCATAGCCCGTGCCGCCAGCAGCCTAGTCTAGAAAGAAAGTCATGTGATGAAGGGCGCCACATTGTATCATCGGAATTTACGGATGTCCATTGATGGGATATTTAATAAATATACCATCAAAATGCCGATCCCACTGAAACACAATGGATTTGTCCATTGTTCTCTGTAAGACAACTGGCTGCAGCAGGAGCTCTCCCCCCACTGCTCTGTAAGACAACTGGCTGCAGCAGGAGCTCTCCTCCACTCCTCTGTAAGACAAAGGGCTACAGCAGGAGCAATCCTCCACTCCTCTGTAAGACAAAGGGCTGCAGCAGGAGCAATCCTCCACTCCTCTGTAAGACAAAGGGCTGCAGCAGGAATTCTTCGACTGCTCTATATGACAACTGGCTGCAGCAGGAGCTCTTAGACTACTCTGTAAGACAACTGGCTACTGCAGGAGCTCTCCCCAACTGCTCTGTAAGACAACTGGCTGCAGCAGGTGCTCTCCTCTGCTGTTCTGTAAGACAAGTGACTGTAGCAGGTTCAAACCCCCACACACACACACTGCTCTGTTGCAGCAGGAGCTGTCCCCCCGCTGCTCTGTAAGACCACTTGCTGCAGCAGGAGCTCTCCAACTGCTCTGTGAGACAACTGGCTGCTACAGAGCAGTGGGGGAGAGCTCCTGCTGCAGCCAGTTTTCTTACAGAGCAATCAGGGAGAACTCCTGCTGCAGCCAGTTGTCTTACAGAGCAGTGGGGAAGAGCTCCTGCTGCAGCCAGTTGTCTTACAGAGCAATCGGGGAGAGCTCCTGCTGCAGCCAGTTGTCTTACAGAGCAGTGGGGGAGAGCTCCTATAAGACAACTGGCTGCAGCAGGAGCTCTCCCCCACAGCTCCGTCTGTAACAGCTGACCAGAAGTGCCAATTCCTGCCCCTTTGGTAATCCGCAAGCCAATGGGGGAATGGGAGAGAGGATTTGTCTAAGATCTTAGAGGGAAATAGATGATTAGTGGTGGTCCTAGCTCTGGGATCCACACTGATCACTTGAAAACCCCACCTTGTGGTTGGGTAAAGACCATTAGACATTGAACAACCCCTTTAAAATCTGCACATAGCTGGTGAGGTCAGAAGTGGCGGACTCATCCCTGCCCTTGGACACAATGTGGCGCCCGGAGGTCAATCATTGCTTTATTCTAAGATTTTTAAGTGAAAATTGTTATTGCACTGTGTAAGGAATTGTTTACAGTGGTTGTGTCATTTCAGCCCCTTTCTGTATGCTGTGTTATAAGGATGATATGCAAACAGTCAATGGATCTGTGCCCCTTGTTTAGGCTTAAACATAGAATTTATAAAAAGTGGGTCTCCTGTCTGGTGGACTCTTCATGGCCACGTGTAATACTCCATATTCCCAGCAGTGGCCGCTGCAGTGATACGAGTGGTAAGAGATTGTTCTGGCAGGACCTGCTATTTTCTATGGTTCCTCGTGGGCCAGTACTCATAGTTTAAGGTCGTTTCCTGGGTTCTGGAAGGAAAACCATAAGCAGCCCATTAATAGACCATAGACAATCATAACTCACGGCTAAGGAGATCTCCAGGCCCAGGTCTTGTAGTCGGAGCGATTCCAATTAAAAACTATTAGATAAGTGAAATATATCCAAGAAAGTAGCAGCATGATGAATCCTGACTACAAGATAGCAATACCAAGCTGTTGCTCGCAGCTCCGGCTTACTTAATACTGCCTTGACATGAGTGCTCAGCGCAGGAGCGCCACAGAATACCGAATATCATCATCATCCTGCTGCTTACTGCCAAGTAGACAAACTGTGTCTTATCATATGTTCTCTGCTGGATTACTAGAAGTTCTTGTCTTGTATATATCTTAGATTGTATCTGTGTTTGAACCTGCCGTCTTGTATTTTTGTGTTTTGGGTTTTTTCCCCTGTTTTTTTGTGATTTTGTTTAAAATTCTGTTAAAGAAGAGCTCTACCAAAAGCTTAAAGGGAACCTTGCCTCAAGACCGACCTCCTCTTCTTAATACTGTTCTGATTTTTAGGTCTCGGAAAATGTTTTGTATCTTTACTGTAGCCAGAACTGATACAGAGCTCCAAAGCCTCTACTGTGAGATTCCATGAGGATAACTGCTCCCAGTGTGTTGATACAGGAGCTGTAAGACAACCTCTTATCATTCTAAAAATTTCAGATCAAACGTTAGATGGGATTTTTTTCCACTAAAAATAAGTGTAATGGTTTCTTTATTTTGTGAGCCAATGGACATATAATTTCTTCTGCCGATTGTATCTGAGGCTGTTATAGAGCGAGATAAGTTGCGTTCTGTGATGCTATAGATTTATTAAATTTGGAGCAGAGTAAACACTGAACTGGACCCTTAAGAGAGGCTCAATGGGTCCTGATTGCTCCACCCACTCAAAATGATTGACGGTGCAGTTCTGGGCAGATAATAGGAACAATCTTGCTTGACAATCATCCAATGGAGTAATCTGATTGTCAAAAATCCAGTGTGAGTGGGGTCATCAGGAATCTCACTGTTGATCAGAAGTCTTTTCTGATCACTAAGTTTGGGTGGGGAGATCAGGACTCACTGTTGATCACTAAGCGTGGGCGGGTTGATCAGAAGTCTTTGCTGATCACTAAGTGTGGGTGGGGAGATCAGGACTCACTGTTGATCACTATGCATGGGTGATCAGGACTCTTTGCTGATCACTAAGTGTGGGCGGGGTGATCAGGACTCTTTGCTGATCACTAAGCATGGGTGGGGTGATCAGGGCTCTTTGCTGATCACTAAGCGTGGGCGGGGTGATCAGGACTCTTGATCACTAAGCGTGGGCGGGGTGGTCAGGCCTCTTGATCACTAAGCGTGGGCGGGGTGATCAGGCCTCTTGATCACTAAGCGTGGGCGGGGTGGTCAGGACTCTTGATCACTAAGCGTGGGCGGGGTGGTCAGGACTCTTGATCACTAAGCGTGGGCGGGGTGGTCAGGACTCTTGATCACTAAGCGTGGGCGGGGTGGTCAGGACTCTTGATCACTAAGCGTGGGCGGGGTGGTCAGGACTCTTGATCACTAAGCGTGGGCGGGGTGGTCAGGACTCTTGATCACTAAGCGTGGGCGGGGTGGTCAGGACTCTTGATCACTAAGCGTGGGCGGGGTGGTCAGGGCTCTTGATCACTAAGCGTGGGCGGGGTGGTCAGGGCTCTTGATCACTAAGCGTGGGCGGGGTGGTCAGGGCTCTTGATCACTAAGCGTGGGCGGGGTGGTCAGGACTCTTGATCACTAAGCGTGGGCGGGGTGGTCAGGACTCTTGATCACTAAGCGTGGGCGGGGTGGTCAGGACTCTTGATCACTAAGCGTGGGCGGGGTGGTCAGGACTCTTGATCACTAAGCGTGGGCGGGGTGGTCAGGACTCTTGATCACTAAGCGTGGGCGGGGTGGTCAGGACTCTTGATCACTAAGCGTGGGCGGGGTGGTCAGGACTCTTGATCACTAAGCGTGGGCGGGGTGGTCAGGACTCTTGATCACTAAGCGTGGGCGGGGTGGTCAGGACTCTTGATCACTAAGCGTGGGCGGGGTGGTCAGGACTCTTGATCACTAAGCGTGGGCGGGGTGGTCAGGACTTTTGATCACTAAGCGTGGGCGGGGTGGTCAGGACTCTTGATCACTAAGCGTGGGCGGGGTGGTCAGGACTCTTTGTTGATCACTAAGCGTGGGCGGGGTGATTAGGACTCTTTGTTGATCACTAAGCGTGGGCGGGGTGATTAGGACTCTTTGATCACTAAGCGTGGGCTGGGTGATTAGGACTCTTTGTTGATCACTAAGCGTGGGCTGGGTGATTAGGACTCTTTGTTGATCACTAAGCGTGGGCTGGGTGATTAGGACTCTTTGTTGATCACTAAGCGTGGGCTGGGTGATTAGGACTCTTTGATCACTAAGCGTGGGCTGGGTGATTAGGACTCTTTGTTGATCACTAAGCGTGGGCTGGGTGATTAGGACTCTTTGATCACTAAGCGTGGGCTGGGTGATTAGGACTCTTTGTTGATCACTAAGCGTGGGCTGGGTGATCAGGGCTCTTTGTTGATCACTAAGCGTGGGCGGGGTGATCATGGCTCTTTGTTGATCACTAAGCGTGGGCGGGGTGATCAGGTCTGCGGTTCACAGACCGACCATGACCATCCTTATGAGCACTTACCGACAATCCCTTTCTATGGGCGGAGTAATCAGAACTCCTACTGTCTTACGTAGTTGTCTTTTCAGATTTACTCTGCTGTAGTTAATATCCTACAACCCTCAATATCCCAGCACTCAGCTTTTCCAGCTCAGATACATTAGGGCAGTAGTAACCACCTGAGAGGTTCACATTGAAGGCATCCTGTGATTAGGACTCTCCCCGCACCCTCAATGACCGGATACCCACAACCCTGATAATCTTTCTGCACATATTACAGATTGTGGTGGAGAGGGTTTACAATTACAAATCCTCTGTTACAGGTAAGATTTTGAGGCTTTTGGGTTGAGTTCTACTTTAATTCTGATCTCTCCTAATTTCTGTATTCGAGTTTTCGGTTGAGATGAAATGTTGTACAATCGATGTTAGACCATGTTGACTTGTTGAAGTTGCCGTGCTGCTTTTATAAGAGTCTCTATGTTTTCTAGAAGATGAAAGTCATGACATGAATTCACTGTGTAACCTGCATTAAAGCAATGAAACCCTGGAGAAACCCCGACTCTGCTCCTCACTTACTGCGCTGCGTCCTCTATACTGACTACAGGACAGGATGTATATACAGCTTCATAGGGGTTTGGGCACTAACCTAGAAGGTAAGGAACTGAGGGCTGGTATCAAAGTCTTAAGTGCTTAAAGGGTTTGTCCAGGATTACCAAACCTTGTCTACATTCCTTTAAAAATGCAAAAACAGCACCACACCGGTCTGTAGGTTGTGCCTGGTATTGCAGTTTGTAATGTATGGGGATGACCGACCTGCAATACTACACATAATTAGGTGAAGCACCAATTTTGGAGGGATCTGTCAGAAGCTTAATTATAATCACAGTTGCCCCCAAAAGCGCACAGCACCCTTTAAACAGGTTCTCTCGTAGCCGACCCCATTGTGATGTCAATGAAAGTCAAATGACCCCTTAGACTAGGAGTCCTCCCAATCATCACCTGCACTATACAGTGACATCACTGATGGTACGAGAGCGACTTAAGCTGCAGATTGTGATGTCATCACTGGAGATCTATCTGATTGGTCAGTTGCAATCACTGTGTTATCAAAGTTTCTGGATCACTGAAAGCCACAGGATCTCATTGGGCAGAGAACTTTTGGGCAGGTGCTCCAAAAACAAAAATTACAACCGTTTTGTATTTAAGAGTCTTTATTCATAAAACTGACTTTTTATATATGTTTCTCATACATGTTACATCACATGACCATCAGGCCAGGTACAGTATAGGTAATTTACATAACAAATCCACAGTCACATGATCACTAATCGTCAAAAGGAAAGAATAATTTTCTAACTCGTATCAATTATATAAACGATCAAGCCCCTGGCAGCTAGCGGTCAATGCATTAGCATCCACCCTTCATTCAAAAGTCCCGCCCCTGCGGAGCCCATCACTGCTGAGGTGCGCCGTCACACGGGGTTAATGCGACACCCCAATAAATCACATCCACTTTTCTTTTCAAAAATTCATTGAAAAATGTTTTCCCAAAGAAATTACTAAATTCTGTGCTTGTAAAAACGGATGTACAGTTAAAGGGGTTGGTTAGGAATGACTATTGATGGTCGTGTCCTCATGGAATGGAATTGCAAATGATGGGAGGTTTGTATCAGTAGTTACTCTGCGAGTCAATGTCCAACCTATTAAAAAGCCTTGACCAGAGGTTTCAGCCAAATTAAGAGAAGAGAAATTTGCAATTTTACATCTAATAGTGGTCCCTCCGTATATTCCCTTTTTATGCTCTACATATGGTGTGACACAGGATTTCTTTATATTAAAGGGGCTCATCCCATAAACGACATCCATTCCCCATATATGTAGTCATCATGATGGTTAAAATCACTATCCACATCAATGTCTCCCATCAATGTGTGAACAGAGAGCTCAGGAAGTGTTATCATCAGGACATCGGAACAAAGAACCTGTAACTTGTTACATTTCTTACAATGTTACTTAAAGGGGAAGTCTGCATCATGTTAGTGACCTTATCGGAGGATGAGCTCAATGTGCGTATGTGAACTGGGGCAACCAAGACTATAAAGCAGAGGAACATCAACTGCTTACCCCCATGTTATGCAGAGTAAAATCTCCTCTATCTGGCAACCCCTCACCAGTGTCTTTCTATGACATCAGATGACAAATGATGATAGAATTCCCCTTTAATAGTGTTCCCATTTAGGACAATTATGGATTGGATTGGTTCCAGTATCAAGGAAGACCCGACTTTTATGGGACTATGAAGTATTGGCTTAAAGCAAGTTGCTTAGAGCCATAGAGACGAGGCATAGTGCCACGTGTGCCCAGCCACCACCTCCTCAACCACAGCTCATAGATGCAGGTCCTGTAATTGAATTTGCCATAAATGCCCCAGATGGGAATACCCCATAATAACACATGCGTCGTTCATGTTTCCCGCACTAGTTTCCAAAAAGTATGGAGCGTTTCCTCCTCCCTCCTCTTGGCACCAGTGATCCGGACTGATCGGCTCTCACTATATCCCGCATGGGACTGCGCTCCTCGCTGCTGTCTTCTGAGCTGGAACTGGAGCTGTCGGACTGTGATTGTCCCATAGCCCGTTCTGGCTTCTCCTCAATGCCAGGGTTCCTGCATGGTAGTGGCGCCCCCTGGCACTGCCTCCTGTTCAGCGATCTCATGGTAGCATTGACCGGTGCTGCCGCCATACATTCAGCGGCCGCTTTGTCACAGGCACAAACCAACTTGTCACAAATGCTCCATCCAACACCTGTATCAGAGAGGACAGACATACATGAGTGCAGGTCATGGTCACATCTACTGTACAGCCCCCCACCCCTCCCATTGGCCCCGGTGGGATGAAACAGGTTTTAAAGGGGTTTTCCTACAAATGACACCTATAAGAGGGGAAAACCTCACTAATCATCACTGAGGTCCAGACCGTTGATTCCCCCAGTGAAAAAAGTTTTTTCCTGGGTGCCCTATTTTAATAGACTAGTGGCCTCGATGCTCAGCCAGCGCTCCATTCCCTTCTCCGAGATGAAATAGTTGCCCTCCATTCATATGGGACTTGTGATCCCCTATTCTCCTGATCGATGAGGGTCCACATTCTGTTGTTAGGAGATTCACCCTACATAAGTGAGGAAAACCCCTTCAACGAAGGGAGGCTGTCACTGCTGTAAATACAATACACTATAACTTTATTGATCCCTTTTGGGAAATTGAGTAGTACACAACTGTCTGTATATGTAAGGGGGACATATACAATATATTTATCAGGACATAGCAGACCTTCATATTCTGAATGGTAGATCCAATTCCGTCCGATACAACCTTGGCTTACAAATAGATTAGAAGCCTGTCTAGGAGTTGTACAACTTTTTAGCCAATAAAAAAAGCTATGGATTGACCATTTATGATATGATTGGACAGAAAGTTGCACATGTCCAGTAGAGGGTGTCTCCGTTTAAGTAGCATTTGCTTTAGCACAAGGAAAGATTTTGGGTCTCCGATCAACACCATCGCAAAAAAGGTAAATTATGAGAGGTCCCCTTAAGAATCCATTCTCTCTATGTATAATCCTTGTACCCTAAAACCACAAACCTATGTTACACTACACAAGGTTTTAGCTTAAAAAAAGTGAGTTGGAACAAAACAGATACTGTGTTACTCCAAGTGCAGGTCCTCAGGGGTGGAGCCTAACGTGTCTTTTTGACACAATGTTTCATATACCACGCCCATGAGGTGTTAATGCACTTGGCTTGACTTGGTCTATCATTTATACTCATAGTATCCCTTTAACAAAAAGCAAAGAGTTAATGTATAGAAAATGTTGCTTACATGTCGGCTTGTGTTCCACGCACACGACCTCTGACCTGATGTTGCTGTCTGGGGCGCAGCCTAATTTCTTCAGGTGCTCGATGCAGCATTGATGGGAGAAGCAGCAGCTGATGGTGAGAACAGAGCAGAACCGTGTGGGGTCACAATGTACAGTGTGATGCACCTCATCATCATAATAACTTATACATGTCATGTAACATGGTGTACAAGGAGCATTTCGGATATTTGGCAGCTATTTTCCATTATGGGATCCACGGCCAGGGATAACCATTTTTAGATTTTGATACATCAGACACTTTGAGACACGGAGATACCTAACATGTTTGTGATTTGTTACTTTTTATTACGTTTTACATCAATTCTAGGGCAAAGGGGGTGATTTTCATTTTTAGTGGGATTTTTATAATTTTTTTTTTTAAAATAACATTTTGGTTTTTAACTGATTTTTAGACCCTCTAGTGCAGTGATGGCAAACCTTTTTGACACTGAGTGCCCAAACTACAACCAAAACCCACATATTTTTCGCAAAGTACCAATGCGACAATTTAAGCAGTAACTTATTACTCCCTGCTCTGTCACAGGTTTAAATTGTATAGGCACCTGAGGACACCAATACAGTAGAAAGAAGGAGAAGAAGTTTGGATTATTATTGTAGCGTCCTTCTAGGGTCCTGGGCTGCAAGAGGCCTTGAGTCCTGTCTGGCAAACTCTGCCCTGGGGTGATGGCAAGTGTGCCCATAGAGAGGGCTCTGAGTGCCACCTCTGGCACCCGTGCCATAGGTTCGCCACCACTGCTCTAGGGTACTTTAGACTGATCATTTCTCCCACTACTGTATTAAAAGGGTTAATACTTCGCGGTGGTATTGGCGATATGCGGCAAACCCCACCACTGAATGAAGAAGGCTCAGCAACTCTTGTGAAGGGGTTAATACCATATCAGGATTGTGTTTACAGAAAAAACAGAACCAGAGATACATTTACAGTTGGAATTGAGATCAGTATTTAAAAATCTCACTGTAACATTCTCCTCTTTCATATGACATCAGAATTGTGTTTGTAGGTGCCACAGTTCAGGGGATATAGCCGTTTAAAGTGGGACAGAGTCTTGATGTGTATATAGCTGCTATCTGAACAGGGCAGGTACAAATTGGACATGTGTTATAGCCGTATGGCTACAGGGACACAATGTGCAATAAGGAATTCACATTGTGTTTGTATCCTGTCCTCACAGTCAATATTCCACCAGGAGTCCACTACAAAAGCCGGGGTTACACCAGGTGGACCCCTGTATATCTTACAGTTTTGTAGGTGTAGAGGGGGGGGGTCCTGGGTGCCGGGGTCCTACCTGTCCATGACATCTTTGGGGTTCCCAGTCCCCTCCTGACCACAGTAGCAGCCGTATGACTCATACTCCTCCGGGCATCGGCCGGTCAGGCAGTACAGCATCTCTCCGAGCAGCGGCAGGTCACTCATCACGTTCCCGTCTTCCTGTACTCGTTGGAAGTGGAATCTGTCACAGACTAAGATGAAGAAAACAAATAATTCAGGCATTTCCTATATTTCCTTCTGTCTAAACTAAAAGAACACAAGTAAAAAACAAGGGTTAATTTTATTGGATCTCCTAGCACCGGTATTCCTAACCGGAGCTTTGGATTTTTGACCTGGTGCCCTTGGGTGCTGGTAACATTCACCACCTCATTGCATGGACATGTATGAACACTATGGCCGCGCTGGGAACTGTCTGTAGCTGTAAGATGCTGGGGTTACTTACCAGAGCCGGCAATGGCACTGGACATAAAGGGGCAAGTGCCCGAGGCCCAGAGCTTCTGGGGGGGCCCCACAGAACTCCCCACACTCGGGATTGGCTGTAGAGGAGCAGGGGGTGTCGCTAAGCCAAGTGATGGGTGTTTTCATATATTTGAAAAGGTCACATGGAGGAGCTGTTCCCCAAGGGTGGGGGGGGGACTGCTCCTTTCCAGTCCCTCCCATTTGGCAACTGCCAACAGCAGATGCTAATGAAAGGTACAATATAACATATCTTTTTTTCTGTAAAACCAATTTTTTTATACAAAAACACTTTGGCAGTGTATGTACTATGCTCTGTGGGGACTGGAGGAGTGCTAAAAATGGGTCTCCTGGTGACAGGTTCCCTTTAAGGGAAGTCTACCGTCTGGAGTTTACGTCGCCAGATCTTGAGGTGGTTCCTTGTGTTGCTCTTGCAGGAACCTGGGCCTGTGTTTAATGGGGTCTTAGTATTCGGACCCCACTATTCAAACTTTCAGCTCCCTCTAGTGTTGACTGTATATAGCCGAAATTAAAAAGATTGTCGCCATATACCCGAAGAACTAGTAACAAACACCTATAGATTACCCCTGTACAGGACCTTTAAATTAACCTCTTCACGTCCTCCTGTGCCTGACGCAGGCTTTCCCGAGGCTTCTGCCATTGTTCTCTCTTTTCTAGCAGATTATAAGGTCCTGTGGGAGTCCTCTGCACTGCTGAGGGCGACGCTGTGACCTGATAAAATCCTGGACTTCCAGGCATTGTCATTGTGCGGATACATTGTATCCCTGGAGATGGTGCGATGTATCTCATCTGTCCTCCAGTCTGGCGGCTTCATACCATTCCCTGTCACTTCCAATAGACCTGTGAGACCTCCGGAAGTCTCTGGGATGACTCTGAGCCTCCCGCTTCATCTCATTTCCAGGCCGAGGCTCGTTCTACAGCGTTTATATCTTTACAGCAATTAAGAGCCCAATTACTGCACCCGGCCGAGTCTCAGAGAGATTCCCAGACACAAACTAATTATCTGCCAGGGATGGAGTCTCCTCGTGTCCTTCAGTCACCTTCACTCACTGCTGCCCTGTCCTCCCCTCTGGACAGATCATATCACTGAGGAATATGCACTAGACTGCCCTGTGCTGCAAAGTGTATAACTGCTGCTAACTGACAACAGTATTATAGTAGTTATATTCTTGTACATAGGGGGCAGTATTATAGTAGTTCTATTACTGTACATAGGGGGCAGTATTATAGTAGTTATATTCTTGTACATAGGGGGCAGTATTATAGTAGTTATATTCCTGTACATAGGGGGCAGTATTATAGTAGTTATATTCTTGTACATAGGGGGCAGTATTATAGTAGTTATATTCTAGTACATAGGGGACAGTATTATAGTAGTTATATTCTTGTACATAGGGGGCAGTATTATAGTAGTTATATTCCTGTACATAGGGGGCAGTATTATAGTAGTTATATTCTTGTACATAGGGGGCTGTATTATAGTAGTTATATTCCTGTACATAGGGAGCAGTATTATAGTAGTTATATTCCTGTACATAGGGGGCAGTATTATAGTAGTTATATTCTTGTACATAGGGGGCAGTATTATAGTAGTTATATTCCTGTACATAGGGAGCAGTATTATAGTAGTTATATTCCTGTACATAGGGGGCAGTATTATAGTAGTTATATTCCTGTACATAGGGGGCAGTATTATAGTAGTTATATTCTTGTACATAGGGGGCAGTATTATAGTAGTTATATTCCTGTACATAGGGGGCAGTATTATAGTAGTTATATTCTTGTACATAGGGGGCAGTATTATAGTAGTTATATTCTTGTACATAGGGGGCAGTATTATAGTAGTTATATTCCTGTACATAGGGGGCAGTATTATAGTAGTTATATTCCTGTACATAGGGGGCAGTATTATAGTAGTTATATTCCTGTACATAGGGGGCAGTATTATAGTAGTTATATTCCTGTACATAGGGGGCAGTATTATAGTAGTTATATTCTTGTACATAGGGGGCAGTATTATAGTAGTTATATTCTTGTACTTAGGGGGCAGTATTATAGTAGCTATATTCTTGTACATAGGGGGCAGTATTATAGTAGTTATATTCTTGTACACAGGGGCAGTATTATAGTAGTTATATTCCTGTACACAGGTGGCAGTATTATAGTAGTTATATTCTTGTACATAGGGGGCAGTATTATAGTAGTTATATTCTGGTACATAGGGGGCAGTATTATAGTAGTTATATTCTGGTACATAGGGGGCAGTATTATAGTAGTTATATTCTTGTACATAGTGGGCAGTATTATAGTAGTTATATTCTTGTACATAGGGGGCAGTATTATAGTAGTTATATTCTTGTACATAGGGGGCAGTATTTTAGTAGTTATATTCTTGTACATAGGGGCAGTATTATAGTAGTTATATTCTTGTACATAGGGGGCAGTATTATAGTAGTTATATTCCTGTACATAGGGGGCAGTATTATAGTAGTTATATTCCTGTACATAGGGGGCAGTATTATAGTAGTTATATTCCTGTACATAGGGACAGTATTATAGTAGTTATATTCCTGTACATAGGGGGCAGTATTATAGTAGTTATATTCCTGTACATAGGGGGCAGTATTATAGTAGTTATATTCCTGTACATAGGGGGCAGTATTATAGTAGTTATATTCCTGTACATAGGGGGCAGTATTATAGTAGTTATATTCTTGTACATAGGGGGCAGTATTATAGTAGTTATATTCTTGTACTTAGGGGGCAGTATTATAGTAGCTATATTCTTGTACATAGGGGGCAGTATTATAGTAGTTATATTCTTGTACACAGGGGCAGTATTATAGTAGTTATATTCCTGTACACAGGTGGCAGTATTATAGTAGTTATATTCTTGTACATAGGGGGCAGTATTATAGTAGTTATATTCTGGTACATAGGGGGCAGTATTATAGTAGTTATATTCTGGTACATAGGGGGCAGTATTATAGTAGTTATATTCTTGTACATAGGGGGCAGTATTATAGTAGTTATATTCTTGTACATAGGGGGCAGTATTATAGTAGTTATATTCTTGTACATAGGGGGCAGTATTATAGTAGTTATATTCTTGTACATAGGGGGCAGTATTTTAGTAGTTATATTCTTGTACATAGGGGCAGTATTATAGTAGTTATATTCTTGTACATAGGGGGCAGTATTATAGTAGTTATATTCTTGTACATAGGGGGCAGTATTATAGTAGTTATATTCTTGTACATAGGGGGCAGTATTATAGTAGTTATATTCCTGTACATAGGGGGCAGTATTATAGTAGTTATATTCTTGTACATAGGGGGCAGTATTATAGTAGTTATATTCTTGTACATAGGGGGCAGTATTATAGTAGTTATATTCTTGTACATAGGGGGCAGTATTATAGTAGTTATATTCTTGTACATAGGGGGCAGTATTATAGTAGTTATATTCTTGTACATAGGGGGCAGTATTATAGTAGTTATATTCTTGTACATAGGGGGCAGTATTATAGTAGTTATATTCTTGTACATAGGGGGCAGTATTATAGTAGTTATATTCCTGTACATAGGGGGCAGTATTATAGTAGTTATATTCTTGTACATAGGGGGCAGTATTATAGTAGTTATATTCTTGTACATAGGGGGCAGTATTATAGTAGTTATATTCTTGTACATAGGGGGCAGTATTATAGTAGTTATATTCCTGTACATAGGGGGCAGTATTATAGTAGTTATATTCTTGTACATAGGGGGCAGTATTATAGTAGTTATATTCTTGTACATAGGGGGCAGTATTATAGTAGTTATATTCTTGTACATAGGGGGCAGTATTATAGTAGTTATATTCTTGTACATAGGGGGCAGTATTATAGTAGTTATATTCTTGTACATAGGGGGCAGTATTATAGTAGTTATATTCTTGTACATAGGGGGCAGTATTATAGTAGTTATATTCTTGTACATAGGGGGCAGTATTATAGTAGTTATATTCTTGTACATAGGGGCAGTATTATAGTAGTTATATTCTTGTACATAGGGGGCAGTATTATAGTAGTTATATTCTTGTACATAGGGGGCAGTATTATAGTAGTTATATTCTTGTACATAGGGGGCAGTATTATAGTAGTTATATTCTTGTACATAGGGGGCAGTATTATAGTAGTTATATTCTTGTACATAGGGGGCAGTATTATAGTAGTTATATTCCTGTACATAGGGGGCAGTATTATAGTAGTTATATTCTTGTACATAGGGCGCAGTATTATAGTAGTTATATTCTTGTACATAGGGCGCAGTATTATAGTAGTTATATTCTTGTACATAGGGGGCAGTATTATAGTAGTTATATTCCTGTACATAGGGGGCAGTATTATAGTAGTTATATTCTTGTACATAGGGGGCAGTATTATAGTAGTTATATTCCTGTACATAGTAGGCAGTATTATAGTAGTTATATTCTTGTACATAGGGGGCAGTATTATAGTAGTTATATTCCTGTACATAGGGGGCAGTATTATAGTAGTTATATTCTTGTACATAGGGGGCAGTATTATAGTAGTTATATTCTTGTACATAGGGGGCAGTATTATAGTAGTTATATTCTTGTACATAGGGGGCAGTATTACAGTAGTTATATTCCTGTACATAGGGGGCAGTATTATAGTAGTTATATTCTTGTACATAGGGGGCAGTATTATAGTAGTTATATTCTTGTATATAGGAGGCAGTATTATAGAAGTTATATTCCTGTACATAGGGGGCAGTATTATAGTAGTTATATTCTTGTACATAGGGGGCAGTATTATAGTAGTTATATTCTTGTACATAGGGGGCAGTATTATAGTAGTTAAATTCTTGTACATAGGGGGCAGTATTATAGTAGTTATATTCCTGTACATAGGAGGCAGTATTATAGTAGTTATATTCTTGTACATAGGGGGCAGTATTATAGTAGTTATATTCTTGTATATAGGAGGCAGTATTATAGAAGTTATATTCCTGTACATAGGGGGCAGTATTATAGTAGTTATATTCTTGTACATAGGGGGCAGTATTATAGTAGTTATATTCTTGTACATAGGGGGCAGTATTATAGTAGTTATATTCTTGTACATAGGGGGCAGTATTATAGTAGTTATATTCTTGTACATAGGGGGCAGTATTATAGTAGTTAAATTCTTGTACATAGGGGGCAGTATTATAGTAGTTATATTCTTGTACATAGGGGGCAGTATTATAGTAGTTATATTCTTGTACATAGGGGGCAGTATTATAGTAGTTATATTCTTGTACATAGGGGGCAGTATTATAGTAGTTATATTCCTGTACATAGGGGGCACTATTATAGTAGTTATATTCTTGTACATAGGGGGCAGTATTATAGTAGTTATATTCTTGTACATAGGGGGCAGTATTATAGTAGTTATATTCCTGTACATAGGAGGCAGTATTATAGTAGTTATATTCTTGTACATAGGGGGCAGTATTATAGTAGTTATATTCTTGTACATAGGGGGCAGTATTATAGTAGTTAAATTCTTGTACATAGGGGGCAGTATTATAGTAGTTATATTCCTGTACATAGGAGGCAGTATTATAGTAGTTATATTCTTGTACATAGGGGGCAGTATTATAGTAGTTATATTCTTGTACATAGGGGGCAGTATTATAGTAGTTATATTCTTGTACATAGGGGGCAGTATTATAGTAGTTATATTCTTGTACATAGGGGGCAGTATTATAGTAGTTATATTCCTGTACATAGGGGGCACTATTATAGTAGTTATATACTTGTACATAGAGGGCAGTATTATAGTAGTTATATTCCTGTACATAGGGGACAGTATTATAGTAGTTATATTCTTGTACATAGGGGGCATTATTATAGTAGTTATATTCTTGTACATAGGAGGCAGTATTATAGTAGTTATATTCTTGTACATAGGGGGCAGTATTATAGTAGTTATATTCTTGTACATAGGGGGCAGTATTATAGTAGTTATATTCTTGTATATAGGGGGCAGTATTATAGTAGTTATATTCTTGTACATAGGGGGCAGTATTATAGTAGTTATATTCTTATACATAGGGGGCAGTATTATAGTAGTTATATTCCTGTACATAGGGGGCAGTATTATAGTAGTTATATTCTTGTACATAGGGGGCAGTATTATAGTAGTTATATTCTTGTACATAGGGGGAGTATTATAGTAGTTATATTCTTGTACATAGGGGGCAGTATTATAGTAGTTATATTCCTGTACATAGGGGGCAGTATTATAGTAGTTATATTCTTGTACATATAGGGTAGTGTTATATTATACATAGACCTTTTCATCGAAGATATTTTCCTCAGACATGGGTCTCCTGGGGTTAGAAAAACTCTTAATTTAAAGCCCCCAAAATGTGATCATTTGAGAATGAAATATATTTTAGACAAATCTTCTGCTCACCTTGCTCCACTGATTCCCCTTCCGTAGTTGCAGGGAGAGGAGGTGCCGCTGATCGTAAGGTACTTTCTTCCATTAACTTGAATCCTGACTCTGCAGATCACAGGTTATTTTATAGGAATGCAAAAAATGATCACTAATGAATAATTAAAATAAAACATTTTCAATATTTTTAGCCTTGGACATAACAACCCTGTAAACAATGGAGAAGATTCCCAAATAACAGACTTCCTGCTCTGCTGCTATTAGTTAAGACTTCCTGTTCTGACTCCGCCCCCAATATTGAGCTCTCGGGAATCTCCAGTCATTACCATTTTAGTAATTTGACTCTCTTGTAATTTTTTTTTATTATCTTGTAAATTTTTTTTTTTTTTTACTTACTTGTGGGTGTTATGTTGGACGGCAGAGAAATGCCTGAAACACAAGGTTAGAAATTATTCTATTAAAGGTTCTATCACGTAACAATGTTATCTCTTAAAGGGGTTCCCAGAGTTGATCCAAATAAAGCTTGTTGATGTGATCCCTTTGTATATGTATATATACCATGCAACTTATCACCTCCGATTATTTGCTTCCTTGCTCTCCTTGTTTACATTAATTGTCTTAAAGTAAAAAAATATATTTTAAAAATTCAATAAGCTTTATTTATATCCACTTTTTAAACACCCTCTGTGAACAAACTTGCCTTGAGCTGTTGGCATTAAATTGCTGAAGACGTCACTAGGACCTGAAACGGGGAAAAAAAAAAGAAGTTTTGAGAGTTTTACTTACACATTTAAAGGGTTTTTCTTTATAAAAACCTCTTTGAGCAGTAAGGGGTGGGGTTGTACTTTGAGGGAGCACTAAAAAAAAAATTCTTACTTTCAGAATTGGCGACTGCTGTGTCTCTGCTTGAAGGATCTGTAAACACAGGGGGACACAACAAAATGTCATGACATGAATTTAGTTTTGTTTTTGAACAAGACTGAACAATCCCTTTAAGATACAACATTTAGAACACTGTGTTTGTGGTAAAATTAATTGGAATTTTTTGGACCCAAAACGTGGCCATATTAGAACAATGTACAAATAGTCTCCTCTATTTCCAGGTTCAAATCAACTCCTTACCCTCTATTTTTGGGGTGCCTTCTGATCCAGCTGTAAAACGACATAAAAACATCCAGTTACTTGTTACACAATATAAATTCCATGTAAACCGTTCCTTTTTCTGCTAGAATTTGAAGATCGGGCGTCAAGAGTTCAGGGAAAGGCCATGAAGCCGCTGTCATTTTCACATCTTTTTATTGATTTCTGTTCTTAGCATTTTTGGTAATAATCGTATGAAATTAGAAGTTCCCATCTTCCGTTTACCAGAAGAGGGCGTGGCCACTTCTTACATTACTTGGGAAATCCTATTACTTCCACCAGGGACAATCACTCTTCATGGAGTCATGGAGGTCCTGATCTATCTCCTATCTATCTCATATCTATCTCATATCTATCTATCTATCTATCTATCTCATATCTATCTATCTATCTCATATCTATCTATCTATCTCCTATCTATCTATCTCATATCTATCTATCTATCTATCTCATATCTATCTATCTATCTCCTATCTATCTATCTCATATCTATCTATCTATCTATCTATCTCATATCTATCTATCTCCTATCTATCTATCGCATATCTATCTATCTATCTATCTCATATCTATCTATCTCCTATCTATCTATCTATCTATCTATCTCATATCTATCTATCTATCTCCTATCTATCTATCTCATATCTATCTATCTATCTATCTCATATCTATCTATCTATCTCCTATCTATCTATCTCATATCTATCTATCTATCTATCTCATATCTATCTATCTCCTATCTATCTATCGCATATCTATCTATCTATCTATCTCATATCTATCTATCTATCTATCTCATATCTATCTATCTATCTCCTATCTATCTATCTCATATCTATCTATCTATCTATCTATCTCATATCTATCTATCTCCTATCTATCTATCGCATATCTATCTATCTCATATCTATCTATCTCATATCTATCTATCTATCTATCTCATATCTATCTATCTCATATCTATCTATCTATCTCCTATCGATCTATCTCCTATCTATCTATCTATCTATCTATCTCATATCTATCTATCTATCTCATATCTATCTATCTATCTCATATCGATCTATCTCCTATCGATCTATCTCCTATCGATCTATCTCCTATCTATCTATCTATCTATCTCTTATCTACACTCACCGGCCACTTTATTAGGTACACCTGTCCAACTGCTCGTTAACACTTAATTTCTAATCAGCCAATCACATGGCGGCAACTCAGTGCATTTAGGCATGTAGACATGGTCAAGACAATCTCCTGCAGTTCTCCCGAGCATCAGTATGGGGAAGAAAGGTGATTTGAGGCCTTTGAACGTGGCATGGTTGTTGGTGCCAGAAGGGCTGGTCTGAGTATTTCAGAAACTGCTGATCTACTGGGATTTTCACGCACAACCATCTCTAGGGTTTACAGAGAATGGTCCGAAAAAGAAAAAACATCCAGTGAGCGGCAGTTCTGTGGGCGGAAATGCCTTGTTGATGCCAGAGGTCAGAGGAGAATGGGCAGACTGGTTCGAGCTGATAGAAAGGCAACAGTGACTCAAATCACCACCCGTTACAACCAAGGTAGGCAGAAGAGCATCTCTGAATGCACAGTACGTCGAACTTTGAGGCAGATGGGCTACAGCAGCAGAAGACCACCCCGGGTGCCACTCCTTTCAGCTAAGAACAGGAAACTGAGGCTACAATTTGCACAAGCTCATCGAAATTGGACAGAAGAAGATTGGAAAAACGTTGCCTGGTCGGATGAGTCTCGATTTCTGCTGCGACATTCGGATGGTAGGGTCAGAATTTGGCGTCAACAACATGAAAGCATGGATCCATCCTGCCTTGTATCAGCGGTTCAGGCTGGTGGTGGTGGTGTCATGGTGTGGGGAATATTTTCTTGGCACTCTTTGGGCCCCTTGGTACAACGCCACAGCCTACCTGAGTATTGTTGCTGACCATGTCCATCCCTTTATGAGCACAATGTACCCTGTAACATCTGATGGCTACTTTCAGCAGGATAATGCGCCATGTCATAAAGCTGGAATCATCTCAGACTGGTTTCTTGAACATGACAATGAGGTCACTGGACACAAATGGCTCCACAGTCACCAGATCTCAATCCAATAGAGCATCTTTGGGATGTGGTGGAACGGGAGATTCGCATCATGGATGTGCAGCCGACAAATCTGCGGCAACTGTGTGATGCCATCATGTCAATATGGAGCAAAATCTCTGAGGAGCTTCCAGCACCTTGTTGTATCTATGCCACGAAGAATGGAGGCAGTTCTGAAGGCAAAAGGGGGTCCAACCCGTTACTAGCATGGTGTACCTAATAAAGTGGCCGGTGAGTGTATCTATCTCCATTCTCCTTCTCGTTTAGCTTTTTCTCTTTGAGTCCCTCCTCTTCCCCACTGCCTATCCATTCATCTTTCTATTTCTCCTTCATCTGCCTTTCCCTTTCTTTAAACTGTCTTTCTATCTTCCTCCCCCCCCCTCTGCCTCATTCTTTCTTTATTCCCTTTATATTCTGATGTCTCTCTAACTTCCACTTGTTTCCCTCTCTCTCTCTCTCTCTCTCTCTCTCTCTCTCTCACTTCTATCTTTTCCTCATTCTTTCTTTATTCCCCTTCTTTATAGTCTGACCTTTCTTCCTCTTGATTCCCCTTTCTCTTCCTTCCTTCTATCTTTTCCTGAGCTCTATCTTTTCTTGTACATGTGGTTTGCATGAAGCCTCACTATTAGATGTTTCTGAAAGCATTTCCTTTTTATGGGAGAAGTAAAATAAGAAAACATCCATCTTCTTCCCTCCTTTATGTTACTTTCAAGGTTAAAGTACAAAAAGAAAACTATTTCTATTCTTTGAAACTTTGCTGCTTTTATTCCTCCTTTTTTTTCTTCTTCTTTGTTTCTTATAAACTTGATACTTTACAAAAATAACCCTTTGATGTTCCTGATTCCGGTGACTTCTCTTTGTAGTCGGTGTCTGTGCTTCAGGGTGCAGCGTTGTGTAATGTTTAAGAATAAGCTTTAGGCGAGAGGAAAGTGAACTGAAGATGTTACTGACCTTCTGACGACTTTAACACCCGGCTACTGTACGGCAGCCTGCAACTTTTACTGCCCTAAGTTATGATGCTGAACCTGTGCACAGTGTGACCCCCTGGGGTTCATCTCCTGGCAGTCGCCTCATCATTTACAATTAGTTCTTTCTACTTTCTGTATTTCTCTTTTCATTCTACCGATTTCTTCTCTTCTCTCTCATTCTTTTTTTTTCTACCTTCTTTCCGAAATTTGCCATTCTCTCTTTTCCCCACTTCTCCCTTATTCAATCCCCTCCACCTTCTCTTCATCCTTGTGATGTCATTCTCTTCTACCTCTCTTCTTCCTCTTTTTCTCTCCACATTCTTTCTTTCTTCTCCTGCCTTTTTATTAGTCTGTCTTCCTTCACTCTCTCAAATTCTTTCTTCTTCTTTCCTTATCACTTTCTCTCCCTTATTTTATCTCTTTAGCTTCTATTCTCCCTCTTCCTCCTTCTCTCTGTTCTTCCTCTTTTCTCACATCCTCCTCTGCTCTTCTTTTCTCTATATTTTCTATTATGCTTCCATCTATCTTTTACTTCTTTCCTTCTTCCTTTCTTTCTTTCTTTCTCCTCTCCCTCTTCTTCTTTCTTTCCTTCACATTTCTCTTGTGCATGTCTCTTACACATTTCCTTGTCCTCCTCACACATAATTCTGTCTCCTATTCCTACCTTCTTGTTGTCTTCACTTGCCTTTCTTTTCCCCCTTCTTCCCACTTCTGTCTCACTTCCCCTTTCTATTTTCTCCCTTCTCTTCTCTTCCTTTCCTTTCCTTTCCCTTCTCTTCTTTTTTTTCCTTTGTCTCTTCTCATACCTTCACTCCCTTTCCATCCCTTCTCTCTCTTGTCTTCCCTTTCTCTTTTTCCTCCACTTCTCGCCCCTTCTCTTATCACCTTCTTCCCTTCTCTTCTTTTTTTCCTTTGTCTTTTCTCATACCTTCACTCCCTTTCCATCCCTTCTCTCTTGTCTTCCCTTCTCTCCCTTTCTCTTTTTCATCCACTTCTCCTCCCTTCTCTTATCACCTTCTTCCCTTCTCTTCTTCTGCCTCCCTCTCTCCTCTCCTCCTCTCTTCCTTTACTTTTTCTCTTCTCTCTTTCTTCCTTCTGTTCTCTTTCCTTATTTCCTCCTTTCTCTTCTTTTCTTCTGTTTTCTTTCTCTCCTTCTTCCTCCCTCTTCTTCTCTATATCAACATAATCATGCCTGTTCTTTCTACAATCTGCCACAGCTCATGAATCTGCCTATTACTTGACGAAGTGAAGGATAAAAACCATCTAAAAATACCACTGGCAGCTAGAAATACCTCCGCCTGCAGTCACCTGCGCAGCGTGTTGTGTCGCTGTGTATTACTTTTTCTTTCAGAGGCGTTTTGCCTGATTTATGGCAATGAGTGAGAAGTCTCACCAGCCTCATAGCAGCCATTACATTGGATTTCATCAATTTTATGAACTCTGGCTTCATGAGGCATGGAAACAACTGTGCAGCCGTGATGCGACTGTAACAGCAACACAGAAGTGAGCAATCACAAATCACTGGCAGGAGGAGAAGCTCCTATCACCTCTGTATAATCACATCATCCTGGCCATGAGGCCCCCTGACACGTGGAGCTAAATCCCTGGCACATCAATAATGTCACAACCTGCAGGTGCAATTATAATGCGGAGTGACCCTTATACACAACTCACCGACACCTTCTGATATCATGTCACACAATGCCTACTAACCTGTGACTTACCCGCTACATACAGAGATCTCACCACAAATGGGATTTATGGACCTGAACTTTAATAAGAGAAATACTTATTTTATATCAATTGTATCTATGTCATATCTGTCTATCACTAGGATTTACATCTTAGATAGAAAATAGATTGATGGACGGGTAAAGGATATTAAGATGTAAATCCGAGTGATAGATCATATATATCTTGAATATCTATCACCTGTTTCCATATCTGCAAGTGCTTTGCAATAAATCAGAATATCAGCAAGAAGTCATGACCTCAGGCTTATACTCGAGTATATACGGTACCTCTCAAATTCTTCTTTTTTTTTTAACATACCTTGTTGTAGGGGATAGATTTAACCCCTTAAGGCTGAAGCCACTTTTCACCTTCCTGACACGGCCCATTTTTTAAAATCTGACATGTGTCTATTTAAGTGGTTATAACTTTGGAACACTTTAACATATCCAGTTGATTTTGAGATTGTTTTTTCGTGACACATTGTACTTCATGTTGGTCGAGAAATTTAATCAATATGTTTGGTATTTATTTATGAAATAAATGGAAATTTGCCAAAAATTTTGAAAAAAACAATGTTTTCAAAATTCAAAATTTTCTACTTTTTGGAAAGTTAGTCATATCGCTAAAATAACTTGATAACTAACATTTTCCATATGTCTGCTTTAACTTGGCATCATTTTTCAAACATCTTTTCCTTTTTTTAGGATGTTAGGAGGCTTATAACTTTAGGTGCAATTTTACTGATTTTCACGAAAATCATCAAAACCTACTTTTGGAGGGTCAGTTTAGTTAGAAGTGACTTTATAAGGCCTACATGATAGAAAACCCCCACAAATGACACCATTTTAGAAACTACACCCCTCAAAATATTCAAAACAACCTTTGGGAATTTTGTTAACCCTTTGAGCGTTTCATGAGGGTGAAAGATAAATGAAAGTGAAATTACAGAAATGTAATTTTATCTTACAATAGATTCATTGAACACTAAAATTTGCACCTTCACAATGGGTTAAAAAGGAAAATGCATTTTACCATGTTTAAGGCAATTCCTCCTGAGCATGCCAATGCCCATTTTGTCACTGTACCCTGCTGTACGGGCACAGGGGCGCACTTGGAATGGAAAGAGCGTTGTTTCGTTTTTGCAGGGCAAATATGGCTGAAAAAGTTTTCATGTGTCAGGATGCATTTGGAGAGCCATAATGGTACCAAAACAGAGGAAAGCCCCAACAAGAGACACCATTCTGGAAAGTACACCCCTTGGAGAGTTTAGCAAGGTGTCATTTGTGTATTTGCCCAAACAGGTGTTTGATTCAATTAGGCCCCAAAAGGGAAAAAAGGTGAAAATGTTCTCAAAAAAGTCACTTTTACCCCAAATTTTTGTAAGCCACAAGGGATAAAAGATGAAACAACTCCCATAAATGTGTAAAACTATTTCTCCTAAGCACAGAACTGCACCACTTTTGCATATAAAGTGTTGTATGGGTACACAGTAGGGCTCAGAAGGGAAGGAGGGGCTTTGGCCTTTTAGAAGCCAGATTTGACAATCATCCATTACATGTGTCAGGATGCATTTGGAGAGCCCTAGTGGTACCAAAACAGAGGGGAACCCCAACAAGTGTCACCATTTTGGAAAGTGCACCCTTTGGAGAATTTAGCAAGGTGTAAGATGTGTATTTTCCCCCACAGGTGTTTGCTTCAATTAGGTCCCTAAAAGGAAAAAGATGGACATTTTCCCAAAAAAGTCACTTTTACGGCTAATTTTTGTATCCCATAAGGCATTAAAGATGAAACAACCCCAAAAAATGTGTACTAGCATTTCTCCCGAGTATAAAATTGCCCCACACATGCAAATAAAATGTTGTATGGGTACGCAGTGAAGCTCAGAAGGGAAAGAGGGGCGTTGGCCTTTTAGAAGCCAAATTTGACAAACATCCTTTACATGTGTCAGGATGCATTTAGATAGCCGTAGTGGTACCAAAACAGAGCGGAACCCCAACAAGTATCACCATTTTGGAAAGTACACCCCTTAGAGAATTTAGTAAGGTGTAATATGAGTATTTGTCCATAAAGGTGTTTGATTTAATTAGGGCTTAAATAGGACAAAGGTGAACATTTTCTTATAAAGGTCATTGTACCCCTAATTTTTTGTAGCCACAAGGGATAAAAAAAATGTAATAACCCCCCAAAATGTGTAAACCTATTTCTCTTGAGTGTAGAAGTACCCCACATGTGTATATAAAATGTTGTATGGGCGCACAGTAAAAGGAAAGGGGAATGTTTGCCTTTTAGAAGCCAAATTTGACAGAACTGTTTGACATGCATTTGGAGAGCCCTAGTGGTATAAAACAGAGAAGAATCCGAAAAGTGTCCCTAATTTTTGAACACACACCCCTTAGAGAATTTTGCAATGTGCAATATATGTATTTGCCCCTACAGGTGAATGATCCAATTAGGCCCTAAACATTAAAAAGGTGAAAATTTTTCTATAAATGTCACTTTACCCCTAATTTATGTAAGCCACAAGGGATAATATATTAAATAACCCCGAAAAAGGTGTAAAACTATTTCTCCCGAGTGTAGAAGTACCCCACATGTGCATATAAAATGCTTTATGGGCGCACAGTAGAGGAAAAGAGGGGTGTTTGTCTTTTAGAGGCCAAATTTGCAAGAAATCCTTCACATGTGTCAGGATACATTTGGAGAGCCGTAGTGGTACCAAAACAGAGGAAAACCCGAAAAGTGACCCTAATTGTTGAATGTAGACCCCTTGGGGAATTTAGCAAGGTGTAATATGTGGTGTAGTGTAATACACATGGTGAAATGAGCATTTGAACATACAGGTGGTTTCCAAATACGATGTGCGATGGAGTCCAAGATGGAAATTGCAATTATTTCTGGAACGTTCAGTGCCCGTTATGTGGCGCCCCTTATGAAATAATGTGGAGGGGTATAGGGAGCAACGTGACCTACCAGTTGTTACAATTATTCATTTTACTGAATTCACAATAGGTTGGGCGTGAATTTTGAATGTGTTGCGTATAAGGAGGTAGAATATACCAGGGGACCAACTAAACTTTTGTCACACTTGGAGTTGTCGCAGGTCTCTTAGTAGTATATAGTGTCCATCCTTAGTATATAGTGTCCATCCTTAGTATATAGTGTCCATCCTTAGTATATAGTGTCCATCCTTAGTATATAGTGTCCATCCTTAGTATATAGTGTCCATCCTAACTCCTCTTTTGGAACAGACTCTTTATTGAGTCTTACCATTAGAAGCAGCAGAATTCACCGGGAAAATGCTGTCCTGGCAAAATACAGGAACATCTAAACCAGAGGTACAGGGGCCCCGTCCTTCTTGTCCCAATATTAGTTTCCTAATATCTTCCTCTTGAAAACGGAGAAATGATACGGCAGGACCTGCACATTGGAAAAGCTCGTAAGAGTTGTACAGCATCATCTGTACAATGTGCACGGCCAGCGCTTTTGTACCATATCTTCGTTTTAGTAGGGAAATTATCGCCAAGTGTTGCTCTTATTCACCCTAGCGATGCCCATTGTGACGAATATTGCTGCTTTTAGCTGGACCAAATCGACCAGCCAATAGCGGCAAACATGGACAGAGGGGGGCAACAAAACCCCTCTGAACCACAAGGCACAATTGGTGGCTGTCAGGAACAGCCGCCACCCTGCCCCGATCACCGTGTCTACAGACATGGTGACCGGTATTACTGACGTCATAAGTAAATTCGCTGCTATTGGCTCGTCTGAATTGATGAGCCAATAGCAGCGATAATAAACTGGGGGTGTGTGGGGGGGACATAACCCTTCTGGTCCATGGGGCAGGATGGATGGCTGTTAGGATCAGCTGCCATCTTGCCCCGATCACTGTGTCTGAACCGTGTTGGCAAGTCACTACCCGCCGCACCGTTCTATTACAACGCGCGTTGGGAATAGGCTATACAATCTTTATTTTTTAAGCAATTTAGACAAATAAGGGCTTATTTTTTGCGAGACGCGATGCACTGTAAAAAAAACTTTATTTTAGAGGGTGTTTAGCTTATTGAAGCAATTTTATTAACTTTTTTCGTGTGGAGGAAAATAAAATCATCAATTCTTGTTTTGGATTTTTAGCATTTTTGAGGGGGGGTGTTCACTGTAGCATAACAATAATATATTATCTTTATTCTACGGATCACTACGATTACGGTGATACCTCATTTATATAGTTTTATTTATATTTGTCCAATTTTATTGAAGGAAAACTAGAATAGAAAAAATTGAATTTGTTTTAGTATTGCCATCTTTATAGCGGCATAACTATAGTAATTTTTGGTTGACGGAGCTGGTTGTGAGCTTATTTTTTGCGTGACAAGTTGTTCTTTTCAGTGGTATCATTTTGGCGCTTGTAACTTTTTCGGATCACTTTTTAGAACATTTTTTGTAAAGCAATTTGATAAAAAGTTTTAATTTTTGGCAAGTTTTTGGGGTTTTTTTTTTTACCACGTTCACCGAGCGGGTCCAATTATGATTAGGATTTATTGTACAGATTGTTACGGATGCGGCGATACCAAACAAGTGTGTTTTTTTTGTGATTTTGTGTATTTTATACTTTATTACTTGTGTAAAGGGAAATGTGGTGTTTGGGGGGACTTTCACTTTCTTTTATTATTTATTTTTAAAAACCTTTATTTATTGTTTTAACTTTTTTTTACAGGTAATGACATCTAAGCTTGAACAAGTGATCTTCTGATCACTTGTTCAAGCTATTTTACAGGTTACACAGTGCAATACAGATGTATTGCACTGTGTAATGTAAGACACTGAGCATGCTGCGCATGCCCAGTGTCTTACAGCCGGGTCCTGCCAGGAGGCACGGACCCGGCACCAGGAGGAAGATCGCGCAGCCCCGGGCACCGGCAGTCCCGGGGCTGCGATCGGAGCAGCGGACCCCCCCGGTAAGCGCCGCGGGGGGGTCCGATTCCCTTCAGATTGCATTTAAATGCCTCTGACACGCCGCGGTCAGCGCGACCGCGGCGTGTTAGGGGTTAACACCCGCGATCGGAGAAATCTCCGATCGCGGGTGTTAGAGGCAGGTGTCGGCTATAATATATAGCCGACACCCGCAGCTTCTGGCGCCGGCTCCGTTCAGGAGCCGGCGCCAGAAGCATGACGTAATAATACTGCATTTTGCGGGAACGCACCTCCCGCCATGCAGTATTATTACGTCAAATGTCGGGAAGGGGTTAATGTAGGCAGTGGGGTAGTTTTGGACACTATGGGGCTCATGTATAAAACTTTTCCTTTGCCTTTTTCTTTAATTTTTGAGACTTTTCATGGCGACTTTTTTTTGCGCCTAAAATAGTTTCCTTTCAAAATTTGCCATTGTCTGGTTTTCTGCAACGTTCCTTGAGCTCAGCCTCAATCCTGATCCAGCCGCAAATTTTGGTGCAACTCTACGGCTGCCCCTGACCCGGTTTAAAAATTAGCTTAGATCCGATTGCGACTATTGGAGACCTTTTTGTTTTAAAATGTTGCAAATTCACTAAATTCCAAACACCACACACCACAAACTACTTAGATCCGACCAGCAGAAAAGCCAAGAAAAGTCCGAAAAACAGACAGACTAAGTCGGACTTATCATACAAGTGCCACTATGTATCAGTTTTGACACCAAACATCCTGGTATCGATACTGAGCTCATCCATTTGGTGAGTTGTTGGGATTGTTACTTATGTTAAAGCCCTAACCCCCCCGGTAATATGGAATATGGGTCTATCCGTGGGTTTTGACTTACGTTTTTGGGATTGCTACTTCCCTGAAGTAAGATGGCGTTATGTGGAGGCATATCTCTATCTATCTGTCTATCCATCGCCTATCCCATTCTGTATGTGGGTACAAAACTTCATTCATCCATCCCTAACATCTCTCTTCATAGATGGAGGGATATTCTGGGGGCAGTAATGAAAACTGTACGTGATTTGTTCGGGAAAAGATGAATCACCCGTAAACCTTTACGTTATTTGTAACATGTAAATATTAGAAAAATTACTTTAACAAATCCCTACAACTTATACTTTTGTATCTAAAATTCTACTTTTTACAAATATTGCAGAAGTATGAAGATATTTACCCGCTGAGGGCTCCAGGGCCGGTGTATCCGGTGGAGATCCGGTGCCTTAAAGAATGAAATACATTGTTAGTATAAGAAGACATTTCACAGCTGTGAGTCTAGAAGGTTCTGAAGCTCATTCTACACTTCTGATTGGCTATCTGCTGCCCTGAGTATTACCATACAGTAAAAAAACACCACATCCATGAAAACCCCCAAAACGTTCAGACATGTAAGTAGAACAGATCTCATACCAAACCCACTAAATCTGTAGTTCTCTACTTTTCTAATGCCTCAATCCCTCAATAAAGCTCCTCATGTTGTGGTGACTCCAACCTGGTACCGATTGAAGGCAGAAGCCACTGGTGTTTCCAGCAATGTGCAGCAGACACCCGAGCTGTATGAAAAGGGCTTAGTCTGTGAACCCACTCCATAAACCCCTTACCGCCTTTGAACCATCTACCATAATACAAAAAACTGAGTTATCTATAATAAAGAATATTGCAGATAGGGAGCAGATTGTGGGAGACCTGATCCTGGCTTTACTGCGGTTCTGAAGCTAGGGACCAGGACCAGGAGGCAGAATGACTAGGGGTGGAATGAGTTTGTTGAGTGCGGGACAATCTCACAACCACCTGGGACGACGGGACAGAGGTGAAAAACTGGGACTGTCCTGCTGAATCTGGGACGGTTTGGAGCTCTGCTCCTGGAGATGGGTGAAGTAGCGATGTCTCGGTTCCTAAGACCATTGGAAATATGTGTTTTCCAATAGTGACCAGTTTGAGAACCGCTGCTCTAAATGAATGGAGACCCCAGACCAAATCACATAATTGATGGGACACCATATCACAGTCACTGGACCAGTATAAATAAAATGTAGACTCCTCTGTAGACAATGGACCGATCTTGTGGATTCCTTAGTTTTTGAAGTGAAATTATTTTCGATCCATTTGAACTTTTTTTTGATCGGTATTGTGTAATAATTGTAAAAAAAATTAGCTCCGCTTAGACCCATAAAATAAAAGAACATCATGAAGCTGGAATTCCCATCAGTATAGAGATCAGATCCCTCTACCACTGTATGAATTATAATCCAGCCTCGATCTTGATTAGTAGCTGGGGCCATTCCCCACAGCGCCACCTATAGGCACCAGCCTCATGTTGGTCCTGGATATTACTCACTTTGTAAAGCAGGGGTCATCTCCTCGGCAGAAGGCAGAGCTGACAAGTCAGTTTGCAGGGAGCCCAGTTCTCCTGTGGATGTAATAATGATTATAAACAACAGTTGTAGGTCATAGTTCACATGGAGACCCTGTCCTTCTCTATAAGCAATTCTAAGAAATAAGCTTTTACACCACAATCCCCAGGTAGGGTGAGAAATATCCTTTTGTATCATTTCCTCTTGATGTAAAATCTCACCTGTTTACCTATTAAAAAATTGAGCTGCATATGCAAATGAGCTGAGAAGAGTCACTTTTTGCCTGAGATGAGTCACAGGGGAAGTGTCACTTCAGATGCCTCTAACTTGAGCTCTGTTATTGCTAGAACAATGTATCTGGTATTACAGCACATAATTGTAGTTCTGTGAGTTACAGAACTGGAGATCTAGGCAGTTATATAGAACGCCTCGATGATGTAGTAGTAAAACTGCCTGGGGAAATCTCTTTAAGGAGGGTATGTGATATATTAAAACTAGTTTTGCTCTTCACCTAATAACACAGCAAGTCACCGCGCACATTATATGCGCAAAGTACAGATTACCCTGTAACTTCTACTGCTGTAGGTACATATTATACCAAAAACAGAGCGGTATCTGTGTCACCGCGTGCGATTAGACTTCACTGCAGAACACGATGTCAGCTCCGAGGAGCCTGTTATTATAATATACCAGATATAGCTGCTACCGAGAGATCAAAATAATTGCTTCCTCTTTCTGACACATCCGTCTCTTCCCTGATGAGAGAGTTTGCCTTTGACGGAATAGAATGATATAAAGTAAAAGCAATGTGCGAGGTAGACAAAAAAAAACACCCAATATATACTAAAAGTACAAATACTGCAATATAGTGAGGAGCCACATTGGTGGTCAATGTAGAGAAGACCATTGATATGAGCAAACAGCACACCCTGTGGTTGGGAGTGGAATTGCAATATCATAAAATATAGTCTTGGTGTGGGTACAGTTACTTTACACATAGTTACAGGTTGTGCTGGTCAAGAACAGGTCTTGATGGTTGCACCTTCATCCTTTTCTTTACATTATTTAATGTTTACTACATGGGTCTTTATTAGATGGTTCTACAGGCCCCCCGAAAAAAGGCCATTGCTGAATGTTCCCTAAAGCTTCTCCTCCACCCTTTAAGGGGTTGCCCACTTTTCATTAAATATTTTCCATTAGATGTATATATATATATATATATATATATATATATATATATATATATATATATATATATATATATACACACCTGTGTCTTTGCCTCCTTTGATAGCTTAAGCCTCTCCCTGTTCTCACCTTACTACCCTCTGTATTGATACAGTTTCCTCTCTCTCACTGCTCCAGCCATTGCTTATAGCATCTCCCACTGTGTGTCTCTCTTCCTCTCCACACTCACAGAAACAGGAAGGAGGAACAGGATGAGCCATAACTCTCCTGCTGCAGCTCCTCCTATTCATCAGAGCTCAGGCATGTAAACAAAGAATCAGGGAGAGTCTGCACATAACCCAAAAGTATCGGGACTGCTAATTCACTTGATCACGTTCAGGGATTATCCACAAAGCAGTAAAGACACATGGGCAACCTATGTAAATAGTTGCCGAACCCTTTAAGGTTGACTACAGTGTCTTCAGGCCTGACTAGGACTGGGTTTTAGTGTATGTTTCTTTTCTTTATCCATTCTCAGTGCTCATCAGATAGCCTAAAAGACCCTTTAAAGAATGGCAATTGACGAATAAGCTCTCAAACTTCTCCCTGACCATCGTCAATATTCCCTATGGTAAAGTGGTCTTCTTAAGCCTCATCGAACAAACATCTTTCAACATCCTCAATGTTCTCTACATGGGTCCTGCAATGAATGAGCATGAACGGATGATCACTCTCTGTACCCTTCCTCAATATCCATTAGATGGGTCTTCAGATTGGACATTCCACCATCGTACTCCTCACACATCCTAAATTTTCACTACATGGATCTTTAGACCTGACAAGGAATGTGCATTATTGAATGTTCCTTGCCCCAACTGGTCCAGAGACCTATCAAGGAAAAGCCATTGAACGATGTACCCTCAGTCTTCATCTTCCCCATCGGAAATGTTCACTACATGGTCCTTTTAGATCTGTCAATGGCTGAGCCAATGTTCTGTGTCTATCTTGAGACCACTCAATGAAAGACCATAGGTTGGACTTCCTCTACGTCCTCCCATCCATCTTCTCCTCCTTCCAAGCTTTTCTTGCCTACGCTCCTGCCTGAATTTTTGGTTATTCTTCCTTTTGATGGATATTTTCCATAGTGACCTAGATACCATTAATTTATGACCTTGAGTAATGACTATTTATGACTATGAGTAATGACCTTTCCACCAGCGTTGACCTACATGACTATACCTTCACAGTAACTTTCTTCGACCTACAACTTTAGCGACTGTCCTAAGTTCTTTGTGGGTTCTTTCACACAGTATTGAATGTATCTGGAGTTGTAGGTGGTTACCAATCCAAGACATATGTGATGCCGTGACTAGGGAGAAGGTAGTAGGCTCATAATTGACATACCTTCTTGACCGACCTCGTTTATTGTAGCGACACTTCTGTTCTGTGCTAAAAATATACAAATTAGAGCGTTAGAGCGTCATCACAAGCCGAGACATAGAAAAATCTTACAGGGGAAGACGCTACACCTTGTAAGATAAAAAGTAAACGATACACGGTCTCCTCCCCCACGCCGTGGGAAGGAAGACTTCAGAGCGTCTTCTCCGTTACAGTCACATCTGGTGTTCTCTGAAGGCAATTATAATTATAGAAGAGATACGCCATGTCTAAGTATATCCCCTGGTATATATCTGACTATCCCCCCACTGATCAGCATGAATCACTGCCTGGAAGGTAGAAGACACGATACAGTTGCATATTCAGGAGATACAGACAGCTGTTTTATGGTTGGAGGAGGCCCAAGGGCTTGAGAGGCTGAATTTAGCACAAGCCCAAGGGCCAAGTAAGAAGCAAGGTGGAAGAAGCTCGAAGCATCTGATGTGGGAGGAAAACTGAGCGGCTCTTTATGTCATAATCCCTTCACCCTGGGAATTCAGAGCATTCATGAATGTATCTGCTAATCAGGATACATTGAGAAGACGAGGAGCTATAATGGTGGGTAAAGTCATGTGTCCTCCAGTTATCATAGACGTGGGATGGGGGACAGTTTTTGTAGCGTTAGATCAATTTTAAATACAGATTTTTTTTTTTCTAATGGGATATTACATCTAAAGTGATACCGATATGTAGTAATGGCTGATGACTTACAGAACTGTCTCTGTGCAACTCATTAAGACTTGGGACACAGTAACTATGGCAGATTAACACTTGGGGGGACAGGACAGGGACACGCTGACTCCCTTACTCCCTCTTCTCCTGCTGAGCACTTCCCCTCACTAGACCGGATGTAGTCTCACTGGGGCTCTTGCACAGTGTAACAGCATGTGAGTGGCACTCAAGTAACCCCCCCCCCCAGAGCCTTTCAGGCTCATTAGCAGAATTTTAATTTGATTTTAGACAAGTTACGTTGTCTGGATCTATGAGTAAATGTCCCCGGTTTATCATGATGGATTTTGATGGTAGATTTCCTTTAACAGCTTCGAGCTGTAACCAAACTTCTAATGAAGTTCAGGGTCGATGTGAGATACGCTTGGCGCCGCTCACTTAACTAAATGTGACTATAGCAATACAGCAAAGAACAGTGGAGGAAAACCCTACACTGCACATCTCCACTTTCACTATCAAGCATTTTTGTCAACCTCTTTTATTCCATCCAACTAGCTCCTCAGTGTCCACCATCCAGATCAGCTCTCCCATCCTTCACCTTTGTACTCCTCTCATGGGCTCTATACTTTATCTAATCACCTTTTTCCATCTGGTTGTACTGTGAAGCAGGGATTACCCTCTCATAAATCACTTAACCATCTCCTTTCTCTGTCTATTCTCCTCCTACTAGCGGCAGGTGATATCTCTCCTAACTCTGGTCCTCCTTCTTACAGCTCTAAACGTTCAATCTTTCATAGGAACCAGTGCATCCCTTCCATCTCTCCTCCTCCTACGCCACCTCACAAATGTCTCCGCTTCCCTAAGCCCTTTGACCTGCTGGCCATCACAGAATCATGGATCCAGCAGGATGACACTGCTTCGCCTGTTGCTCTGTGCTATGATGGTTTGCAATTCACTCACTCCTCCAGACCTGAGAATAGGCAGGGAGGTGGGGTAGGTATACTGCTCTCTCCATGGTGTACTTTCCAGGTTATTCCTCCTCTACCCTCTCTCACATTCCCGTCTTTTTAGGTCCACACCCTCAGACTTTTCCGCCCATTCTCTCTTCGTGTGGCTGTAGTACACCATCCTCCTGGCTCACCCTAACAGTTCCTTGACCACTTTGCCCCTTGGCTCCAGCACTTTCTATCCAGTGATATTCCAACACTCATCATGGGAGACTTTAAACATTCCTATTAACACCTCCATCTCCCCTTCTGCCTCTCAGTTCTCACTAACTACCTCTTTAGGACTCTTATGACTCTCTGATTCTCCTACTTACCAGGAGGGAAACATCCTTGACTTGGCCTTTGCCCGATATCTCTTCAGTCTTGGACTTCACTAATACGACCTTTCCACTTTCAGATCATAACCTTCTCTCGTTTACTGTAAATAGTTTTTCTCCTTATAGAAAATGCCCATTTATCCGACATACTGGAACCCCCGTGCTAGGACTCCCCATCTCGCAGAAACTGTGCGGTCATCACTGCCCCCACCTCCTCTCTCTCCTGTCCTGACCTGGCTACTATCCTTTATATTCAGATTCTAAACAGTCTTAGCCTTTCGACACAGATATTGGCAACCTTGGCACACGCCCCAAACCCGTTTTCCTTCGTCAGTGCTAAACGAGCGCCAAATGTCTGTGGAGAAAATTGCGCACATATCATCTGTCTCTAATAATCCCACTCATTATTAACACCAAAGGTGCAGCGACCAATCACAGGCCTTTCCTCTCTCTTATTGAAACGTAATCTTATTAAGACTGAATTTCTTGTCTTTCCACCATCTATTAACCGACCCAACCCTAACCTCTCCATCTCGGTCTGTGGGATTACTATAGCCCTGATTATTCACTCTCAACTACTGTAACCCCCTACTAATCGGTCTTCCTCTCACTAAACTCTCTCTATTCTCAATGCAAATGCCAGGCTCATTTTTCAGACCAATAGCTACACAAATGCTTTCGGTCTGTGTCAGTCACTGCACTATTTGTCGATCTCCTTAAAATAATCACCCTCATCCACACAGCTCTGCATAATACTGCACCTGCCCTATTTCTCTTCGATTGTCTTAGTCTATCGCCAAACCTGTGCTCTTCCATCTGCCAGTGATATTAGATTAATCTCCACTTTAATCCAAACCTCATATGCAGGTCTCCAGGGGCTGCGCCAGTTCTCTGGAATGCCCTACCACATAGTCAGATTAATAGCCAAACTCGAAATTTTCAAACTTAGAACCCATCTCTTTAGGCCCATACTCACTAACTTCATGAAATTTCAACTCTATACTAACCCATCCTGTGTCCTTCTACCATCTGCTATCAGGCAAACACCAGATATACACCAAGCTCCAGGCTTCACTGCAGTCACACTGACTGGTTCAAGCAGCAGAATTTTCATTTATTAAATTATTTTACTCTGTTTCCTTATAAAGAATGACTGGGCCATTATACAAGCTCTTATAGGTCTTGTGTCACCTCCTTCATGCTCATAGACTGTAAGCTCTTGTGTCACCCCTCATCCTCATAGACTGTAAGCTCTTGTGTCACCCTTCATCCTCATAGACTGTAAGCTCTTGTGTCCCCCTCATCCTCATAGACTGTAAGCTCTTGTGTCACCTCCTTCATGCTCATAGACTGTAAGCTCTTGTGTCCCCCTCATCCTCATAGACTGTAAGCTCTTGTGTCACCCCCTCATCCTCATAGACTGTAAGCTCTTGTGTCACCTCCTTAATGCTCATAGACTGTAAGCTCTTGTGTCCCCCTCTTGTGTCACATCCTCTTGTGTCACATCCTCATAGACTGTAAGCTCTTGTGTCCCCCTCATCCTCATAGACTGTAAGCTCTTGTGTCCTCCCTCATCCTCATAGACTGGAAGCTCTTGTGTCCTCCCTCATCCTCATAGACTGGAAGCCCTTGTGTCACCCCCTTTATCCTCATAGACTGTAAGCTCTTGTGTCAGCCCCTCATCCTCATAGTCTGTAAGCTCTTGTGTCAGCCCCTCATCCTCATAGTCTGTAAGCTCTTGTGTCACCCCCTCATCCTCATAGACTGTAAGCTCTCGTGTCAGCCCCTCATCCTCATAGACTGTAAGCTCTTGTGTCACCCCCTCATCCTCATAGACTGTAAGCTCTTGTGTCCCCCTCATCCTCATAGACTGTAAGCTCTTGTGTCCTCCCTCATCCTCATAGACTGGAAGCTCTTGTGTCCTCCCTCATCCTCATAGACTGGAAGCCCTTGTGTCACCCCCTTTATCCTCATAGACTGTAAGCTCTTGTGTCAGCCCCTCATCCTCATAGTCTGTAAGCTCCTGTGATCAGGGCCCCCTCCTATAGTTCCATATGACTGTTTGTTCTCTGTAATGTAATATTATGTGTCCCCTATGAGTTGAGAAGCTGCGGAATATGATGGCGCTATAGAAATAAAGATTATTATAAGTTACTTACATTGAGATTCTGGGATCCGGTCACCAATCTGAAATGTAGTTTCAGGGGCGACTGAAAAAAATTAGGACAAATCAATTTCAGACATATTCTGATTGCTGCTGTCCTCCTGACCGATTTGGCATTAATTCTGTAAAAATCTGTCCATCCGTTCAATAGATATGGCCTCTGGAATATAATATGTGAATAAGCGCCAACAAGCCAAGGGGGTTGTAATCTTACAGAGACACACCCACAGAGGAAGTTACCGCCCCCTTGGCTAGGTGGCGCTAATTCACATATAAACTTCCCGGGTTCATATCTTCTGAACAGGTGGACGGATTTATAGAAAACTAACACCAAATTGATTGGGGGTACGGCGGCCATCGTGTGAGTGTATCATGCATTCTGTATTGTACTTGGTGGCAGAACATCTGTAAGAAAAATCCATCAAAAAGTAAATTACTGTATATACTTGAGTATAAGCCGACCAAGTATAAGCCGAGGTCACTAATTTTACCACAAAAACCTGGTAAAACCTATATTTTTTTTACTCGAGTACAAGCCGAGTTTGGGTTTGCAGCAGATTTTTTTTGTGCTGAAAAACTAGGCTTATACTCGAGTATATATGGCAAGTAAAATTAACAACAACGTAAAGATCAAATTTGACTCAATCTGCCACATTGTTGTGCTCTGTACAGTTGTCACCTCTCGTCCCTTCCTCTCAAGTCTCCCTTGTAGACTAGGTCACTGTTAAAGGCAATGCCACGGTTGAGGATTTAAGGGGTTAACAGTTAAAGGGTATCGCTTGCTATAATAAAACCCTCCTAATAGGGCACCAGAGGAGTTCATCCCATGTCTAGGGTCAGCGGCCACCTGCGTCTCACCTGTCACCCAAGTTAATGTTGGGTAATTTGTACCTGTAACGGGAGCCGGGCAGAATGTGATATCCATTCCTTTCAGCGAAGAGTTAATGTGCGTGTTCACAAAACACTCAATGGCGGCTTTGTCGCAGTCACAGAGGAGTTTCTCACAATCGTTGCCGGACTCTGGGGGGTAAGACAAAATACGAGACCCCATTTATAGATCTGCTTTCCACCATCTGTCCTGCTACATAATTACATGTACAATGCACAGAGACTACTGCGGTGACCCCCACAGCCTCTTACTAAAGGGGGATTGTATCAAATATGAATACCCTCTAATTAGGGTTTTCTTGGATTTCAGGTCATTTTTAAGGCATTGGGGCAATGATTAGTCCTAATACAACATACCCAACCCTAGACACTAGACCCGTGTCTGAATGGAACTGGAATATTTGCTGTGTTAGGACATGAAGGGTCACGCATCCGGTTCTGGTTTAAATAGAGGGACAAATATGGGTAAATATTGGAAATTCCAAAATGAATGTCAGAGTCCTGATTACTCTGCCCACACACAGTGATTGACAGTGAGAGTCCAGATTACTACGCCCACACACAGTGATTGACAGTGAGAGTCCTGATTACTCCGCCCACACACAGTGATTGACGGTGAGAGCCCTGATTACTCCGTCCACACACAGTGATTGAAAGTGAGAGGCCTGATTACTCTGCCCACACACAGTGATTGACAGTGAGAGTCCTGATTACTCCGCCCACACACAGTGATTGACGGTGAGAGCCCTGATTACTCCGCCCACACACAGTGATTGACAGTGAGAGTCCTGATTACTCCGCCCACACACAGTGATTGACAGTGAGAGTCTTGATTACCCCGCCCACACACAGTGATTGACGGTGAGAGTCCTGATTACTCCACCCACACACAGTGATTGACAGTGAGTCCTGATTACTCCGCCACACACAGTGATTGACAGTGAGAGTCCATATTACCCCTCCCACACACAGTGATTGACAGTGAGAATGCAGATTACTCCGCCCACACACAGTGATTGACAGTGAGAGTCCTGATTACTCTGCCCACACACAGTGATTGACAGTGAGAGTCCTGATTACCCCGCTCACGCACAGTGATTGGCAGTGAGAGTCCTGATTACTCCAACCACACACAGTGATTGACAGTGAGAGTCCTGATTACTCCGCCCACACACAGTGATTGACAGTGAGAGTCTTGATTACCCCGCCCACACACAGTGATTGAAAGTGAGAGTCCTGATTACTCTGCCCACACACAGTGATTCAACACACAGGTAGGACGGCACTCCGCCTTAGTTGTGGTGCACGAGTACAGGCGAGGTATCCGCCAGGTAACGTAGAAAGAGGTATCCCAGCACTCACGGTAGATTTCTATGCAATCAATTTATTAGCATAAGTTATAGACAGAACGCGTTTCGGCTTACAAAGCCTTTATCAACTTCTAAATGTACATGCTACAGACTTTATTTATATATGGTGTGAATAGGTCCCCTATTGTTGACGTCACATCCTCGGCAAATCCAAATCGAGGTGTGACACTGTCAGGAGGCGGTACTTCAACACATCGTTCATTTCACCAAACGTTTCTATGGGTAGGAAAACAAAGTAATAGAAAGAGATAATAATAATAAAGAGAAAACAGCTCATCTACAAGTCTAAACAGAGTCACAACCTAGTAACATTGAAATCGCGGTTTAACCCCTGGGGTTCCAAAGTGTTCAAAGTATAAATCCAAAACGCTTCTCTGCGTAACAGGAGTTGTTTCACACTACCTCCTCGTCTTGGCTGCTCAATTTTTTCGATTACCATAAATTTAAGTTGTGCAATGGTATGCCCACATTTCTGAAAGTGAGAGGATAGCCTGACAGGGTTCTAGAACATGCTAAATTATCTATGGATGTACCTCGCAGAAGTAGAACCGATGTGGAGAGAAGGATTGTTATCTCACATCGCTTCCATCCTCTCAATTGGAGAGTTGACACGATTGTTAGGAAACATTGGAAACTCTTGGGGACTTCATTTCCAGACATAGAACAATTTAAAAACCCTCCATTGATCTGCAATAAGAAAGCGCCCAATTTGCATACGAAATTAGTTAAAGCAGACATTGGTAGCACATCAAGGGTTCCACGACAAACCTTTCTGGCTTCCAGAAAGAATGGAACATTTCCCTGTCTAAATTGTGCACAATGTTCCAATATAATGAGAGGTGACACATTTTATCATCCCCGGTCATGTCATCCATTTAAAGTAAAAGGTTTCTTCACATGTAATTCCACCAATGTGGTTTACCTAATCAGATGCCCCTGTGGTTATTTTTACATTGGAGAGACGATGCAGCGTATCTCTGAACGCATCGGTAAGCATAAGTCCACAATCCGATGCAAAGATATATTTCAACCCATTCCCTCTCACTTTCAGAAATGTGGGCATACCATTGCACAACTTAAATTTATGGTAATCGAAAAAATTGAGCAGCCAAGACGAGGAGGTAGTGTGAAACAACTCCTGTTACGCAGAGAAGCGTTTTGGATTTATACTTTGAACACTTTGGAACCCCAGGGGTTAAACCGCGATTTCAATGTTACTAGGTTGTGACTCTGTTTAGACTTGTAGATGAGCTGTTTTCTCTTTATTATTATTATCTCTTTCTATTACTTTGTTTTCCTACCCATAGAAACGTTTGGTGAAATGAACGATGTGTTGAAGTACCGCCTCCTGACAGTGTCACACCTCGATTTGGATTTGCCGAGGATGTGACGTCAACAATAGGGGACCTATTCACACCATATATAAATAAAGTCTGTAGCATGTACATTTAGCAGTTGATAAAGGCTTTGCAAGCCGAAACGCGTTCTGTCTATAACTTATGCTAATAAATTGATTGCATAGAAATCTACCGTGAGTGCTGGGATACCTCTTTCTACACACACAGTGATTGACAGTGAGAGTCCAGATTACCCCGCTCACAGACAGTGATTGACAGTGAGAGTCCTGATTACCCCGCCCACACACAGTGATTGACATTGAGAGTCCTGATTACTCCGCCCACACACAGTGATTGACAGTGAGAGTCCTGATTACTGCGCCCACACACAGTGATTGACGGTGAGAGCCCTGATTACTCCGTCCACACACAGTGATTGAAAGTGAGAGGCCTGATTACTCCACCCACCCACAGTGATTGACAGTGAGAGTCCTGATTACTCCACCCACCCACAGTGATTGACAGTGAGAGTCCTGATTACCCCGCCCACACAGAGTGATTGACAGTGAGAGTCCTGATTACTCTGCCCACACACAGTGATTGACAGTGAGAGTCCTGATTACTCCGCCCACACACAGTGATTGACAGTGAGAGTCCTGATTACTCTATCCACACACAGTGATTGACAGTAAGAGTCCTGATTACTCCGGCCACACACAATGATTGGCAGTGAGAGTCCTGATTAAAGCAAAAATAAGGAAAAAAAGTTTGAGCATGCCGCTCACTCATTTGGTTTAGTTGTGGGTATTTTTCATCTGTAGAGTCCGGTGCACGGATCCCAAAGTGTCCTGTTGGCAGATGAATTATAGAAGAAGAAAAAGATTTGTATCTGGCATTACAAGCTAAATGAGAACGTACTTTTATTTAAGTCTTCATTAAAATGGTAATGCATAGTGCTGCAGACCTACGCGTTTCGCAATTTAGCAATTCAGTTCTTAATCATGGTCTCAAATAATCATGGACTCAAGACTTAAATAAAAGTACTCCGTGCACACATTGATTGGCAGTGAGAGTTCTGATTACTCTGCCCACATATAGTGATTGACAGTGAGAGTCCTGATTACTCCGCCCACACACACACAGTGATCAACAGTGAGTCCTGATTACCCTGCCCACACATCATGATTGACTGTGAGAATCCTGATTACCCCATCAACACACAGTGATTGACAGTGAGAGTCCATATTACTCCGCCCACACACAGTGATGGACAATGAGAGTCCTGATCACTCCGCCCACACACAGTGATTTACAGAGAGAGTCCTGATCACTCCGCCCACACACAGTGATTTACAGAGAGAGTCCTGATTACTCCACCCACCCACAGTGATTGACAGTGAGAGTCCTGATTACTCCACCCACCCACAGTGATTGACAGTGAGAGTCCTGATTTACATATGACACGGCCACTACAAGGTTTCTGATGACATCTTACCACATGTTAGGTTTTTTGTGAGACAGCTCACATCTGCAATAATTTTAGATGGGTCCCAGACACAATCCATCTCCATTGCTTCTTCATAACACTTCCGATGCTGGAAGCAACAGCTAAGATGCAAAAAAGAAAGAAAATAGCTAAGTTATCTAAAACATAATTCATTAGTTGACGCACAATATAAAAATAATTAGGGGAAATTATTGTAGATAAAATATTTCAAAGGGGAGCCAATTATTATTTCATTAATGGGGTGTCACAACATAATATAGTTTATTAGGAGTACAGTATATACAGTATATATAGTATACATTGAGTGTAATTTTTGTTAAATGTGGGTGGGGGCACATAGTTTTGTTGTGGGGTATATCTGATGTATGTGGGAGGCACTAAGTGGTCGGTTGTACTGTTATTGTATACACATACAGGACCAGATTTATCAGTACTTAAACGCCTGAAATCTGTTGTACAAGCCCTGAATTGGGTGCAGTTCCTAGCACAGGGCCAGATTATTGGTCATTTGTGCTTTAATGGGTAAATATTAATTAGGAGCACAATGTGTGATATATCTGGTATCCAAGGGTCATTGTATGGTAAAGGACTGTGGTGTGTTTAGGGGCACAGTGTGGAGATGTGTTGAAAGGAGCTGAACATTTTAGGCCGAAAATGTTGCAACGATATATCACAACAGGGAGAAGTCATCATGTACTTCTGGACCCAAAGCAGAAGATCCCACTTTTGCTTGTGTCTGATCAGAACTGTAGTCACTGAACAACTACCTAGAGTGCGAGACATCTCTCAGCCTGTGTAGTATTAGTGACTAATGGCTGTCTCAAAATTATATAACCCTGACATAATCTCACCATTGCAGTCTCAGTTTACCAAGCGAGAATCAATTTCACTAGTGAGCCCCCGTCCAATACTGAACACCTTTAACCTTTACAATCACTCAATGGGGCAGATTTACTTACCCGGTCCATTCGCGATCCAGCGGCACGTTCTCTGCGGTGGATTCGGGTCCGGCCGGGATTCATTAAGGTAGTTCCTCCGTCATCCACCAGGTGGCGCTGCTGCGCTGAAGAGCATCAAAACGCACTCAAGTTCACCGGCCTATTCCTAGAGAAGGTAAGTGCAAGTCTTGCGACACTTTTCTTTTTTTTAAATGCGGCGGTTTTTCCGAATCCGTCGGGTTTTCGTTCGGCCACCCCCACCGATTTCTGTTGTGTGGACGCCGGCACCGATGCGCCAAAATCCCAGGGCAATACAGAGAAAATCGGCGCAAATCGGAAATATTCGGGTAACACGCCGGGAAAACGCGAATCAGGCCCTTAGTAAATGACCCCCAATGTGTCACATGACTATGGTGTGTTCTACTCCTGTCTTACCTGTCGACTGCATCTATTGGGAGGCCTTCCAGCTCGTATCTACAGGCACAGCCATAGTCTTCCAGGTCTTTGGGACATAGTCCAGTTACACACTTTAATTTGCTTACAAAATTTAGTAACGCTGGGAAGTTGGTAAATATCACCTGTAACCAAGTGAAATGGGAACCCAGGCAATCTGTGGGACAAAGAAGATGATTGTTACATGACTGTGACCACCCAGGGTCCCGGGAAATGGATGATAGAGTCTCATCATACAGAATAGACTTTCCATCTTGTGCCACCAAGGGTAAAGGGTTCAGGGTCACACCACAGATTTTGAGAGTTATGGGCCACACAACCCAGGCCAAGTCTAATGCCTTGACCTAAGACCAAAACCAAGACCAAAACGTAGAACATCTTTCACAAAGACAAATTCAAATTGCAATAATTTTAATTTAACAGCTTTTGGCTTGGACTTACCAAGGAATGATGTCACACTGTCTATGTTTTTAAAGACTCCATCGAATGTGAAGTTATCTGAAAGAAACCAAACACCAGATGTGAGGAGGACATCCCTATCACTGGGACATAACAAATGGGAAATTGTGGGGACATCACGTCAGACACTAATTTGAGACCAAATTTTGGAGGCTTGAGATTAACAGTGATGTGTAACAACTAACATCTTGAAGATATCTGAGAGGACCATGACTAGTGAGGAGATGACTCCTCCGACCTGAATGGTCCTACTGGAGCTTTGTTTTATTTTAAAGACCAGACACATGAAGGAAGGAGAAAATCAGAAGCTGAATGACTTATAGGACTGAACCCCCCCTCCCCAAAGAGATTGGACATGTGGTCACCAGAAGCCTCCTTAAAGGACAATTCTGATCTTAGGATCTTGTCCATAGAATATCTCGATTTGTCTACTCCCCTTAATTAGGGTTACACATACAAATATACCAGCCAGGAGACATTGCCTAACAACCAATCACAGCTTTCATCTTCAAGAATGGACCCATTTTGCTTAGATTGGTCCCCAGATGATAACTGTACAATCAGTAGAAGATGAGACCACCAATGATCAGGAGAATGGGATACCCCAGTGGTCATGTAATGAGAGCCCGCTTCCCAGTTCTTAAGATGTATCCTCTAGTTTCTTGAGCCATCCATTTACTTATGGAATATCAATAAAGGCTCACTTACTAATATTTCTTAAGGGTAGGTCGGTCAGCTCTGGCAACACAGGAGACACTCCGGATTCTTGAGCATATGTTGTCTCTATAAAACAAGGAACAAGGACTGAATTTTAATTCAGAATATGATGCATGTCTAAAGCGTCGGTGGGCTTTATGGTATCTTAGAATAATTTGTTGGGCTTACGTCCACTGAGGATCAACCAATGAATAAAACTCTAGTACAGGCAGTCCCCGGGTTAAATACAAGATAGGGTCTGTAGGTTTGTTCTTAAGTTGAATTTGTATGTAAGTCGGAACTGTATATTTTATCATTGTAATCCCAGCCGGAACTTTTTTGGTCTCTGTGACAATTGGATTTTAAAAATGTTGGGTTGTCATAAGAACCAGGATTAACACTAAAGCTTCATTACAGACACCAGTGATAACTGTTACAGCTGATTATTGTAGCCTAGGACTAAAGTACAGGAAATTACCAATTACCAGAGGTCCGTTTGTAACTAGGGGTCGTATGTAAGTCGGGTGTTCTTAAGTAGGGGATCGCATGTACTTAATTTTACCAGGGGGCCAAGTGTTAAGTGCCATGAAGGTAAGACAACTGGTCCTCCTACAAATGGTTGATGGACGACACTAGTCAACAACCAGCCTGGAATTTTTGAGGTTTCCATGCCCATTAATGAATACTTGTCAACACTCCCAAAGTCTCTGAGAATATCCTAAAAAATTCCTTGAACGGACATCTACCATAGAATGCCGACATACCAGGAGATAAAAAAAAGCGAGGTCATCCCCTGATGAACGTAACCAGCAAGTAAGTTTTGGAACTTATCTTATGGTAGATGTCCTTTAATAATACAAATGATTTTGGCTCTTCTTGGCCTGGGATTTATGTAAATTGTTTCCTAATATGGGAGGTCAAACCAGTTGGAATGGTAGATGTGATGGTAGATTCCTCCCGCTGTCTCTGCCCTAATCTATAATTTAATTATCCTGGAACCTAACTTGTTAAAAACTTTCATTTTAGTAATATGTAAATTACCTGCAGAGGCTTCTGGGGCGTATACTATCCTTAGCTCTCAATGGCCGGCCACGCTAGTATACACCCAGAAGCCTCTGATTTACATATTACTAAAAATAATTTTTTTTTTTAACAAGTTGGGTTCCAGGATTATTAAATTACAGATTAGGGCAGAGGCAGCGGGAGGAATCTACCATCACATCTACTTGATAAAGTATTTTCACAGTCGTACAACTCAAAACCAAGGCGTCTATTTTTATAAACTAGAAGTTTTGTTAGAAGATATTTAATACTCCATAATAATGTACTAGAGAGTTTACCAGATCTCTTCCTCTACGACTAGGCCAGGTCTAGGTAGCAGCTGACCCAGACAGGTCGAGAATGCTAGGAGTCAGATCAACAAGAAACAGGAAGAGGTCGGGGAAGGCAGAATTCTTATGTATGGACAACCAAACAATGGGAATGGACCACCAAAAAAATAAGGAAAATATATACCGTATATACTCGAGTATAAGCCGACCCAAGTATAAGCCGAGGCCCCCAATTTTACCACAGAAAACCTGGTAAAACCTATATTTTTTTTACTCGAGTATAAGCCGAGTTTGGGTTTTCAGCACAATTTTTTGTGCTGAAAAACTAGGCTTATACTCGAGTATAATAATACATATAGTAATAATACATATATAATAATAATATAGTAATAATAATAATAATATATTGAAACATAAATAAAACATAGTAACTTCCAAGGAAACATAATCTACCCATAAATATACAACATTATATATACAGGCAGTCCCCGGGTTATGTACAAGATAGGTTCCTTGAGTTTATACTTCTGTTGAATTTGTATGTAAGTCGGAACTGTATATTTTATAATTGTAGCTCCAGACAATTTTTTTTTGTCCCAGTAACAATTGGACTTTCGCAATTTTTTTTGCGGTAAGGATTATCAATAAAGCTTCATTACAGACACCTTACTTTTTGTTGCAAATTTCTCAAATCCACATGGACACAAGCCACGTGAGGGGTGGGGGGTTTTATACAGTAAATTCTGGATTTGAGGCAGTGGTCTGCAATTTTAAGCACTCTAGTCACACCCCAGAAATATGAGGGTGTGGACACACATGGTTTTCAACACATGACCACAGCTGAGAAGAGGAGATCTGCCTAATTACATTGCTGTCAACATTGAGTTTTCAAAATACATGTGTTAACAATATCTAAACAGCCATGTTAACACGACGTTAACAAATGTATGTGTTAACATGTTGTTAACATTGTGTTTTGTAGATGCCGCGTTGACATGTTGCCATGCAATTAAACAAATCTTTTCTTCTCAATTGTTGTGATGAAAATGCATGTGTTACGGCCACGTGTGACCACACCCTTAGAAGTAACAAATAAATTTCAATAAAATGTGAATGCAAAAATGTATACATTTAAAAAAAAAAAAAAAAGAAAAACATCCCAAACTTTCAATGCCCAGCAGGTTTATGTGCAAAATTTTAAACATTTTAAATAATTCCAATTTACATGTTAAAACAGGGTCTATGAAAAAAAATCCTTCCTCTGCCTAAAAAGTCTCAAAAAAAGTGATACATAAGTGAAAAGTTGCACTGAACATCTGGAAAATAAAAGGCATATTTGAAAAACGTCAGCAAAAGTCGTTAAAAAACCAAAAAGTTTCAAAAACGATAAAAGAAAAGAAAAAAAACGAGCAGAAATAATGATACATGTCCCCCAATGACAGATAATGGTAGGATCCACCTTTTACAGTAGATGATGTCACAGCTCACCTCCCCTCCTCCCTGAAAGAGACCATCATGACCCACCGTTTCCTAATTATTCACGCCCCTTTGCATGGCATCCTGCCTGTCTCCTCCTTCCTCCCAGCTTGTAAGCGCCGGTTGTTCCTAGAGCGCGCAGCTGGAATTGCCAAGAACTGAGGGACATCACCTGATCTCTGGCTCGGGCAGAGGATGGAGAAGTCTCGCAATTAGCCCCGCAAAGGGGCGTGATTATATAGAAACAGTGACACCTCCAGAGCCCCTCGGGCTCATTTGCATAATTTCAGTCAGTTAAAAGTCAGTTTTTAGTAAAATTAGGGCATAAAAATAAACAAAAAGACCAGACGCAGACAGAGGGGACACGTAGCAGCAAAGTAGGTCTCTTTGGTTGAGATCTACTAGTAGATTTCCTTTAAATCCTTTAAATCCAACTTGGGTAATCGCTTGAAATTGCTGATGCAAAAGTGCAAAAGTTGCCCTTTTTTATGGTGCTTCTGCTGCAGATTGTCAAGATCTGTTACACGGTGGAGCCATATTCCCCAGTATTATGCCATTTTCTAGTATTCCTCATGTATCAAGTATATATTCCCATATGCACATAGTTTACGTCACTAAAAAGAGTTGATATACAGTGTTGACCGAAAGAGATCTTAGAGGACTTCTTATTCTACAGTACAAAATAGTTTTTACAATAAAGGGATTTTCCCACAAAACAGGTGATGAGACCCCCACAGATCGAACGAATGGGGGATCCGATGGAGCCCGAGGCAATGTCTGTCATCTCCATAGAGATAGATGGAGCAGAACGGACATGCGCGGTTGTCTGCTCCGATCATCTCACGGAGTGACGAGGGGTCCAACGGAGGTACCTCAGACCTCATTGGACCCCTCGTTCTTGTGATCTGTGGGGGTCTCATCACTGAGACCTCCACTAATCAGCAATTTAGGCCCTATCCTATGGATTGAGTCTAACTTGTTCCATGTGAAAACCCCTTAAATGATACTATATATCATGTCTGTACCCTAAACTAGGAGATCTCTGCTCCACTCTGACTCATGTATGGGTAACGGAATAGGCCACTTGGGCACTAGGCATCATCAAACACAACATAATTACCACGACAGGTTCAAACCGACCTACGATAGTCCCAACAGTCACAAAATCTGACATAGTAAAGAAAACCATAACAGCAGAATCCCTTTAATCCAGTAGAAGACACCATATTCAAAAGTCAACCTCATTTTGTTCTATTTCTTATGGGCTGATCGCACATAAGTTTGCATTGATGATACAATGACAACTACAAAGATTGCAATGTTTCTAAAGGTGGACATTCATCCATTCCATATATACAAAGAGTGGAGAACAGAATCTGATTGAGGACCTCCACTTGATGTTGACCATGATGTCTGGAGTAATCCATATTATGACTGAGCCCTTGGGATTTGTTATGTGAATTTATGAATAGGCTGTAATACATATTATATAATATTATTTGGTGGAGAATGCGGGCATTGATAGAATTTTTAATATCAATGAGTTCATGTTAATCCTTCTTAAAGCTGCGGAAGACGAAGATAATTTAAGTAATTTCGAGAAAGCTATCGATGACACAACTTATATTAGAAATCTGCCTTCTCAGTTTCGACCTTCGAAAAAACAATGGGCTCTATTCATTAGAAGCAGAGTCATAGACAGGACAAAGGTAGCAACAGACCCAAATTCTCTCTGCATTTTTACTTCTCTCCTTTAAAAAAATCTTATTGTTTGGTGTCAATTAACATGTTTCAAAAACTTTTTAAAAATTCTTTACAATTTAATCGATTATAACATAGATGAATTGCAAAAGGACACATTTTTATGGTAATTATGTAAATTATCAATATATTAAAGAATGTATTATTTTATATCTTTAAGGCCTATCACATGTAAAAAGATAGAAAAATAGTATTATAATTTAAAAAAATAATAAAAAAAAAATCTTTGAACTTACCAATTTGTAAAACCATCAACAAACTCATCAGATGTATAATAACCATTGTTTAATTCTGCCTGACAAATAAAACATTGTAAAGTGTAACTTAGAGAGAGGATAGAAAATGTGATACAGTTTATGTTTACTGCACAAAAAGATAAAACATTCTATAGTGATAAAAATAAAAAGATATATAATATAATATATATATATATATATATATATATATATATATATATATATATATATATATATATAATATAATTTATTAATTCAAATAAATATGAAGTGGAACATTTATGAATATTTTACATAAAAAATTTAAAAAATTTAATAAAAAAGAAATAACAGAAAAATTCAAAGTAAATTTTTGTAAATCTAGAGGTAAATTTTACTGTCTCCCCCTAAATATGTGATAATTGCTTTTTTTTTAACTTTAGTTCAATTTTTAGCTAATAACAAGATGAACAAACAATCTTGTGCTAAAAGATATTTTATGTCCATTCATTAACTTATAGTAATTCACCATGTTTTAAAAATTATTTAAAAATAATATTGTTTAGTTAAAAAAAGATATAATTTCCCCTCAAAATGTACATCCAAAAAAACTGTATATCTTTTAAAAAAAAATTAATGTAATTTTAGCTAATGTGAAATTTAAAAAAAAAACCAATTTCAAATATTCTCCCATAAAATATGAAATTTAAGTAAAATATAAGCTAATGTCCCCCACCCAACCAAAAAAAAAAAAATTTAAAAAATTAGGAAGATTTATAATAGCAAGGGGATAAAAAATATTTAAGATATTATATTAAAAAATGTAAATAAATAGATTGTCTATAAACAATTTTTGGATATTTTATATAAATAAAAACATTAAAATAAAATATCCAAAAATTGTTTATAGCCAATCCATTTATATCCGAGGCTGGAATCTGAGTATATTGCACAAAAACGGGAAAAATCTGTATATAAGGAAATAAATCTTTTATTTCTTACCTTCCAAATATCACCTGAGAGCCTTAAGGTGGAGGGCAAATGTCTTTTAAAAGCAAAGGACGTAGTGACTTATATCAACTTTGCGCTGTTTTAGACCCATGTGATCAACTCTTTTAAGTCAGTTCAACATTCATAAAGTAAATCCTTTCACCCAAAGGTCAATATGCTCTTAATAATATATCTGAGGCCTCTATATTAAAGGAGGTTATTGTGGAGCCCCCATTCACTGCTTGGCTGCGCCACTCGCTACTTAGCTACTAATTAAGTAACAATTCTACTATTGTTCCTTTCCTGCTACTCAGGGTCCAGGTAAATGTTGTATTACCAGAACAGAAAGGTTAATGACTCGATGAAGTAACTTCTCCTGATGATAGATCTGCCTGACCTCAGCGCTGCAACAATCTCACCGAGGTGCAGGACATTATTACTAAGGTTCTTAGAGAATTTTTTCTTACTGAAGTTTCAAACTCCTCAGAGAGATGATATTAAAGAGCATCCCCTAATACACAAATATCCTGATCATTATGTGCAGCAGAAAAGGTGCTGAATAAAATATTACCTTAACTTAATGACTACAAAATTGCCCCCTATGTACAAGAATATAACTACTATAATACTGCTCCCTATGTACAAGAATATAACTACTATAATACTGCCCCCTATGTACAAGAATATAACTACTATAATACTGCCCCCTATGTACAAGAATATAACTACTATAATACTGCCCCCTATGTACAAGAATATAACTACTATAATACTGCCCCCTATGTACAAGAATATAACTACTATAATACTGCCCCCTATGTACAAGAATATAACTACTATAATACTGCCCCCTATGTACAAGAATATAACTACTATAATACTGCCCCCTATGTACAAGAATATAACTACTATAATACTGCCCCCTATGTACAAGAATGTAACTACTATAATACTGCCCCCTATGTACAAGAATATAACTACTATAATACTGCTCCCTATGTACAAGAATATAACTACTATAATACTGCCCCCTATGTACAAGAATATAACTACTATAATACTGCCCCCTATGTACAAGAATATAACTACTATAATACTGCTCCCTATGTACAGGAATATAACTACTATAATACTGCCTCCTATCTACAAGAATATAACTACTATAATACTGCCCCCTATGTACAAGAATATAAATACTATAATACTGTCTCCTATGTACAAGAATATAACTACTATAATACTGCTCCCTATGTACAGGAATATAACTACTATAATACTGCCTCCTATCTACAAGAATATAACTACTATAATACTGCCCCCTATGTACAAGAATATAACTACTATAATACTGCTCCCTATGTACAAGAATATAACTACTATAATACTGCCCCCTATGTACAATGATATAACTACTATAATACTGCCACCTATGTACAAGAATATAACTACTATAATACTGCTCCCTATGTACAAGAATATAACTACTATAATACTGCCCCCTATGTACAAGAATATAATTACAATAATAATGCCCCCTATGTACAAGAATATAATTACTATAATACTGCCCCCTATGTACAAGAATATAACTACTATAATACTGCCTCCTATCTACAAGAATATAACTACTATAATACTGCCCCCTATGTACAAGAATATAAATACTATAATACTGTCTCCTATGTACAAGAATATAACTACTATAATACTGCCCCCTATGTACAAGAATATAATTACTATAAAACTGCCCCCTATGTACAAGAATATAACTACTATAATACTGCCCCCTATGTACAAGAATATAACTACTATAATACTGCCCCCTATGTACAGAAATATAACTACTATAATACTGTCAGCTATGTACAGGAATATAACTACTATAATACTGCCCCCTGTGTACAAGAATATAACTACTATAATACAGCCCCCTATGTACAGGAATATAACTACTATAATACCTCCCCCTATGTATAGGAATATAACTACTATAATACTGCCCCCTATGTACAAGAATTTAACTACTATAATACTGCCCCCTATGTATAGGAAAATAACTACTATAATACTGCCCCCTATGTACAAGAATATAACTACTATAATACTGCCACCTATGTACAAGAATATAACTACTATAATACTGCTCCCTATGTACAAGAATATAACTACTATAATACTGTCCCCTATGTACAGGAATATAACTACTATAATACTGCCCCCTATGTACAGGAATATAACTAGTATAATACTGCCCCCTGTGTACAGGAATATAACTACTATAATACTGCCTCCTTTCTACAAGAATATAACTACTATAATACTGCCCCCTATGTACAAGAATATAAATACTATAATACTGTCTCCTATGTACAAGAATATAACTACTATAATACTGCCCCCTATGTACAAGAATATAACTACTATAATACTGCCCCCTATGTACAAGAATATAACTACTATAATACTGCCCCCTTTGTACAGGAATATAACTACTATAATACTGTCAGCTATGTACAGGAATATAACTACTATAATACTGCCCCCTGTGTACAAGAATATAACTACTATAATACAGCCCCCTATGTACAAGAATATAACTACTATAATACTGCCCCATATGTAAAGGAATATAACTACTATAATACTGCCCCCTATGTACAGGAATATAACTACTATAATACTGCCCCCTATGTATAGGAATATAACTTCTATAATACTGCCCCCTATGTACAAGAATTTAACTACTATAATACTGCCCCCTATGTATAGGAATATAACTACTATAATACTGCCCCCTATGTACAAGAATTTAACTACTATAATACTGCCCCCTATGTACAAGAATATAACTACTATAATACTGCCCCCTATGTACAAGAATATAACTACTATAATACTGCCCCCTATGTACAAGAATATAACTACTATAATACTGCCCCCTATGTACAGGAATATAACTACTATAATACTGCCCCCTATGTACAAGAATATAACTACTATAATACTGCCCCCTATGTACAAGACTATAACTGCTATAATACTGCCCCCTAAGCACAAGGATATAACTACTATAATACTGCTCCTATGTACAGGAATATAACTACTATAATACTGCCCCCTATGTACAAGAATATAACTACTATAATACTGCTCCTATGTACAGGAATATAACTACTATAATACTGCTTACTGGTATTTTATTATAAAGGGGGCCATGCTTGGCATTTTATTGTTAAGGGGGCCATGCTTGGCATTTTATTATAAATCGGGCCATGCTTGGCATTTTATTATAAAGGAAGTCATGCTTGGCATTTTATTATAAAGGGGGGACATGCTTGGCATTTTATTATAAAGGGGGTACATGCTTGGCATTTTATTATAAAGTGGATCGTGCTGGGCATTTCATTGATGAGTGTAAGCTGCTTGGTATTTTATTATAAAGGGGGCCATGCTTGGTATTTTATTATAAAGGGGGCCATGCTTGACATTGTATTGTTAAGGGGGCAATGCTTGGCATTTTATTATAAAGGAGGGAAATGCTTGGCATTTTATTATAAAGGGGGGACATGCTTGGCATTTTATTATAAAGTGGACCATGCTGGGCATTTCATTGATGAGTGTAAGCTGCTGTGGACATTTTATTGGTGAGTGGAAGTTGCTGCTGGACATTTTATTATAAAGATGGTCATGCTTGGCATTTTATTATAAAGCGGATCATGCCCAGCATTTTATTGTAAAGGGGGTCATGCTTGGCAATTTCATTGATCAGTGCAAGCTGACATTTTATTGGTGAGTGGAAGTTGCTGCTTGGCATTTTATTAAAGAGTAGTTGCTGCATTTCCCACCCTAATCTTATACTTTAGTCAATATGCTTTACAAGTTATTTTTGATAACATTAGGCACCTCAGCTTATACTGGGGTTGGCTTATATTCGAGAGTATACAGTACTTTTTACACTCGAGTACTATGAGTATGAAAAGGAAGACACAGTGTTGCAGCAGGACAACAACCCTAAAGCACACGTCGAGGCGACAAAGAAATTGCTCAGTGATAATTAAGTAGAGTTTGTTGATTGCACACATCAGTGCACCCGCCGGCAGATCACATGGATGCAACTCTGCCGGCTAGAGAAGAAAGAAGAGGAGCCGCCGGGAACCGTGCCGAAGAACGGGAGCCTCGCGCCGAAGACCGGGACCCGCGCCAACGATCCGGACACTGGAGGGTGAGTATTACGTTTTTGATTTTTTGATTGACTCATGTATATGCTGAGGTGAGTTTTTTCAGCACATTTTTTGTGCTGAAAAACTCGGCTTATACACGAGTACATACGGTAATCTGAAGAGCGTCAAAGCAGTCAGACCCCTGGTTGGAAGAGTTTGACTTCAGTACTAAACTCTCCACCTCCTTGACTTTATACAACCAGTTTACATCTCCGTTTAAAGTTGATTTTCTGGTTGATGCCTCTCTACTGAGCCATGAAAAATACATTTTCTGGGAGGTGTTAATCTGCTTTACAACCTACTCATAGTGGTTTATTAGGTTCATTTAGGTTCCCTTTCATATGACATCACAAAAACAACCTATATATATACATATACTGGACTTCTAAGTTCTCTCTCAACACCACCAGAAACACTACGAGAGGCTGCTCAGCCAATCATTGGTTGGAGTGGAGACCATCCAGTGATTGGCCAGTGGCTTCTCCTAGTGTTTCCTGTTTTGACAGGAAACACCCAGGATTGCCCACTGAGAAGAGAAAGATTAGGATTTATAACTTGACTGGGCCCCTGTAGAGACCCTTTACATGCAATGATTGTTTTACTGACACGGCCACAATTATCATAACTGTAAGAAATTCCCCACTTTTGCTAAGTATGAGAAGATGAGTACAGGGTTTGCACAGTCAATTTTCCACTAAGTCTAGTAATGATTCCATTAGATTGGAGAGGTTCTTTAGGTTCTATAGTACAGAGACATTACATACATAGTAATTTCAGGTCAATTGCCGGTAATAACTGGTCTGGCTGACTGACAGCTCCTACAGAATAATGATTGAGGTTACAGGCTCCGGCATGTCCATCACATGATCATGAGGGATTTTTATCCACTGGAAGATAACAGTGATGATTTAGGAAGACAATAAGTGACATTTTTGAACCGAGAGAAACACAAAAAACTGAAGAAACTTGGATACTTTGGAAAACGATGAATTGTCTTATAAACAGTTGAAATGGAATGGTGGACCTTACTCCAACGAGTACCTCTGTTGGACTGGTTCACACAGTGTTGGACTTTGGTTCCTTGGCAAAAGACCCATGTGCAAAAGTATATGAGCTCGATTATCATTCAAAATGTGTGAATTTCTCAAAAATTTGATTCAAATTAACTTGGAGGCTGTGGAAGCCATGACTGAACTCCTGGAGTCCTATCCGGCATGGCCTGGTGCTTCGTCCAAGTTACAACAGAATTTATGTCAAGATCGTGAGGATCTCAAAACGTTGCTGTCCTCCTGAAGCCCTGACTCAACCTGGGGAACCTTGTGGTGAGCCAGAGCAGCAGTTTCCATGGAGTGTCCACTAGGTTTCGCCCTTCATATAAGTCTGGGAGCAGGAAGACTCCAACCCTCGGGCCGAGTCACGCCTCAAAGAAGGTGGCTACTTTTTGAGAGTCTGGGAATAAATTCTGCCACGACTGGGACAAAACATCTCAGCAATACCCAAGAAACTTCCAGGAGGTCAGTGACTTTCACAACTTCATGGACTTGGACTTCATTACCACGTATTATTAGGAAATTAAATTTTTTATGAAATTCAGGTTCCGTGGTCCCTCCATTCATAATCCCACATGAAATAGACCCTACCTGCGTCCAAATTAGGTTTCCTTCTGCTGATTCTCTGGGGTTCAGTATTAGAGGATCCTCTGGTACTGTAGTGGGTCACACCAAAACTATGTTCATGTCACCCTTATCTCATGCCATCAATAAAAACATGATTTGGTTGTTTACAGAAAGTCCTACAAAGTCATAGACCCCAGACAAATCATTTCCTCCGTTGACTTCAACATATGAGGTCTTCTAATGCTGGACTTCACCTTATTGTGATTTTGCCCTAATACGAAACAATTACGGTATCTTGTCCTGCTTTAGCGTGGCATAAGATTTATAAACCTATAGTCAGGGAAACTAATCATATCAAGGAAGCTTTAAGATTATTTATGGTCAAGCTCCAATGAGCAGAGTTTCCTTACATTGCTGTGGTCTTAGCTTTCTCCACAGCGCCTCTCCTTAGCTCTGGGAACAGCACATCATACTAGATTAGTTACTCCAGACATTATGGTGAGTGGGCCAGAACTGTACATGATTCTCTAGGTCAAAAAAGTCTCAGTAGGAGCCTAATTCCATATAACAAAAAATACCATAGAAAAGGCCAAAGAATACACCATCCCTGATCAGAATCAAACACAAATTGGTGAGGGCATATAAAATATAACTTTTAATATTAAATTTAAAAGATGCTAACAAAAACTATCACAAGTGGTAAGATAAACAATGCTGACCACGGTCTGATTATTGGTAGGTCTAGGGGATACAATGACCATCACAATATGATGCAAACACAAACAGCACAAGGTATATAAACTCAGATTGTTGTAAGGTGAATGTAGACAACCTGTAGAGAGGAAAATATCCTAGTGCAAACACATACAGCATCAAATCTATAGATGGGGAAATACAATGTAAGATAGAAAATCGTAAAGATCTCACCCATCCCGTGGTAGGACAAGACGAAGGTAGGTAGATGTTGGGTCACATGCACATCATGGTCAGAAGAAGATAAATGCACTGCCCCTAGTTGGCCCTCTACTACACTCGCCCTATACACCCACATATAGCTCCTGTCCTGACAAGGACAGTCCCAGGTTTCCCTAGTTGTAGAATAACCCTATTAAGCCCTATGGGTACTAGAATCCACAGCGTTCCCGACGCGTTTCCAGTGCCACAAACAGTGGAACTTTCCTCAGGGGAAGAGAAATTTTAGTTTATAGTCCTGCTGCAAGAGAACCGACAGTGGTCAGCAATCATGGATCGGCAATGGCCCAGTCCATTCCTGTAGCAACCGTCTATTACACAGTGAGGATATTTAAGGCTATTTGGTGGTTGGATCACCACCCACAAGCTGTACAAACCTCATTGTTATTGGTCCAAACGACCCTATACATAATTAGGCCAATAGTGACCCGTCAGTGGTACACAAGATCACACCTAATTGGGTGCGATGAAAATCATGTGATAGTTAGGGGCCAGGCAGTGCAAGTCTGTCATGGGGTAACTGTTTACCTATCCACGTGCACCGCCATCATCTCTCTCCGGCGTCTCCTCGTGTTGATGGACAAAAAAACTCGTACTTCCGGTCCGGCTGTCATCGCGACACGTCACTTCCGGTGCCGCGATGCGTCATTTCCGGTATTCCGGAATCCATCAGCATTGGCCGGTAGCCATGGACCTGATTCTCTAGGTCCATCTTTATAGAAAGTGTACATGTTGGATATATATTGCAGTGTATTGTACACACAGGATATGTTCCAAACATCAAGGTCTATAGGTTATTTATAATCATCCCATAAGATCCCCTAAGAGATAGATTCTTCTGGCAAGTGATTGTTCCAATGTCCCCTCCAAATGGGGTCGTCATCTGCTGAACTTTGGTAGCCCTGTCATTGAGTGGTGAACATTATTCATACAGAACCTGTGCTCATCGGTGAACTCTCTTGTTGACCTGTCCATAAACCCCTCTCATGGTCTTAGCCCAAACTTATTCCAGATTTATGATCTTAAAATCGATGTCCATTTTGACCAATAAAGTCACCACCTCTGTGTAATACCGGCAGTGTCTGCAACTGAACTGCAGATCTTCTATTAAGACGGCTAATAGATATTGGATACTAACACAATGTAACTCATCGGAGAATAGTTACAAACGTCTGTAAGTGCTTAGAAGTTCAGGGTTTGAATCTGACCAAGGACAACATCTGCATAGAGTTACAATGTTCCTCCCAGGTTTACATGGGCTTCTTTAGGGTATTTTGGTCTTCTATACCTGAGCATATTTTTCGAGAAAACTCTTTTCAAAAGACGCCACTTTAGATTGATCTTATGTGTGTCCAATCTGCCTCCAAGTCTTTACCACATGACATCACCGGACTTGAGTAAGTGATAACCGGATGCTTACACATCATGATTGAGAGAGGTAGGTACCAAATGATTTGGCCATAGACTAAGAAATGAATAGCTATAATATTAACATTGTGATCAATAAAGCTTGTTATTTTCTAATTACACAGCGCACATTCTTCATTTTTTTGGTTCAATGTTTTGGTATAGGAAATGAATAGGTCAACATGATGGCTAAGAAATGTATGGAGACCCCCATGGTTATGTGTGTGAACTCCAATGATACAGTTCATTGCCTTATAATTCCTATCCTACGGCAGCATAACATGGGCTGTTTTCTTTTTTTTTTGGCTGGGGGGGGGGGGGGGGAGGAGGGTTGGCGTACAACTGTGGATTCCATTAGCAAAATATGCAAAGCTTTCCCAGAAAAACCACGCCTCTTTTAGCTACCTTGTAATGCAGCTCTCTTGACATCAAGCATGACCTGCAGGAAGCCTTATGACATCATGAGGGATTAAAACCAAACCAGTATATCTTTTCCAGAAGGAACAGACTAACAGCTGTAGACAGCAATGTTTTGGCTGGTTGGGTCTCTTCAGTACAGTGTAGGGAACTGGTTAAGATGAGTGAGAGGCTTGTGACTAGGGTCGATAGTTCTCCTTGTGGATACTGTCAATAAAGGGCGCCGTGTAGGAGTGTGGAGTCTTATAGCCATTGATGCTCCACTAGAGAGATTCTGGGAAAACATGCAAAGTTCTCCAGGATGGGATAAGGAAAACCACGCCTCTTTTAGCTACGTTGTAAGGCAGCTCCCTTGACATCAAGCATGACCTACAAGAGGCACTTCCCGACCCTAGTCACAAGCCTCTTACTCCTCCAAACCAGTTCCCAACACTGTACTGAAGAGACCCAATCAGGTGGAAACAGCACTGCCTACGGTTGGGAGTCTGTTCCTTCTTGGATAGATATACTAGTTTGGTTTTAATCCCTCATTATGTCATAAGGCTTCCTGAAAGTCATGCTTGATGTCAAGGGAGCTACCTTACAAGGTAAGAGAGGCGTGGTTTTCCTTATCTCATCCTTGAAAACTTTTCATATTTTCTTGGAATCCCCCTAGTGGAGCATCAATGGCTATAAGACTCCACACGCCTACACGGCAGCCTTAGTTGGCAGTCACCGTAAGGAGAAAATCTTACTTCTGGATTCCATTACAACATCCAACCTGCATTTTGTTGAGTTTTCACTGCAGTGAGTTAATTCGGATGCCTGAGCTAAAGGACCATATTAAACCAAGAGTAGATATAATGAAGTTTTTTAATGTAAATTTTGAAGCAGTGTGTGAACCCAGACACACCAGTGAGGGCAAAAGACCCCTCCGCAAAAGTATATGAGCTGCTTGGAATCCAATAGTATATCATTAAAGATGTTAAATTCAATGGAAGTGGGAGGCTGTGGAGGCCATGACTTACCTCCTGGAGTCCTTTCCAACATTGCCTGATGCTTCCTCCAAGTTGCAGCAGAATTTATGTCAAAATCGAGAGAATCTCAAAAAGTAGCTGCCCTCCTGGAGCAGGAGAACCCAGTGGTGAAACAGAACAGTAGTTTCAAGGAAGCGTCCACTAGGTAGCGCCCTTCGTAAAAGTCTGGGAGTGAGATGACCTCAACCCCCAGGCTGAGTCAGTGACTACTTTCTGAGAACCTCCCAGTTTGGGAAGAACAGGACGAAACGTTAGGCCTTGCCCAAAAAGGCTCCAGGACATCAGTAACAACTTCTCCTGGTGTTAGACTTCATTACCACGATTCTTGCAAAATCGAATTTTTAGGAAAGTTAGAATAAATTTTACTTTGTCCAATTCAATTAGTTCTAATTATCATGGACTATCCCCTTTTGTAACAAATACACTTACTTGTAAGCCGGCATTCCTGGAGTCCGGGATATATCTTCCGGGATTCCGGAAGAAAAATAGAAAATGCTACTTAGTGCTCCTGTGGACGTCACACAGGCGGATTGGCGCTCTTCTTGCTAATAATTATGCACGCCTACTGCATGCTAACATAGCCAACCACCCCCTCCCATGCTCGTGAGTGTGAGTACTCATCTGTGAGCCGGCTGCTTAGCAGGCAGAGTTCTCCCAGTGGAGTGGTTAGCTACGTCAGCACGCAGTAGGCGTGCATAATTAGTAGCTCGAAGAGCTCCGGTCCACCTGTGTGATGTCCACACCGCCGCTAATTAGCATAGCAAGTCCATTTTTTTGCAGTATGAAGGTGTTTCAGCACTATGTCCCGGACTCCATGACAGCAGGCCATCAAGTAACTGTATTTGGCTTAAATCTTGTCTACCCCTGGTGGTGGATTTAATTTAAAGTGGGGCTAAAAATATTTGTTAGCTCAGTCATGACATCTAATGGACAGGAGGCTGTTAAGAGATCCTTTGTGACCATAGAGACTGCAGCCAGTGTTATGTATTGTCCCTAAAGAGATGTTTAATTATACCACTGTGTATGGTGTTAGTAGCAGCAGGACTGTGAAATATGGATTTGTATTCCTGGATTGTAGCTGCAGTTAGTGTTAGGTATTGGAGAGTTGTGTTATCTGACCTTTGTGTATGTTGTTAGTAGAAACAGGACTGTGAAATATGGATTAATTGGATTGTAGATTTTCTGGGGGCGTGTCCTCACACTGCTGTGTTCTAAATGACCTGCTGCAAAGCCCCGCCCTCTGTTCCGTTCTATTCTGACTCTAACCAAATCTATAACCACAGCTGTGTAGACGTATGGTAAAAGAGCATTGGATAAAATAATAAAAATCTTGAGGACAACAATTTATTTTTATCATTGTTTTTTATTTCTGGTTTAGAAACAGTTTAGACATTTATAAAGAGTTTAATTTTATTTTTATACATTCAGTATTTATGACCAGTTAGTCGCCATTTATCATCAATTATGTCAAATTAATCGTTCGCTCCTGGACTTCAGATCCTGATGGTAATAAATAATCTATTTTCAAGTAACAAGTGTAACTTCCCGAAATCTATCCCCGGGGGTTTAGATTGATTTGCAGATGTTTGCAAGACATTTTTGCTTTAGTGCTGTAAAAAAAAAAAAAACACAACTTAGGTGCGAAATGTCCGTGATGATGTCACAAGTTATTTATGTTTTTGTTTACATATTTTACTAAAAAAATTTGATTTTTTTTTTATTTAAAATTTTGGAGAATACTGGGACCTATTAAATAATTAATAAATAACACATTGCATTAACTCTCTATGAATAAAAAAATACAACAGGCTACTTACCTCTCCGGCTCCCCATTCCTGGCGTCTTGTTGACATCCATCGCTGGACAGGAAATGTTGGTGGTCACATAAATACATCGACCAATCAATGGCCTTCAGGATTCTCTATTCTGTGGTGATTATGGCCACTGATTGGCTGCAGCAGACACATGACCACTAACACCTCCCAACTAGCTCAAGGTGTCAATAGAGGCAGAAACAGGGAGCCTGAGAGAGGCAAGTACCCTCTTTTTTTTTAATTTTCATCCTCTGGTTCCTGATGGACATGGAGTCTCCATTTATATTATGGTATTACTAAGTTTTAAGTAATAAAATTATTGTAATAGGGCAAATTTTATAAATGTTTTTTTTTTTTTTTTTAATTTAGACCAAAAACAATAGAAGAATGTAAAAGAACATTGTCCTTTATTATTAATTTTTTGTGTGTCTTTATCTTTTCAATAGTTAAAGTTTGAACGGTGGTTTTTATGCAGGTTTTAATAATTTTTTTTAAACATATTTAAAATGTTGTTAAATTCATTGGATGCTAAAAGAAACCTTTATTCAGTCCTCAATGCAGGATACAAATTCTGTATGAAACAAGAGGCCTTAGGCTACAACAATTGCCCCGAGTAGGGTGGAATATGTGGCAGTATTGTGCCTTTAAATGCGTTTTGCATTTCGCAACCTCGCCTATGAATAAACCATTGCACAGTCCTGCATAGACCGGGCCATTAAGGACGTCTACCATGTGGAAACTACTTACCCAAGTAGCTCCAGTGGCAGATTTCGCAGAGCTCTGTGATGTTGTATCTGTTGTTGCATGAGACAGCATCACGGGCTGCGCTACTGTACGGCATCTAGAAGCATGCGCAGAGTATCCGTGATCTGCCCAGGTAGATACAGGGCAGACCTGAGATCTTGGCATTGGATGGAGGAGGCAGGGTGGTAACTACATACAAATGGCAGGAGGCAGGGGTGGGCAGTGGAAACAGCTGGCAGGAGGCAGGGTGGCCAGTGGTAATGGCCATCAGGAGGTGGGGTGGGCAGTGGAAACAGCCAGTACGAGGCGGGGTAGACAGCGGAAATGGCCGGCAAGATGCAGTGTGAGCAGTGGAAATGACCAGCAGGAGGAGGAGTTGCTTGACTGCATGGTCGAGTTACCCCTCCCCCTTGATTGCATCAATAAAAGTTGTTTTTAGAGATATGATGCAACATTGTCAACCTATAAAGACCCCCTATGTTCTAAAGACCCCCAACCTGCTGGACAAGGTACTGTTTGTGGATTTGGAGGGGTATATTATCAATGTTCTATTGATGGAGATTGTACACATGGGACCCCCACTGATCAGATGTTTCCTGCAGACTCCTGATGCTGGGAAAGGAACAAATTGGAACAGGAGATCCAGTCGGCGGTTGGCCTATATAGTGGCCAACAATGGAAACTGCAGCTCAACTGCTTTTATTTTGCCTAAAGTTGAATCGTCCACCATACAAGGAATGGAGTAGAATTGACACCAAAAACAACTGATTTGTAGGGCTCCCGTATGTGAGACCTCCATCAATATAATATCCTAAGGCTTGGTTATGGGTATCATTTTACACGAAACACTCTTAAAAGGGTTTTACAGAGATAGAAAAACTGTAGAATGAAAAGGTTCTGTTTTCGGAAAACAAAGCTGCCATGTGTTTCTTTTCCTGGGCAGCTCCTTAAGCCCAAAATAATTAACTCAATGCTTTTGCCTGGTTCTTGTTAGATCCTGTGGATCAGATATGGTAGTAGATCCAGATACTAGGCTGATATCAAAATTGTTCTCACAGAAGAACATCTAGTGATTAGGGTTGAGTGGACCCAAACCACAATGTTCGGGTATGTGTCCAAATCAGGACTTCAGCAAAAATTTCAAGTTTGGGTTTAGGCTCCCCATAGGTCAATCTCTTTTGCAATTTGGATGTCGCAGGTCTTGCTCCTGACCAACCCTGCCAAAAACTGATATTTGTAGGGAAAGTGGTGGCCCAACCAGACATTTCACCTACTGTGCCCGGTGTTTACAGACTATAGAAAATGCTTCGTCCTAGGTTTATGTTTCAGTAGGCTCGAGACCTAGTGGGACTCCAAAAAGTGTCATCTGTGTCCTGACAGATGGGCTACATGATCCTGATAGATCACCCAACCAACCAAAAATCTAGATCCCATACTAAAAATGCTTGAGGACAAATATTACAAAAATATATTTAAACCTTAACTCTCAGGTTGGGTTCTAGCCCTAACCCTCTTTTATGGTAAAACTCCTATATAAGTCAGACAAAAACTTGGTGTCTCTCCTCAGATCCACCTCATTGGACGACTTTCATGTTCTGCTCGCTATACACCTACTGCTAGAGCTAGCAACGATTTTAAGTTATTTTTTTTATTTTTACTTTTTTTTGTATTTTAGGTTTCTTGTATGCTCCATATATTTGGTAGGTTAATTTCTAAATATCATAAACTTATTTTTTTCATATTTTTAATTAAATTGAATTTAATATAAATAAGCTTCATGTACATTATTATTCTATATTATTCTTCTTTTCCCCCTGATACCAGGATCTGGCACCTACTTTTTTCGCATATTTAGAGTGAGTACAAACACAAATTTATTTTCTTCCTATAAAAACATTTCTTCCAAAGTCGAATGTAAATGAGCTGAATAGAGACACTTTTTAATAGTTTAGCGGGGTAAAAGTTAGTGAAGGAATACGACCGATGTATCTAATAATAGGTGTGTAAATCTTTTTCATGTAACCTGTAATTTCCTTATGGTTCGGTAACTGTATTTACTCATTCTATGAACACACCTGTAGATGATGCAGGGGAATCTGCAGCACATCTTTGTGCAAAAAAAACTAATTTTTTAAAATTGTGTCGGGGGGAAGGTTGTGAAAATCTTTTGGCTTCTAAAGAAACATTCAGTTTAGTAACAACTTTTATCTCTCTCTGTTGATAATAACCCATTTTCAAGCCGGACTAAGGTTTTACTTCTGCTCTCCCTACACAGCTCTGTGCAGTTTCAATCTTTTCTGTTCTCTTGCTCACTTTATTCAGTGTTTTGTATCAGATATATTTCTCTCCCTATCTCCTACTTTCACTTTCAGCTAGATTAGGAGAGACTTGCTGAGCAGGGATTGATAAAAACTTCTGTTAGAAAATAGTGATAAGTGAGTAACAGAAAGTTACTCCTCACTGCTCAGAGATGTGTAAAGAAACACAGGGAGATTAGATCCAAGCATGTATTCAGTCTGCATAAACGCACACGATAAACAGATCTCTACAGAGTGATAAAAGCTGTTACCTAGTGGGGGGGGGGGGGACTCTGCAGTATTTTTCAAACTAAGCAGAATTTTTTAATAAAGTATATTACAAAAATGTCCACAACATCCCCTCCCCCCCCCCACCTCCCCACACACACATGTGAGAGGAGCATAGAGACTGCCACAACTAATGGCACTATTGAGCCAGTGGTGAACTATTCTCTTTAAGGTGGGGACAACCCAGTTGATGACCATAAAGAAATAAGGGTATTATAACATTTTATTTCCATACTTACCTGCCTTACACATAGTAAAATAGTGATATTAAAGTTCCAACTGGAGAATTTCCATGGATCCTCCAGTCCAACCTCAACATTATTCAGAGTAGCCCACACAGTAATAAAAAACAGGGTCACTTACTACCTGGGATGGTTCAGGCAAGCATGGGACACAAAGTCATCTGCCCGGACATCTGGAAAGGGCTTATTTTATGATTCTGCTTTAATTTTAAATGTGTGAGGGAATCATTTGTTAAATGTTCATACATTTTAATAGCTTTTTTTGTTTAGGGCAGAGGACAAACCAGGGAGCTCAATGGGGACACCAGTATCACATCTGGTACATGGTGGGGGGGGGGCCTGATACACATTTTGTACAGGGGCTCGGAAGTTTTAATTTACTTCTCTATGTACAGGCCGGGCTTCCCAGCATAATATTCCCGGAGTAGATCTGCCTTATCCTGCTCTGCCGGTAAATACTACATAACAGGCACTTGTGAGACATAATGGAGGCAGCCAACCATGGACGGGAAGTGGAGCGAGGTCATTAGTGCAGTTACTGTAGCATGTGGGAGAAGACTAAGGTGTCTTATATCTGGAGAGTTCCTGCTTCTCTATGAACTATACACTGAACTAAAAGACGTTCAAGAAAATTTCTGGTTCAATTAAGTCGACCTCCGGCACTTCGCATGCATGCAAGCGCGCGCACGGCCGAAGCTTCCTCGAGGCTGTAAATCAAAATGTGTTTAAACCGCGATATAGCGGTTTAAAACACTAGCAAAGGTAAGCTCTGGCACCAGCTCACCCTGAGCTGGTGCCCGGTGTTTACATCTAATACCTACCATCAGCAGTGGTAGGTTTCCTTTAAGGAGAGATCCTGCACCTCTTCTGTACAGATATTTTACATCACAAAGTCTTATTAGAAGATTGAGAACTTGAAGTAAAATATATATCTATTAATCTATCTCCTATCTATCTATCTATCTATCTATCTCATATCTATCTATCTCATATCTATCTATCTATCTATCTATCTATCTATCTATCTATCTCATATCTATCTATCTCCTATCTATCTCCTATCTATCTATCTATCTATCTATCTATCTATCTATCTATCTATCTCATATCTATCTATCTCATATCTATCTATCTATCTATCTATCTATCTATCTATCTATCTATCTATCTATCTCATATCTATCTATCTCCTATCTATCTCCTATCTATCTATCTATCTATCTATCTATCTATCTATCTATCTATCTATCTATCTCATATCTATCTATCTATCTATCTATCTATCTATCTATCTATCTATCTATGTATCTCATATCTATCTATCTCATATCTATCTATCTATCTCATATCTATCTATCTATCTCCTATCTATCTCCTATCTATCTATCTATCTATCTATCTATCTATCTATCTCATATCTATCTATCTATCTATCTATCTATCTATCTATCTATCTATCTCCTATCTATCTATCTCATATCTATCTATCTCATATCTATCTATCTATCTATCTATCTATCTATCTATCTATCTATCTATCTATCTATCTATCTATCTATCTATCTATCTCCTATCTATCTATCTCATATCTATCTATCTCCTATCTATCTCCTATCTATCTATCTATCTATCTATCTATCTATCTATCTATCTATCTCATATCTATCTATCTATCTATCTATCTATCTATCTATCTATCTATCTCCTATCTATCTATCTCATATCTATCTATCTCATATCTATCTATCTATCTATCTATCTATCTATCTATCTATCTATCTATCTATCTCATATCTATCTATCTCCTATCTATCTCCTATCTATCTCCTATCTATCTATCTATCTATCTATCTATCTATCTATCTATCTATCTATCTCATATCTATCTATCTCATATCTATCTATCTATCTCATATCTATCTATCTATCTATCTATCTATCTCATATCTATCTATCTCATATCTATCTATCTATCTCATATCTATCTATCTATCTCCTATCTATCTATCTATCTATCTATCTATCTATCTATCTCATATCTATCTATCTATCTATCTCATATCTATCTATCTATCTATCTATCTCATATCTATCTATCTCATATCTATCTATCTCATATCTATCTATCTCATATCTACGTGGTAGATAATAAGCAGCACTCCCAGACTTGTTGTACGAGGTGAAAAGAAGTGTTGGTCTTTATTCCATGTTTTTGAGGTACAAAAAATCGTACATAAGCAACGTTTCGGCTAATACTAGCCTTTGTCAGGCTTGACAAAGGCTAGTATTAGCCGAAACGTTGCTTATGTACGATTTTTTGTACCTCAAAAACATGGAATAAAGACCAACACTTCTTTTCACCTCGTACAACAAGTCTGGGAGTGCTGCTTATTATCTACCACGTATTTGGAGGATCTGAAGCCCGATCTCATTAAGCCTGCACCCGAATTATTCTCAGTTGCCTCACAGGTGTGCTGTTTTGAACTTTCTTTGAGTATCTCATATCTATCTATCTCATATCTATCTATCTATCTATCTATCTCATATCTATCTATCTATCTCATATCTATCTATCTATCTATCTATCTATCTATCTCCTATCTATCTATCTATCTATCTATCTATCTATCTATCTATCTCATATCTATCTCATATCTATCTATCTATCTCATATCTATCTATCTCATATCTATCTATCTCATATCTATCTATCTCATATCTATCTATCTCATATCTATCTATCTATCTATCTATCTATCTATCTATCTATCTATCTCATATCTATCTATCTCCTATCTATCTATCTATCTATCTATCTCATATCTATCCATCTATCTCATATCTATCTATCTATCTATCTATCTATCTCATATCTATCTATCTATCTCATATCTATCTATCTATCTATCTATCTCCTATCTATCTATCTATCTATCTATCTATCTATCTATCTATCTATCTCATATCTATCTCATATCTATCTATCTATCTCATATCTATCTATCTCATATCTATCTATCTCATATCTATCTATCTCATATCTATCTATCTATCTATCTATCTATCTATCTATCTATCTATCTCATATCTATCTATCTCCTATCTATCTATCTATCTATCTATCTATCTATCTATCTATCTATCTATCTCATATCTATCCATCTATCTCATATCTATCTATCTATCTATCTATCTATCTATCTATCTATATATCTATCTATCTATCTATGGGGCACATTTATCACTTTTGTGCGCCTAAGTGTAGTAGTTGTGCCTAAATTCTGCCGCACTGTTTTGCCAGAATTATCACAAGCTACAACCATCTGTGATAAGAATATTTCCTGCCTCTTATTAATCACTTTACTTTAACACAGTTTTGGCACAGTTTAGGCGCAATCTTAGATTCGGGCACTTACATGTGATCCTGCTACAAGCTCCTCTCTGCTTCTCCCACAGCCCAGAATGAAGATAACACTCACAGCAGCACCCAGGTGTGTGATACCCTGCACCCAGTGACCTCCTCAGCAGCACCCAGGTGTGTGACACCCAGCACCCAGTGACCTCCTCAGCAGTGGCTTCTCCTGGAGGGGATCCCCCAGTGCTGGTCTCCTGCTGCACCCCTGTAATTCTGCACAGTATCCCCCTCAGACACACTGGTGATACTGTGCAGAATTACATGGGGGACACTTGTCTGTAGTATCAGCAACATTCTGCAAACTTCTCTTGCTCTTGCTGTGAGCTCAGGATTCTGCAGAATGTTTTGTAAATAGAAGGTGATGAACTGTAAATAGAGTCTGCAGCTCCTGTCTGTAATGTATCTAATGTCTGTATTATCTGTACTAGTGTCTGTAATGTATCTAATGTCTGTATTATCTGTACTAGTGTCTGCAGTGTATCTAATGTATCTATTATCTGTTCTAGTGTCTGCAGTGTATGTAATGCCTGTATTATCTGTACTAGTGTCTGCAGTGTATGTAGTGTCTGTATTATCTGTACTAGTGTCTGCAGTGTATGTAATGTCTGTATTATCTGTACTAGTGTCTGCAGTGTATGTAATGTCTGTATTATCTGTACTAGTGTCTGCAGTGTATGTAATGTCTGTATTATCTGTACTAGTGTCTGCAGTGTATGTAGTGTGTCTATTATCTGTTCTAGTGTCTGCAGTGTATGTAATGTATCTATTATATGTTCCAGTGTCTGGCTGAGCTTTGCTGCTAGAAATGAGCTGTTCTGCAAAGGGGCTCAGTGCTTTCTTCTCAGATAACGCCACCTTCGGGCTGGAGTGTTTTTGCGCCCGTTTTTGCGCCTAAACGAAAACGTTGCAAGTGATGAATATCATTAGGCGCAGCAAAACATCTGGATTGGTAAGATAAATGAGGGAAAGCTGCTTATTTTTGCTGCTCGGCTATTTTAGGGGTTAATCGCAAAAATGGCGCAAAAACAGTGCGCCAGTACGAAAAGGCGCAAAAATAACAGAAAAAAACGAGTGATACATGTGGCCCTATCTATCTATCTATCTATCTATCTCATATCTATATATCTATCTCATATCTATCTATCTATCTATATATCCATCTCATATCTATCTATCTATCTAACTCCTATCTATCTATCTCATATCTATCTCATATCTATCTATCTATCTCATATCTATCTATCTATCTATCTCATATCTATCTATCTATCTATCTCATATCTATCTATCTATCTCATATCTATCTATCTATCTCATATCTATCTATCTATCTCATATCTATCTATCTATGTATATCTATCGATTAAATAAGAACGAAAATAGAAGAGATACTCACTGTGTCTATGGGGTTTCCGTTGAAGTTTTTCACAGATGTTGGTAGCATTTCTCAGATACCAGGTATAGAACTGTATACATTGCCTGGAGATTCAGTAAATAGTATCATTGTGAGGAGATATTATGTAGCATAAAATTCAGTTAGTCACAAGTGTGTGGAAGCAGAACATAAGGGCCTTATCTACACGTGGGAGGGAATAAAGGACTCACAGACTTTATCTTTGATTGGACAGGATAAAACATGACTCACAGGCTTTCCCTATAAGTGGGAGGGGGAAACAGGACTCACAGACTTTCTCTATGAGTGGGAGGGGGAAGCCGGACTCACAGGCTTTCTCTATGAGTGGAAGGGGGGAAAGCAGGACTCACAGTTTTGTCTATGAGTGGGAGGGGGAAGCAGGACTCACAGGCTTTCTCTATAAGTGGGAGGGGAAGCAGGACTCACAGGCTTTCTCTATGAGTGGGTGGAGGAAGCAGGACTCACATGCTTTTTCTATGAGTGGGTGGGAGAAGCAGGACTCACAGGCTTTCTCTATGAGTGGGTGGGAGAAGCAGGACTCACAGGCTTTCTCTATGAGTGGGAGGGGGAAGCATTACTCACAGGCTTTCTCTATGAGTGGGTGGGAGAAGCATTACTCACAGGCTTTCTCTATGAGTGGAAGGGGGGAAAGCAGGACTCACAGGCTTTCTCTATGAGTGGGTGGAGGTAGCAGGACTCACAGGCTTTCTCTATAAGTGGGAGGGGAAGCAGGACTCACAGACTTTCTCTATGAGTGGGAGGGGGAAGCCGGACTCACAGGCTTTCTCTATGAGTGGAAGGGGGGAAAGCAGGACTCACAGTTTTGTCTATGAGTGGGAGGGGGAAGCAGGACTCACAGGCTTTCTCTATAAGTGGGAGGGGAAGCAGGACTCACAGGCTTTCTCTATAAGTGGGTGGAGGAAGCAGGACTCACAGGCTTTCTCTGAGAGTCGGAGGGGGAAGCAGGACTCACAGGCTTTCTCTGAGAGTCGGAGGGGGAAGCAGGACTCACAGGCTTTCTCTGAGAGTCGGAGGGGGAAGCAGGACTCACAGGCTTTCTCTATGAGTGGGTGGAGGTAGAAGGACTCACACACTTTCTCTATGGCTACAGGTTCTGGGCAGCCCATCACTATGACTAAAGCAGCAATGAACCTGGATGTTGATTCCATAGAGAAAGTCTCACCTGATATACTTTTGGAATACTTGCTAATAAACTTTCCTTGTCTTTATTTATAAATATACGTAAGTTATAAGCAGAGAGGAGACCACAGAAGAGTTAGATGTGAGACTACATGCACTTATTCTGTGACCTGCAGAGGTTACAGGGCGGGGGGAGGCTGAAGGGCTTCCATCACCAATAACCAATTGTGTCATCCTGTGTAATCTGCCATCTTTAAATAGAGGTGCCAACCATCAGTGTATACAGCACTAGCTAAAAAAAAAAATCAGTGTGACGTCCAACATATTTCAGAATGTTTTTTTTTTTCAAATTCATTGTGATTCAGTAAAATGTAATTTTTTAAATTGATATTGATGAACTAACCGTTGGGCACTTTGAAGCTTAATCATGATTTTAAAATAATTATTTATATTGTCTGCAGGGGGATGTGGTGAACATTTTTCTAAAATAAATTTTTTAACAAATTCTGCTTAGTTTATAAAATAAATTCATGCTCCTCCCTCCGATAGAGATACGTATTCCGTCCTGTACAGTGTGTGTCTATGGAGGCTGCAGGGGCTCACATCTAATCTCCCTGTGTTTGGTTACACAGCTCTGAGAAGGGAGGGTTAACCTTGCAGCTTGATGTTTGAAAATACTGCTCATAGCATACTACAGCCAGGGAAAGAGCAGGAAGGGACTCTCACCGATCTGATATCGACTATCAACTTCAATGACCCCTTTAACTCCCAGTATTGTCCCATATTGTAGACCCTGCGACCCTGAGAGGGCCGCACAGGATAATATACTGGAAAGAGAATATATTGTAAGAGACGCTTTCTATACCTCTGTTTCTTGTGCCTTGAGTAATAGTCTTGGTTAGTACAGAGACATTGCTGGTAAAATCTACAGAGCTCCATAATGCAGGAGGTGACTCTAGGAACCACTGACGTTACGGACGGAGGAGTCACCTCTAGTTTTGTTTGCCGGCATCCTAAAAAAAGACACAGCTCACCGATAATGGGTCGAATGAGTGAAACAAGGATAAACATAAGACACATGATTTTTGAGAGGGAAAGTTTTTAGAAGTTTTTTTTCTCTTATTCTTTTTCTGCATGGAAATTGCCATTCCTATTGGGTCGTGTTGCGAATCCCCTAAGAAGAACATACAAAGTCTACGCAGATGTTGTCCTCAATGAAATAAGAAACCCAAACATCCTGGACCAGAAAGGCAACAATTGTAACCATTGGACCAATGCGAATCATTGATGTACAATGTAACATAACGCTAACATTCAGGATTTCTAAACATTGGCTGTTGGAAATCGCCATAATTGCAGATTATTGGCCCCAATGCAAGATTTGGAGAAGATTCCCCAACTATAATGTATGGGGAAGATCCTGGGGGCAACCACAACCTCTGCACCCGATCAAGCAACGCCCCAGCTTTGGGTGTTCCAAGATCGATGACGCTCCATGATCTCTAAACAAAGATGTAGAAACATTCAAGATTCTCGATTAATAATGTTCTAAGAATCGGGATCCAAGAAAAGGACAATTTAAAGGAACTCAGCCGATGTCCACATGGATTTTCCATCACTACATTAAAACAGTCTAAAACTGGGGGATTTGTTCCTGCAATTCATCTGATATCAGAGTCCTGGGTGGCTTTTAATGGCTGAAAGCTGCCAGGAAAAGCTTAGGAAGACATGTTTGGGGTCAAAAACATACAGAAAATTTGTTAACTGAAGCCAGGATTACTGTAGGTACCGAGCAATTGAAAACCAAGACGTTTCTAAAAAAAATGTAAAAAAAAAAACAAACACCATCAATTATATTATAGCACCAGAACCAAAGACAAATCAATATAGATGCCAATAAAAAACTAAGTCAATGTCCCTCATAGAAGTTGGTTTATGTGAACTCCCTATAACAATAAAATGGGAACCTGTCACCAGGGACCTCATTTTCAATACATTACGCCTGCAGTGCAAATGTGTCTTTCTGCTTTCTCTAAGCATTTGCATTACAATATAATTGTATGTTATAACTTACCTTGCATCCTGATAGCATCCTCTGTGTAGTCCCAGGGGTTGGGCTTTGGTTTGGATGCATTTCAAAAAACAACATGTGACTTGTCTGTGCTGCAGACTTCTCAGCTCTCCCCACCTTTCTGCTCCTGTACAACTCCTCCCTCTCCCACTGATGTCAGCTTTCCAGGCTGTGACCTCTGTGAATGAACAGGATAGAGGAGCTGTACAGGAGCACAAAGGTGGGGGCTGAGCGCTGAGGAGTCAGCGGCACAGACAAGTCACATGCTGTGCAATGCATCCAAACCAAAGCCCAACCCCTGGGACTAAACAGAGGATTCTGTCAGGGTGCAAGGTAAGTTATAACACACAATTATATTGTAATGCAAATTCTTAATAAGTGCACTGCAGGTGTAATCGGCTTCTGTAACCCGTCTTTAGTGAAAATGAGGTCGCTGGTGACAGGTTCCCTCTAAAAACTGGGTGGGATTTTAAACCTGGAGCACTGTCAGACTGTGGTACCTTAGGCCCAACAGAATTGATGATTCTGAGAATACACATTTTTTCTATATAGGGATAGTTCTTGTCTATGTTGGATGTATCATTAGAAAATAATATTATAAAATTCACTTTATAAAAATATAATAATCAAATTTACAAATCAACCCATAAGTAGGGATAAGTAGACCTATTAAGGTTTGTGTTTGGCTGGTTCTGTTTGGGTCTAGGTTTGAGTACCAAACCCGAATGTGGAACCCCACTGGTAACACCCGCTGGAAAATCACTAATTTTTTCTGGAGCAGCGCCGCTCCCCAATGGCGCCACAGGGAGCGCTGACCCTCAGAAAAACGGCGGCGCACATGACGATGTTTAGAGAGTTAACAGCCGCTAAAAGCCCCCTACTGAGTTAATCTTCTACTGGACCTTTGAGGCCCCTTATGTTTCAGAGTCTGGACTACAGAGATGTTTCTTTTCCTAACTGTGTCCCCTGTGAATGTAACTTAAATATTGGAGTCCACTCTGAGTAAATATTTTTCTAGAACAAAATATATTTAAAAAAATAAATAATAAAATCTAAAAACACTTGGTCTTGAGCAGAGGTATATTAATAAAAAAATGGTCTTTTCTGTTAAAAAACTACTATAAAATATCAAATAAAATAAAAAAAAAATAGAACTTTAAAATAGTCATAGTAATAAATGTCTCCACTATTGATCTGTTCTCCGTGTAACGTGATCCGGGAGGTCGTAGGCTTCTCGTTGGGCTTAATTAGAACGTGTTGAAATCCATCTTGAATGTTTGATTTTGACAACTTAATATCGACTCGAAAAACCTATGGTGGAATTACCCATCAGCCCCTGTGCTGACAGACCGCGCTTTGTCTCTCCTCTGCTTTGTGAAGGATAAATGTCGCCTTTGTGAAGCAGAACGCGGGCGAGATACCGGAGTAAATCACCGCACTCCCCCCCCCCCTTCCCCAGTTTAATCATTTGCTCGGATGGAAATTAGTTTTGCAAAAAGAAAATGTTTTGCAAATGTGAAAAAAAAAAATCATTTTCTGGAGAGAATTCTCGGGAACGTAAATGTGAATCTCTGTAACATTTTCGCTCCACGCCCCGGACGATCTGCAGGTGTTTGTAAGAGGGGACGCGAAAGGTCAGCGATAACATGAACACATTGCCGGGATTTTTTTTCCATAAAGGCCACGGGAAACTGGTGGTGGAAAGGCCAAGCCGCGTCTTATCTTCTCTATGTGTCAGACACTTAGTCACATCACAAAAAACACAATGCAAACACATAATCTGCCGACCCAGAGGCCGCGGGTTGCACGTTCTACTTCTGTAAGTTACGAGGAGGACTTCCTATTGTCCACATGGGAACTTTTTGAAAAGTGGAGTTTGTAACATTGTAACAAATTTGATATTCTCTTGTTATGTGCTGATTGTATCATCACTGGGGTTACAGCCACTCTAGAACTTCCACCATTGACAAGATTGGGGACCTACCGGTGCCTGAGTGCCCCCAATGATTGGAGCACTGATGCTCATGTTTGACCAACGCTCCATTGACTCCCAGAGGATTGTTGAAGGACAGTTATCTCCCATAGTTACGTCCATAGGGAGCACTCTGGTGCCTTGGTTCACGCTCATGGTTAGAGATGAGTGGAACCTTAGTGTAGGTTCAGGTTCAGGTTCGGTGTTTGGGCATATTGCCGGATTGGCTGCCGAGCAGCCCCTAACAACTAGCCATGGATATGATTGGCCAGGAGGAACAATCCTGAAAGCTAAATCTACACTTCAGGTCTGCTCATCTGTACTCATGATTGCTATATGATGCCCAGTGGTGTAACTAGAAGCTGATGGGCCCCAGTGTAAAGTCTGTGCCAGGGCCCCGACTATAATGTATGGTTTATAGTAATAGTCTTCTTATATGGGAAAGTGAGAACTTATGGAACCCCAAAGCATCTTGGGCCCGGTTGCGACAACACCCTCTGCACCCTCTCAAGTTACGCCCCTGGTGATGCCCAACACCTATTGGGCGGTAAAACTGGGTTTGCTTATTGGTAACTGGGTAACAGATACTGATTCTCTTCCCTATTTGATGGAAAGTCTTGCCACATAGTTATCCATACAGTTATCCATAGAGCTCTACATAAGGTTACCTATATAGTTATACATATAAGTTATACCTATAGATAACCATATACAGTACTCATCCATATAGTTTGGTAGCTGTCCCAAAGAGGAAGAGAAAATGGTAAAGCTGTGGAAGATTAAATGGACCCATCATCTGCCGGAAAGATGCTACACAAAGCGTTAACAGGACATTGACTTCCAATCAGGCGGAGAAGGAAATCTGATCCTAGAAATAATTTACTTACTTGTCTTTGTGTAGGAATGGAAAGAAATTCTAGGAATATCAACAGTCGGTTTAAGTTGTGGAACAAGAATTTCTGTGGGAAAGGCAGAGAACAGAACAGAAATGACTAAAGCTGCAGAATGGAAATCAGAATGAATTGATAGAAAAACTTAAAGAGGACCTGTCACCCAGAAATTCGGCACTAGGAGATGTTACTAAAGGAAGCAGCTCCTAGTGCTAAACCAAACGCAGGAGTGTTACAATGATGGCGTTACCGGAAGACTCCAATAGCGCTAACTAACACTGCTGTGGAGTATAATAGAACAATAGTACAATAGAAACACCGGACCGCTCTCAAAGGATCCGGCGTATTCATGAGGGGGGCGGGATTATGGGCGGTGACTGCCGCATGACGTGTGGCAGTCACTGCAAAGCTATGGAGCGAACCCCCTCATTCAAAGCGGTCCGGCGTTTCTATTGTACTCTGCAGCGGTGTTAGATAGCGCTATCGGAGGTTTCCGGTAACGCTATTATTGTAACGCTGACACATTTGTTTTAGCACTAAAATAAGCAGCTCCTAGTGCCGAATTTCTGGGTGACAGGTCCTCTTTAAGTTACTTTTACTGTTTACATACTAATCCTGAATTACATCTTATATTATATTCCAGAGCTGCACTCACTATTCTGCTGCTGGTGCAGTCACTGTGTACATACATGACATTACTTATCCTGTACTGATCCTGAGTTATATCCTGCATTATACTCCAGAGCTGCACTCACTATTCTGCTGCTGGTGCAGTCACTGTGTACATACATGACATTACTTATCCTGTACTGATCCTGAGTTACATCCTGTATTATACTCCAGAGCTGCACTCACTATTCTGCTGCTGGTGCAGTCACTGTGTACATACATGACGTTACTTATCCTGTACTGATCCTGAGTTACATCCAGTATTATACTCCAGAGCTCCACTCACTATTCTACTGCTGGTGCAGTCACTGTGTACATACATGACATTACTTACCCTGTACTGATCCTGAGTTACATCCAGTATTATACTCCAGAGCTGCACTCCCTATTCTGCTGGTGCAGTCACTGTGTACATACATGACATTACTTATCCTGTACTGATCCTGAGTTACATCCTGTATTATACCCCAGAGCTGAACTCACTATTCTGCTGCTGGTGCAGTCACTGTGTACATACATGACATTACTTATCCTGTACTGATCCTGAGTTACATCCTGTATTATACTCCAGAGCTGCACTCACTGTTCTGCTGCTGGTGCAGTCACTGTGTAAATACATGATATTACTTATCCTGTACTGATCCTGAGTTACATCCTGTATTATACCCCAGAGCTGCACTCACTATTCTGCTGCTGGTGCAGTCACTGTGTACATACATGACATTACTTATCCTGTACTGATCCTGAGTTACATCCTGTATTATACCCCAGAGCTGCACTCACTATTCTGCTGCTGGTGCAGTCACTGTGTACATACATGACATTACTTATCCTGTACTGATCCTGAGTTACATCCTGTATTATACCCCAGAGCTGCGCTCACTATTCTGCTGCTGGTGCAGTCACTGTGTACATACATGACATTACTTATCCTGTACTGATCCTGAGTTACATCCTGTATTATACCCCAGAGCTGCGCTCACTATTCTGCTGCTGGTGCAGTCACTGTGTACATACATGACATTACTTATCCTGTACTGATCCTGAGTTACATCCTGTAAATCTTTTATTTTATATAAAAGTGAAAAACATAACAATAATAAACATAAATAAAGCCATAACTTCTGGCAAAAGAATTACAAAAGAACAAATATAAACGAAAATAAACTTACAAAACCTCCTGGCCCAGCCACACACACACACCACACACTCAGCATGAAAACAGACAAAACCTTCACCCAGTCCCACCACCTAAATTTTTTTTTTTTTTTTTTAATATCGAAATACACAGCAAAATACACATAAAAAATAAACAATAAATAAACACAGAAATAACAATGAATATAACGGAAATAACATTAATAACATTAAATAACATAAAATATAACTAACTAAATCTCACGCCCATCACCCTCCACCCCCCCCCAGACACTGGTCTAACGTCCAAAGTTCGCGTTATATAGTCCAGACCAGTGCCCAGGATCGTATAGTCCAAGTCCCGTCCACCCCCCTCCCAACCTAACACCCTAACACCAAAACCCCAAAACCAACCAACCAACCTATATACACACAAGAACTATAACTACATATAACTATATACACACTGTACACAAGATACAAACACATTAAACATACCAACATATATCAAAACCACATAAAGCCCAGGTTCGGCGCCTGCAGCCCCTACATCACTATAACCTCAGATACAAAACAAAAATCTACAGTGTCAGCTTCAGCCCAACACCAGGAGAGGAGATGACAGACTAAGGGACACTAAAGGAGAACCCCCTCCAAAGGAGAGAGGCCCTCCCCGTGCCCAGCCTCTCATACTCCAGAGAGCGCACCTTCACCAGGTCACCCAGAATGTTCCTAACCACCTCATCCACCGGGAGGATTTTACGCTGCGTCGATACTAAACACCGTGCGTTCCACGTGTGGTACCTGACCACTAGACTAACTAGGAATAACGTGCAGCGGTCCCGGCCACCCAGGCCTCTGAATGCTCCATAGGCCCACTCCGCATAGGAGAGACCGGCCAACCCGGGCCAATGGATGGAAGCGCCCACCCGGTTGTACACCTCTGTGTTAAAGGGGCACTGAAGCAGGAAGTGGTCCATGCTCTCCAGCAGGCCACCGCACTCCTCCCGGGGACAACCCCTTTCCTCAGAGCTCCCTCACACACAGCTTTCCATGGAAGCAGCGCCAAGTCACGTCCCAAAACTTCAAGGGGATCCTGATGGAATTCAGCAAACTCAAACCCACCCCAAGATCCCGACTTGGGCAATCCCTGAGGGCCAGAGGCTTCTGGAAATGGGTCAACAGAACCCTCTTGTCAAGGAGTTTCCTCGACATGGTCCTGATCTCCCACATTCCCAGACCCCACCGGTGAATCACCTTCAGAACCGGGGTAGCGTAAGCCGGAAGATGCCCATGCGGTGTACGGAGATCCTTCACCTGCCCTCCTGTCTCCCATTCCTGGAAGAAAGGCCGAAACCATCCTCTGCAGGAGTATACCCACGGAGGAGCCCTCTCTTTCCAGAGGATGGCGATATTGATCTTAAGAAAGGTATTCACTAGGAACACCACAGGGTTGACCATACACAACCCTCCTTGTCTCCTCGTGCGGTAAGTAACCTCCCTCTTGATTAGGTTCAGCCTATTCCCCCATAACAGCTGGAAGAACAGACTGTAGACCCGAGTCCAGAGGGGTTCTGGCAACATGCACACACTGCCCAGATAAATCAGCAACGGGAGCAGGTAAGTTTTAATCAGGTTAACCCTTTCTCTGAGGGTCAAAGACCAACCCTTCCACTGGTCCACCTTCTGAGCGGCGATCTTAAGCCTGCCGTCCCAGTTTTGCATGGGGTAATCCCCCTGGCCAAATTCGATGCCGAGAACTTTGGCAGAGTCCTGGAGCCCTGGAAGAGTGTCCGGGAAATCAAAGCCTGGATCCCCCTCTCCCAGCCAGAGACTCTCACACTTATCCCGGTTGATCTTGGACCCAGAAGCCTCTGAGTAGCGGTCAACCTCTGACATCACCCATTGCGCCTCCCCTCCCGAGGACACGAAAACGGTGACAACATCAGCATACGCTACCACCCTTAGAGTGGCTTCCGGTGCTGCCCGATCCATCCCGACTCCCACCAACGGCCCACGATCAACCCTCCTAAGGAATGGGTCGATCGCGAACACGTATAAAAGTGGGCTCAGAGGACAACCCTGGCTAACACCAGACCCAGCCTCAAAAGAGCGGCCAATCCAACCGTTCACAAGCGGGAAACTCTCTGCCCCTGCGTACAAAACTTTCAGCCAATTGACAAACCCACCCGGCAGGCCATACCTCAGAAGGACAGACCAGAGGTACTCGTGGTTAACCCGATCAAACGCTTTTGCCTGATCCAAGGACAGCAAGTACCCCTTCCAGTTACCAGCCCTGCCCTGCTCCACTGCCTCCCGGACACAAAGCACAGCACTAAATGTGCTGCGGCCTGGAACAGAGCAGTGCTGGGTCCCCGAAAGGAGCCGGGGTGCAAACTGCACCAGCCGATTAAACAGCACCTTTGCCAAAACCTTTCTGTCCGTATTGAGAAGCGCTATGGGACGCCAGTTCTCAACACGAGATCGGTCCTTACCCTTTGACAGGATGATCAGGGCAGACCTCCTCATTGACTTCGGCAGAGCGCCCGAGGAAAGACACTCATTGTATGCCTCAGTCAAGAGAGGAACGAAGGCGCCCTTAAAGGTCTTATAAAACTCAGATGTTAAGCCATCCGGACCTGGCGATTTCTTGAGGGCGAGCCCTTCAATCGCTAGGCTAACTTCCTCTTCCCTGATCATCTCTGTCAAAACATCAAGAGAGGGGTCTACTCCTGGCTCAGGGACAGTTTCAGCCAGGAAAGCCGACATCACATCCCAATCTAGATCCTTCCTGCCCAAGAGGTGTGAGTAGAAGGATCTGACGACCTCCAGAATCCCTGATCTGGACCTTTTCAGGGATCCCGTACTGTCAACCAGTCCTGTGACAACTTTACCATTCACTGACATCTTGCAGTTTCGGTAAGGGTTGGGCGAGCGGTATTTCCCATAATCCCTTTAAAAAACTAAAGATGCGTGTCTATCGTACTGACACCTCTTCAGCAAGGATTTCACTCTGGAGATGTCCTCACGACTACCTCCAGTCGAGACGAGATGCTCGAGTTTCCTCCTCAGGCCCTGATACAGGCGGTACCTGTCCAGGCTCCTGAGGATCGAGAGCTGGCGGAAGAATCTCGCCACCCTTTTCTTGAGCATCTCCCACCACTCTGACTTACTGCTACAAAGGCCCAGCAATGGTATCTGGCTCTGAAGAAAGTCCTCAAAGGATTGTCTGATCTCCGCTTCTTCCAGGAGAGACGAATTGAGCTTCCAGTAGCCTCTTCCCATCCGGGGGGTCTCTGTAACATTCAGAGAAAACAAAATAAAACAGTGGTCGGAGAACTCCACCTCAACAACGGACACTGCTGAAGAAATGGCTTCCTCCTTTAAATAAACCTGTCTATTCTAGACCTGCAGCTACCCCTATAATAGGTGAACCCCGCGTGGCCTGGGGTGTGCCGGATGTGGACATCCACCAGGCGAGCCTCACTGGCTATGCTATTAAGAGCGACGCTATCATAAGTCAGCTTGTCTCTGGAACCTCCCCTATCCTGGGACCTCGTGACAGCATTGAAGTCCTCTCCAAAGACCACCTGCCAACTTGTAAAAAGGTAGGGCTTGATCCTCATAAAGAGACACTTCCTGTCCCACTTGGACTGGGGACCATAGATGTTAATTAGGCGAAGTTCTTGTCCCTTCATGAGGACATCCAGGATCAGGCACCTCCCCATTTCTAACTCAATAACTCGTCTGCATTCTACCGGTGTGGTAAAAAGGACCGCCACTCCGCTATACGGCTCGGCCGCAAGAGACCAATAGGAAGGCCCGTGTCTCCATTCCCTCTTAGTTTTAAACACGGCCGCCAAATCTGGCAGCCTGGTCTCCTGCAAAAATAAAATGTCGGCTTCAACACGGCCGAGAAAATCAAAGGCCGCAAATCTAGCCTCATCAGACTTAATGCTGGCAACATTAATGGACGCCAGCGTCAACGGAGTGGGTGCCGCCATCATGAGTGATTGAGTTAGACGGCTTTCTTTTTACCCATCTTACCACCACCCTCGGGAAATGAACACCCCCTTTTTAGACATATTGTGGTGTCCATCTCCCTCACCCCTGATGCTTCAGGGGCAGATACAGGACCCGCCCCCTCATCCTTGTCTCCCAACTCTGGGCCAGTCTCCCCTCCTGAGGACCCTGACTCCCCAGGGGGAGACTCCGCCACCTCTGGCCCTTCACCCTCAGCCCCTCCATCAGCAGGAGAGGCTCCATCCAGGGCCAGGAATCGATTTGAAAGTTCGACCAGCGGGGGGTTGGTTGCACCTTCCTTGGGTACCTTAGTCAGGGTGGGAGAAGATCTTACACCTCCCTTCTTTTTACCCTTTTTCTTCTTTTTGGCGCCACGCTTACGCTTTTCCTCTAGCCACGCCCTATTTTCCTCATCCATACTCTCATAATGGGAGGAGTCTGAGGACGTGGCACCTTCCTCTCTCTCAATCCTCCTGACCTCCTCATCCAGTACATCATTCCCTGGGGCCTCAGCGACAGGTGTGGTCTTCAGAATAGCACCAGAGGTTGTCCCAGCAACCTGAGACTCCCCCTGCTCTCTCTCTTGTTGACGCTTCTCTAGACGCCTTAGCTGGGCAGGCGTCTGCCCCGCTACATTGATCGTCCTTTCTCCCATCTGTAAGGCCTGCAGGAGGCGCCGTTGCAAAAATCCGTCCCCAGAGACGAGGATGATGGACCCCTACTTCCCCCAGCACCGACACTGGCATAGCTCTTAACAGGGGCCGCCACTGGAGGAGCAACCAGACCAACCCCTGCACCCACCACATTAACACTACCCACCTCCATGTTACACTCAGCCGAGCCACCCGCACCACCAGTCACTCCATCACTCACCCCCAAAGCTGGAAAAGGTTCTGCACCACTAACTCCACTTACATTATCCACCACAACATTACTGACACCATTCACTCTGGCTGGACCAGCACCAATATTAAGGGACATGACCACCTCAGCATCTTCAGGCACAAGGGACGGGGGTCCCCTCGCAGAGCATCGCCCAGAGGAGACCACAACTCTTGTCACACTTGTGCCCTCCGCATCATCGGTAGCAGATGTTATTTTACTTTTCCTGGGACTTGGTAACATTCGCCGCTGCTCTTTAGCCGGTGTGAGGTGCCGCTGATTTTCAGTCTCCACAGAATGTGCATTATCCCCAACACAGACACAAAACAGTACTTTCTGTCTGGGAGGTTCGGAGCCCTCAGCCTCAGCGACTCCTCCACACTGTCGCCGCCCCCACCTAAGTGATCAGCAGCGACAGCATGAAGAGGCGCCGAGGCACCGAAAGCTGCCACCAGTGCCGGGCTATCCCCCTCCCACTGGGGGACGCACCACAGCACTGGATTTTGATGGGATCGCCACTGCCGAGACGCACTGACTGTCCGGCCTTGCGGCCGATGCCTCCCCTGCTCCCCCACTGTTACCACGAACAGAGACGGAGCCCATCGCCACATCCGATGTCACACCTGTAATCTCCCTGCACCTTTGCACCGGGTCCACAGCAGAACTCGGGGGGGTTTGGGTAGCAGGGCTTGCACAGTGAGCTGACCCTGTGCTTTGCCCGGGGGGTTTACAGGGAGGGGGTAAATATGAATCTTACCTCTTCTTGCTGCTTTGGCCTGGTCTTCTTACTCTTCCTCCGGCTGCTCCCCCCAGCGGCTTCCTCTGGGAGTTCATCACCAAACGAAAAGTTCTCCATGCGCACTGGGGACTCGAGCAGCCGGATCTCCGCCATGAGCGCCCCTCCCTGGCTGCCGGTGTCACTGTCCTCCCCCGAGCGAGGTGTTACCGCCCACAGTCCTGCAGGGGGCCCACTGCATGAGGCCTGCTGATCTTCCTGCAGGTCTCCAGGTGTGACCTGCTGCTCGTTGTCATCATCATCATCATTATCCTCCTCCACCTGGCTCGCAGGCTGCAACCCCATCAGCCTTTGCTCTCAGTTATCAGCCATTTGAGCAAATCAATCATCATTAACAAGTTTTTCTTTAAACGGTCCGCTGTTATCTAATATGACAGTCTTTCTTTTATCAAGCTTAGCAATCTCTGCCTTTAGGTGGTTAATTTCTCCATTAATTTCCATTTTGCTTTTTTTGGCGCTGTGTTCGCCCTGGCGCAGGCACATCGCAGCTCCTCCCGGAGCCTCCTGATGGTCTTGGTCGACTCTTCGTACTCACAGAGGTGGCTCTGGACCCGGGAGGCATAGGTGGACAAAGACTCCCGGGGCCCCTGCACCGCCCAGCCTCCCCCCGCATGGTCAGCCTTACCTCTGTGAGCACTTCGCTTCATAGCTCCAGCCCCGGAAGGACCGCTCCCACCTGCACCAACATGGACATCCAGGTTCTGGGTTTGCCTCTTCACACTAGACCCAGGGGGAGTAGGAGCCGCTTTGCTGTGACTCCTGGTGGAATGTCTCACCCCTGAGTCCTCCATAGTGCTGGCTGGTAGCTGGCTACCCCTGACCCCCGCTGGCCTGGCCCGGGAAGCAGGAGCCTGGGGTTTGACGCTCTGGCTCATGCCTGGAAACCCACCCCCTCCCTGGGAAGGGAGAGAGCAGGCCCCAGGTGGAGGTGGATTATTCCTGGAGCTCAGAGCAGCAGCAGCACACAGCCTCTCACAGCAACAGACAGAGCTTAAAGGGAACCTACCACCCCGATTCTACCTATAAAGGTAGAAGGGGTGATAGGTGGATGGATGGGACGTGAGGATAGCCCTTTTTTGGGCTAATCCTCACGTCCCGGGTGTCTTTTAGAAAACTTTATTGTAGCTATATGCTAATTTTTTTATGCGGCTACTGGGGCGTGGAGTAGCCGGACATGAGGCTACTAGTCGCGGCTACTCCACGCCCCAGTAGCCACGTTACTCCGCCTACCAGATAATCTTCGGCACGCAGCTCCTGGAAGCTGCGCGCCCTCGTCTGGGTCCCCTGCGTTCTGCGCGGCCGCGGCTCCGGGGCCGGAACTACTGCGCATGCGCACGCCCTACATACATGACATTACTTATCCTGTACTGATCCTGAGTTACATCCTGTATTATACCTCAGAGCTGCACTCACTATTCTGCTGCTGGTGCAGTCACTGTATACATACATGACATTACTTATCCTGTACTGATCCTGAGTTACATCCTGTATTATACTCCAGAGCTGCACTCACTATTCTGCTGCTGGTGCAGTCACTGTGTACATACATGACATTACTTATCCTGTACTGATCCTGAGTTACATCCTGTATTATTCCCCAGAGCTGCACTCACTATTCTGCTGCTGGTGCAGTCACTGTGTACATACATGACATTACTTATCCTGTACTGATCCTGAGTTACATCCTGTATTATACTCCAGAGCTGCACTCACTATTCTGCTGCTGGTGCAGTCACTGTGTACATACATGACATTACTTATCCTGTACTGATCCTGAGTTACATCCTGTATTATACTCCAGAGCTGCACTCACTATTCTGCTGCTGGTGCAGTCACTGTGTACATACATGACATTACTTATCCTGTACTGATCTTGAGTTACATCCTGTATAATATTCCAGAGCTGCACTCACTATTCTGCTGCTGGTGCAGTCACTGTGTACATACATGACATTACTTATCCTGTACTGATCCTGAGTTACATCCTGTATTGTACTCCAGAGCTGCACTCACTATTCTGCTGCTGCTGCAGTCACTGTGTACATACATGACATTACTTATCCTGTACTGATCCTGAGTTACAGCCTGTATTATACTCCAGAGCTGCACTCACTATTCTGCTGCTGGTGCAGTCACTGTGTACATACATGACATTACTTATCCTGTACTGATCCTGAGTTACATCCTGTATTATACTCCGGAGCTGCACTCACTATTCTGCTGCTGGTGCAGTCACTGTGTACATACATGACATTACTTATCCTGTACTGATCCTGAGTTACATCCTGTATTATACCCCAGAGCTGCACGCACTATTCTGCTGCTGGTGCAGTCACTGTGTACATACATGACATTACTTATCCTGTACTGATCCCGAGTTACATCCTGTATTATACCCCAGAGCTGCACTCACTATTCTGCTGCTGGTGCAGTCACTGTGTACATACATGACATTACTTATCCTGTACTGATCCTGAGTTACATCCAGTATTATACTCCGGAGCTGCACTCACTATTCTGCTGGTGCAGTCACTGTGTACATACATGACATTACTTATCCTGTACTGATCCTGAGTTACATCCTGTATTATACTCCGGAGCTGCACTCACATTATATTACCCATCCTGGACTATGAAGTGCAGTATAATAATAATAATAATAATAATCAAATTCTACTCACGAAGCAACGGTGGAGTCACAGAAGGAATTGGGTGTATTTTCTCATTCGTTACACGTGTTATCCTCCTTGTAGTGAGGCCTTTTTGTAGATCATAGATATCACTATCTGCCCGCAGCGGAGTCATGGCCAACGATGTTCTTCTATGTGGTAGAGAAGTTATGGGAACCCAAGCAGACACCATGGTTTGTCTTGTGTCCGTACCCTTTGATGATGTTCTAATTAAAGGTCTTGTATTTGTGCGAGGAACCTGTCCTTCCGAAACAGTCCTCCTTGTAGTGACTAAGATGTTGTGATCTTGTAGACCACGTTCCGTCCATATGGGCATCATCGTGTAAGGTCTTTGTAGCATTTCTAAGGCAGCAATGGTTGTCCACCCGGGAATCTTCAGTGAAGAACCATCTTGAGCTTTATGACTCAAAAACAAGACTCCTTGATCCTTTAAGGTGTTCGGTGGAAGCAAAGACAGTTTGTCTGAAGGTTCATTGTAGGATTTTTCTGCAATGGTGTCCTTCAAGGAAGGGAATCTAGTCGGGTAAATTTTATGGATAAATGGAAGGGACTTGGTGGGAGGAATGTCCGGAACTTTCAAAGGAACTTCTTCAGTAGTAGAAGCTGAGGAACTTTGTTTTCCCACCGAAATTTCAGACTCACCCAAAGATTTTTCTGTTGCTTGTCCAAGGTCTAAATCTTGTTGACTTTTATACTGACTGGTTACTGCTTTGATGCCATGATGATCTTCATGCATGGAGGGGCTTATAGAGGCTGGAAGACCAAAAGTATATGAATCAGTAGTGATCTTTAAGACTTTTACCAAGTCTCCTGTAAGACCAACCCTTCCTCACCTATGCCTATGGCCTCTCGTCTAGGAGCCCAGCTCCCTACACTTTACTGATGAGGAGCAATAACTCCGAAACAGAGCTGTCCACAGTCAGGTGTCTATTCCTTCTAGTTGAGACCTGCTGGATTGGCTACTAACCCATCTCAAGACTTCTCCTCTAATAAATCTGTTCACCTTCCTGAAGATACAATTCATTAATCAGTAAAAAATATTTTAAGTGTTTATGAAAAAAAGTTCCTAGATTGAAGGTTGTAAGGAGCTAAATTATGGGATTGGTGAAAAATGTATGGGTGTTTCTGAGCTGACATCTATTCTGTAGCTTATCGTTGACCTTCTTGGGCAAGTTTCTGAAGATAATGGGGCAGATTTACTTACCCGGTCCTGTCGAAATCCCACGGCGCGTTCTCTGACGAGGATTCGGGTTCTGTCGGGATTCACTAAGGTCGTGCACCCGATGTCCACCAGGTGTCGCTGCTGTGCTAAAGTCCGCCGGAGTTCATCTCCTTTGTCTCAGTGCATGTGAGTGCTATTCTTGCGACACAAATTCTTTTTTTAAATTTCGCGGGTTTTCCGAATCCATCGGGTTTTCCGACGGCCACACTCCCGATTTCTGTCGCCTCCAAGCCGGCGCCGATGCGCCATAATCCGGTCGCGTGCGCCAAAATCCTGGGGCAATTTGGTGCAAATGGGAAAAATTCGGGAAACCCGGCGGAAAACCGCAATTCAGACCCTTAGTAAATGTGCCCCAATATTGTTTATTATTATTTTTTGCACCCGTAGAATCAAAGGACTTGCTAAGTAAAAACTACACCCTTTTTGGGTTCTCAGGGACCAGGCTCCCTGGTTTATGCAATGGCATTGATATCAGTCAGGGTCTGAACAGGGGGAACACACACGTTCCTACTATAGCTCCTACTGATGACTAGACAGGCTCCTGTCATACAGCTATTACAGGCGGTCCCCTACTTAAGAACACCCAACTTACAGACGACCCCTAGTTACATACGGACATCTGGATGTTGGTAATTTACTGTACTTTAGCCTTGGGATAGGTGTCTGTAATGAAGCTTTATTGTTAAATCTGGTTCTTATAATAGTTCAACATTTTTAAAAATCCAATTGTCACAAAGACCAAAGATGATTTTGGCTGAAACTACAATTACATACAAATTCAACTTAAGAACAAACCTACAAAAGCGATCCTGTACATAACCTGGGGACTTCCTGTATATAGAAGAATGCAGTGCAGCCTCCCTGACTGTTTACTTATGGTCTCTTAGTTTTATTGTACATTCACACAGTGGTATGCCCGCCGTGTGAGCATACCGCCGTGTGCTGGAGAGGAGGAGGAGGTGACCCCTCCTCCCTCCATAGAGAATAGCATCGCACAGCCGCACACACGCCAAAAGATAGAGCATGCTCTATCTTTTTGCGGTGTGCGGCCCGGACCGTATCTGTGCCGTGCCGCTATAGCCGTCTATGGGGATGTAGAAATTTGCGGCCACATGTACGTCCCCGCAGACGGCCATGTGAATGAGCCCTTATATAGAGAAAAAATAATCGCACTGTCATCTCAGTAGGCAGAGGTGGGGCAGTCTCTAGCTGCCCATGTGATGCTGTGCTGAGATAACGGGATAGATAACATAGATAGAGAAATCTAACAATGAACCATTTATTGGTTCAGTATACCCAGCACTTGTCACGATGCTCAATCTTGTGTATCTTTATAAGGTAGCGATCACAAGTGTTGGGTACACTTCTTCACATGTTGACTGCAGAACCACGTGCACTGAGTGGTTAAGGACTGAGTGCCGGTCCTATCTACTTCAATGAACCATTTATTATTATCTTCAGGTAGAATTCTAGATCATTCTGAATAGATAATATGCTGTTCATCTGTGGCCTTTATGGCTTCAACGGCATCTTCTATCTGTAAAGTACGGCAGAGGATGCTCTGATGTGTGTTTTATTTGGTACTTAGGTTACATTCTGTCCTCACTAGTCTGAACACTGCTTTATTCCACTCCTGGCTGACTTAATTCATTTCCACCACACCTGTCTGTCTCCTGTTGATTTGTCTCTGGGTTGCTAACGGTTAAGTTATCTAAGATGGACAGATTCAACCTCCACTCGCACTTCACCCATGCTGGGCTGCTTTGTCTGGATGTCAGTGAACTGGTCCAATTCACTTCTGGACCAAGACTCTGACATCTCATAAAACATTTCCCTGATATTTTATCCTTGTTTGGAGCTTGCTGGTGTTTTCTGACTATCCATTTTGCCTATCAATTTTGTTCTCCATTGTCCTCTTGGTTTTGACCCATATCTATTGACTTCTCTTCTATGTTTGTATTGTCTTGTCTTTGTCTTTATGTAGGCACTTTGTTGCAGGAAGGGAACATTAACCAGTTGCCACCTACCCCTTTCGGTAGGTTGGGCATTTAGGTAGGGATAGATGGGAAGAGGGTTTAGCCTTAGAGTTCACTGTTCTCATCTGTCCTTCCAGTCCATCCAAGCTGTTACCTCTCTGCATTACATGATGCCCCCAATTTTAGCTACACTCTCACATACAGTACCAAATTCGGAATAAAGAGACCCAACTCCAAACATTAAACATGGAAACTTTTGGAAACGTACACACTAGAGTCGCACTTACTTTTCCGTGTCCACAGTTCTGTCGGAACACTCTTAATATATTCTGTATTTTCAGCAGATACAATTAAATTTGGCAGAATGGAATCTAAATCTGATGCAGAAATATAAAGAAAACAACTAAATTTTTAATTAACTCTTTAATGACGAGGACTGAAACGGCTTTTTAACTTTTCAAATTAACTCAAAATCAACATCATTAACAAATTCCATATACATCTCTATGTCCCCATAAAATCATGAAAAGACTCTGGGGGATATCTTCCCAGTTTTTGGGGACAGATGTATTGAGTAGGGCTGTACTGGGCTGGGTCTATAGAAGCAAAGGCGCGTTCAGTGCTGTGTAGTGAAGGGTTAATAAACTGCTTCTACCTTCACCCCGGGGTCTCCTGGGTCTCTAGAGCCGGTATACTGTCCTGCTTCTGCGATCTGTGCAGGAGCAGGAGAAACTGCAGCCAAGAGACGCAGCTGCAGAGAAAGGTCCTGTGCTGACGCTCATCTAAAGACCTGAAGGAGCTAAAATGCAACGAGATTACAACCAACTCAACACTTTATCTCAGTGAAGGGTTGGAGTCAATCCTGCTGGTCTAGGGCAGAGAAGGAGATGGAGCCATTATCCCTGGTAATTTAGAACTACAGAGATGTTAGTGTCATTATCCCTGGTGGTATATATGACTAGAGATGGGTTAGTGTGAGTATTCCTGGTGGTCTAGAGAAGATGAGGGCTTAGTGACCTTGCTGATGTAGAATCACAAAGGATTTATTGTCCATGTCCCTGGTGGTCTAGAGAAGATGAGGGCTTAGTGTCAGTATCCCTGGTGGTGTAGAGGAGATGGGGAAGGTTAGTTTCAGTATCCCTGATGGTCTAGAACTACAGAGGGGTGTGTGTCAGTATCCTTGGTGGTCTAGAGAAGATGAGGGGTTAATGTTACTGTATCTGATGATCTAGAGCCCAGAAGAAGATCTCCAGAAGATCAGAGGTTAGTGTCAGTATCTCTAGTGGTCTAGAGAAGATGAGGGGATAGTGTCAGTATCTCTAGTGGTCTAGAACTACAGAGAAGTTAGTGTCAGTATCCCTGGTGGTCTAGAGAAGATGAGGGGATAGTGTCAGTATCTCTAGTGGTCTAGAACTACAGAGAAGTTAGTGCCAGTATCCCTGGTGGTCTAGAGAAGATGAGGGGATAGTGTCAGTATCTCTAGTGGTCTAGAACTACAGAGAAGTTAGTGTCAGTATCCCTGGTGGTCTAGAACTACATAGGGGTAAGTGTAAGTATCCCTGGTGGTTGAGAGAAGATTAGGGGTTAATGTCAGTATCCCTGGTGGTCTAGAGAAGGTGAGGGGTTAGTGACAGTATCCATGATGGTCTAGAACTACATAGGGATTAGTGTAAGTATCCCTGGTGGTCTAGAGAAGATGAGGTGTTAATGTAAATGAATCTGGTGATCTAGGGCACAGAAGGGAGTAATGTCAATAGCCCTGGTGGTCTAGGGTAGTGGAGGGGTGTCAGTATCCCTGGGGATCTGCATCAGTAAAGGGGTGAGCATTAATACCCCTGGTGGTCTAGTGAATGGGTTTGTATTAGGATCCCTGGTACTCTAAACACATTACAGCTTGTAACTCTGCTACTCTTGCATATTATGTACAACACAGAACACAATTATCTACTATGGGCATCAACTCGAGGTGAAGGGCGGGTTTGAGAACAAAATGTAAAGGGTTAACCGTATCCAAAAATTAGCAAAGTAACGTAATTAGCAGTTTTCTGGTGCAATGAAAAGATTGACAAATAGAAGTGGATTCGGGGACACGAAGAGGAAGAACTTATTGAGATGAACGACCAATTAGAATCCGAGTTCGGGGCGCGATCCGCTGTATTTATCATTCCGCAATGTAATTATAAGGATTTATGAGATTGAGATGTTTCATGTTTATTTTCCCGGATATAATCGGATTCATTATTTCTGCGCCCTACAGATCACTTACCCAGCGCCGAGGAATTATTCCGGGGAAATGTAAGATTTACGACCGGAGGCTTCAGTGTCAGATCCCACAAGTCGGATAAATTTCTCCCTAATAGAAGAAAAAAAAATTGTGATAAATAATCGGAAAATGAAAACTCCAGGTTTGTCTAATGACGTTTCATTCACCTGTTCTGCCGGTCATCACACAGAAGTATATGCAGTCTGATTCATTGCTCTGACTCACTGCAAGACAAAGACAGGTCAGGAGAAAGGACACAATCACAGTCCCCAAAGGGAAGGAGAAAGTTTTACTTAAAAATACACAATCAATGGCAACCTTATTCAGCTGCAAGAAGCATGTTATAGAGCAGGAAGAGCAGTAAAGAAGGGTTTGAGTGTAGTTTTGTATTCAGCAAAATGCTGCCTGCAGATAGGACACTATGTACAATCTGCTCAGCTCCTCCTGCTCTATAACATGCTGCCTGCAGATAGGACACTATGTACAATCTGCTCAGCTCCTCCTGCTCTATAACATGCTGCCTGCAGATAGGACACTATGTACAATCTGCTCAGCTCCTGCTCTATAACATGCTGCCTGCAGATAGGACACTATGAACAATCTGCTCAGCTCCCCCTGCTCTATAACATGCTGCCTGCAGATAGGACACTATGTACAATCTGCTCAGCTCCTCCTGCTCTATAACATGCTGCCTGCAGATAGGACACTATGCACAATCTGCTCAGCTCCTCCTGCTCTATAACATGCTGCCTGCTGATAGGACACTATGTACAATCTGCTCAGCTCCTCCTGCTCTATAACATGCTGCCTGCAGATAGGACACTATGTATAATTTGCTCAGCTCCCCCTGCTCTATAACATGCTGCCTGCAGATAGGACACTATGTACAATCTGCTCAGCTCCTCCTGCTCTATAACATGCTGCCTGCAGATAGGACACTATGTACAATCTGCTCAGCTCCTCCTGCTCTATAACATGCTGCCTGCAGATAGGACACTATGCACAATCTGCTCAGCTCCTCCTGCTCTATAACATGCTGCCTGCAGATAGGACACTATGTACAATCTGCTCTGCTCCTCCTACTCTATAACATGCTGCCTGCAAATAGGACACTATGTACAACCTGCTCAGCTCCTCCTGCTCTATAACATGCTGCCTGCAGATAGGGCAATTTGTACAATCTGCTCAGCTCCTCCTGCTCTATAACATGCTGCCTGCAGATAGGACACTATGTACAATCTGCTCAGCTCCTCCTGCTCTATAACATGCTGCCTGCAGATAGGACACTATGTACAATCTGCTCGGCTCCTCCTGCTCTATAACATGCTGCCTGCAGATAGGACACTATGTACAATCTGCTCAGCTCCTCCTGCTCTATAACATGCAGCCTGCAGATAGGACACCATGTACAATCAGCTCAGCTCCTCCTGCTCTATAACATGTGGCCTGCAGATAGGACACTATGTACAATCTGCTCAGCTCCTCCTGCTCTATAACATGTGGCCTGCAGATAGGACACTATGTACAATCTGCTCAGCTCCTCCTGCTCTATAACATGCTGCCTGCAGATAGGACACAATATACAATCTGTTCAGCTCCTCTTGCTCTATAACATGCTGACTGCAGATAGGACACTGTGTACAATCTGCTCAGCTCCTCCTGCTCTATAACATGCTGCCTGCAGATAGGACACTATGTACAATATGCTCAGCTCCTCCTGCTCTATAACATGCTGCCTGCAGATAGGACACTGTACAATCTGCTCAGCTCCTCCTGCTCTATAACATGCTGCCTGTAGATAGGACACTATGTACAATCTTCTCAGCTCCTCCTGCTCTATAACATGCTGCCTGCAGATAGGACACTTTACAATGTGCTCAGCTCCTCCTGCTCTATAACATGCTGCCTGCAGATAGGACACTGTACAATGTGCTCAGCTCCTCCTGCTCTATAACATGCTGCCTACAGATGGGATAATTTCTCTATTTATACTATATACCATAATTAAACTTTGATACATTTAGTCACCTTTTTGTTTTTCCTCATTCCCTTTTTTCTTGTATTTGCTATGACTTTGTCTGTTATTATATTTATTAATGAGACTTGTAACCAATGAATCAATATGTCTTCCTCGTGCATCAATGTGTATATTTACTGTTTAAAGGAAATCTCCCATCACAATCCATCAAAATAAACCAAGGACATTCCTCATAGATCCAGGCACCATGGCTGGGGGAATCTTCTTATATGTGTTATTCATTCCCTCCTTCCTTCTAAAAGCCACTTTTATAACTATGCTAATGAGCAAGAAGGGCTTTGGGGTGTTACCAGAGCCCCTTCATGCTGTAGAATCACAGGCTATTATGTGCAGAAGCACTTACCCCTTCCCGCTTTGTAAGATTATAGCAAACAGAAGGAGGGGGAAATCCCAATGGGGAAGAGGGAGACATTGTAACAGCCTGTGAAGCTACAGAATGGAGGGGCTCTGGTAACAACCCCTTACCTCCTAGAGACCCAGTCAAAAGGCATCTATGAGCCATGTGAAAGTACTACACAAGGCACATAATAATTCTAAGTGGATCACTATAGAGGGCGGGGGGTGCATTGTGGATTGTTTTGTTCATCTCTGGGATCAGGGTGCCACATTGATGACAAGCACTTCCTAATTATGATAATTCCCAACCTGCGGCTGTAATGCAGCATTTATTGAATGGTGATTGTCATCGCACCCAAAAATACATAAAAATTCATCGCACATTTTGTATCTCCACCGCTAATGTTTATGTAAATTGGTAACAATTGTAACTTTTTGCTTCCTAAAACTTGAGATATAAATGAACATTATAGGATCTATATATATATATATACACTCACCGGCCACTTTATTAGGTACACCTGTCCAACTGCTCGTTAACACTTAATTTCTAATCAGCCAATCACATGGCGGCAACTCAGTGCATTTAGGCATGTAGACATGGTCAAGACAATCTCCTGCAGTTCTCCCGAGCATCAGTATGGGGAAGAAAGGTGATTTGAGGCCTTTGAATGTGGCATGGTTGTTGGTGCCAGAAGGGCTGGTCTGAGTATTTCAGAAACTGCTGATCTACTGGGATTTTCACACACAACCATCTCTAGGGTTTACAGAGAATGGTCCGAAAAAGAAAAAACATCCAGTGAGCGGCAGTTCTGTGGGCGGAAATGCCTTGTTGATGCCAGAGGTCAGAGGAGAATGGGCAGACTGGTTCGAGCTGATAGAAAGGCAACAGTGACTCAAATCACCACCCGTTACAACCAAGGTAGGCAGAAGAGCATCTCTGAACGCACAGTACGTCCAACTTTGAGGCAGATGGGCTACAGCAGCAGAAGACCACACCGGGTGCCACTCCTTTCAGCTAAGAACAGGAAACTGAGGCTACAATTTGCACAAGCTCATCGAAATTGGACAGTAGAAGATTGGAAAAACGTTGCCTGGTCTGATGAGTCTCGATTTCTGCTGCGACATTCGGATGGTAGGGTCAGAATTTGGCGTCAACAACATGAAAGCATGGATCCATCCTGCCTTGTATCAGCGGGTCAGGCTGGTGGTGGTGGTGTCATGGATCCATCCTGCCTTGTATCAGCGGCTCAGGCTGGTGGTGGTGGTGTCATGGATCCATCCTGCCTTGTATCAGCGGCTCAGGCTGGTGGTGGTGGTGTCATGGTGTCTTTGGGCCCCTTGGTACAACGCCACAGCCTACCTGAGTATTGTTGCTGCCCATGTCCATCCCTTTATGAGCACAATGTACCCTGTAACATCTGATGGCTACTTTCAGCAGGATAATGCGCCATGTCATAAAGCTGGAATCATCTCAGACTGGTTTCTTGAACATGACAATGAGGTCACTGGACACAAATGGCTCCACAGTCACCAGATCTCAATCCAATAGAGCATCTTTGGGATGTGGTGGAACGGGAGATTCGCATCATGGATGTGCAGCCGACAAATCTGCGGCAACTGTGTGATGCCATCATGTCAATATGGAGCAAAATCTCTGAGGAGCTTCCAGCACCTTGTTGAATCTATGCCACAAAGAATTGAGGCAGTTCTGAAGGCAAAAGGGGGTCCAACCCGTCCAATCAGATTATTTCAGGGCTTTTATGATATAAAAGTGACTTAGAACCTCTATGAAATGTCCCCACTGAATGTGATACACAGAACAAACCATGAATTTTCTTTACACCTTAAAACCCGCCGAGGTCTTTTGCCACAACTGACCTGAGACGATAGACGTCGACTTGAAGAGCTCCTTCAGAGAACTAGAGGAATTCCCAACTATATCCAGTAGTAACAGAGTGTAATCTGGAAACAGAAATATATTTGCGCAGGTTAATTTAAGAAATAAGAAATGCGCAGCTTGTCGTAAACTTGTTGCGTTTTGATAGAAGGAACAATTTCTTGGTGAATCTCTTGACGCTGTTTTTGGATAGTTTATGGTATTTATGATGCAAATTCATCCTCTTTGGTCTCAATGTTCAGGACCTGGAGTCTTCCACCCAGCAATTCAAGGGTCGGCCAATAGTGGAGCTATACCGTGCACCTCTGCTATCCCTACTACCCGCCCCCAGGGCACATATACAAGCCCTCATTTATAGTCTCACGTGTCGTCTTCTGGATAACCTATAGCACACACTGCATGTGACATGGCCGCCCCGTGTAGATGACATGACGAACACGAAAATCAGGTCCACTGATCTCTAGTCCCAACTAAGCAACAAAGCAGCTGTGTTTACCTATCGCCAGACAACCCCTTAAAGGAGAATTACCACCAGGTTGAAGGATTGTAAACCAAGCACACTGACGTACTGGTGTGGATCTGGCAGGATCTGATCTTCTTGTAGCTTTGTATGCCTTTGTTTTTAAGAAAAAGAGGTTTTGAAAATCATGCAAATGAGCCTTCGGGGCTCCAAGCTCCATTGACGTCTACAGAGTCTGGAGCCCCTGAGGCTCATTTGCATAATTTGTGAAACCTTTTTATTATAAAAATACGGTCTTAAGAAACTAAAAGAAAATCAGAACCTGCCAGAGGGGGCTCTCACCAGTATGTCAGTGTGCTTGGTTTACAATTCTTTATCCTGGTGGTAGATTTCCTTTAAGCAACTTCTGCCTGCTGTAAACTGGACCATCACAGGGGCCGAGAACAGTTGACCCCATGTTTACCTGCTGTTAGGTCGGTGTCATGGGTCTTACCTAAACCATCATTTAGCTTCATGGATTTTTGCAATATTTCAAAAACTTTTTTTTTTGAAGCCTAAAAACACTTTGCCCGGTCACCTGTTAAGTCATTCGTCCGATTGTTAAGACAGTAGCAATACCTCATGGGAAACTTATGGTAGTCGACGTATTTCAAGTTGGAAACTGCAAAGAAACAAAGGCAACACATTAACCAATCGGAACTGAAGCCATTGGCGGCACATTCATCATTTGTTTCCTTTTTAACGTTGTGATACTTTAGCAGCGATTTGTATCTTTCTAATTTTGCTGTCGTGATACATGTCTGGGTTTTTTTCCTCCGTCTCTGATTTGCAGGTTTTTTATTTATTTTTGTGACTTTTCAGGTGCATGTATGGATTTAGGCATGGGGTCAGTTCGTTTTGCACCTAAAAAGTCTTTAATTTGCTCTACAAAAAGTTGCAAAACAAAGAGAACATCTGTCTTGGAAAGATATATGTAGGAACACTGCAACAGACACTCCCAAAAAAGCCGCAAAAAGAAGAGCAAAAACGGATCCAAATAAAGATACAAGTGCCCCCCCCCCATTGTGTGGTCCTACTGATCCTGTAAAACTTACTATTGTAAATTAGGATTGAAACCTTGTGGAAGGCGAAGGAGCTGTACGACGTGACACTCAGGAAGGAGAAGAATTGTTTGGTACCTGCAAAGCAAATATCAGTCATAAATAAGAGTCATCGTACAGTAACATGCCAGAGCCGTCATTTATAGAGTCTCAAGTGGTCTTCTGGATCCCATCAGTATGGTCTATGGGGTGGGACCTTCACTGATTACCAGAACTTCACGGTAATTGTGTATATTTCCAAAATTTCATAGATTTTGTCTCACTTTGTCTATAATTGTCATGGACCATAACCAGCGGTTCCTTTGCTATCCTCCTCAGTGTAGCCCATCTGCACCTCAGTCTGTGATTTCTTAGCTCCTCACTCTCTGATGATTATCTCTATGAACCCACAAAAGAAACTGGATGGTTACTACTGGTGCTGCTTCCTGTTCTCTCCTGAGGAAGGGCTAGATCATATGATGCTGCTCTCTGTGTAACTAGCAGGAGAACCTTGTATCTGTAAACGGTGACGTACCATATAGGCTGACCATCGGTGGATGCAGCAGCCTCCTGCAACAGGGTTGTTAGAACATCTCCCATATCTCTATCAGCCCCTCCATCCCAGTCTGTGATCCTGAACATCGTGATGTGTCTCACCCTGCAGCTTAGCCTACACCACATACACCTTCACTCACTAGTCTGTATCTACACAGCAGGGAAGCTGCTAACCCTTAGTGTTAATACAACAAAGACTATACACTTCAAATTGCTATTTCACTGCTGGTTTCTACTACTCATTACATGCTCCATGCTCCTCCTTGTGATGAAAGCTGCCAGGGTGGTCACTTTATACATTGTGTATAGTATGAAGAAGATGAGAATAAAACTGGAAACAACCTCCCACTAACATAGCAGTCACAAAGGCCAATGGGATTAGAGGCAGAGAGCTAAATGTTGGGATTCTCGGCGAGAGCTGACAGCAATGTACGGTAGACAAGCGATGAGTCGGCACTCACCGGATCAATAAAACAGGTTTTATTGTTTCATTGCAGAATACAGCATAAAAAAATGCACACCCTGGTAGGAAGGTTTAGCACTTAGAGCACTTTCTCTATCCTGTGACCAGGCCCAGCACATGCCAAGGTCTATCTCTTTCTATCCTATATGCTTCAATGAGACAATAAACCTGCAATATCGTTTCGGTAAGTGCCGCCTCATCTTTTGTCTAATTTACATATTGGGGCACATTAACTAAGGGTCCGAACGGCGCACTTTCGTCGGGTTTCGCTATTATTTCCGTTTTGCCCCGAATTGCCCCGGGTTTTTGGCGCACACGATCGGATCGTGGCGCATCGGCGCAGGCTTGCATGCAACAGAAATCGGGGACGTGGCCGTCGGACAACCCGACCGATTCGTACAAACCACGGAATGTAAAAAGGGAATTGTGTTGCAAGATCAGCACTCACATGCATCGGGAAGAAGAAGGTGAACTCCGGCGGACCTTGGCGCAGGAGCAACACATGCAGGAACTCGGGCGCACAATCTTAGTGAATCGCAGCGGACCCGAATCCTTGTCGGACAATGCACCGCGGGATCGCGACGGGACCGGGTAAGTTAATCTGCAACATTGTGTATGTAAAAATTATGCAGAGCTCTTTCACGTGAGAGCAGACAGCACCATGGGAGGTAAGGGCGAATATAGCCCCAGGTTAAGTAAAATTATAGGAAGGTTAGATCTTTAAAAGTCACCCACCTGGAGCATTGATAGACACGCGTCACACACTAAACCCTTTGGTCAGGTTGTGCAATCACCTACCCATGTACTATGCGAAATTTCATCAAGACATATGTTCAACAAGACCACCTTTGGTCCAGGATTCACTCTTTGCACAGGTCTTCCATCAGATATCCCAACCTCCAGTCCACCACCTTCATAACTCAGCCTGATTAAACAGGTCCTATCCAAGCCACATGCACAGACCCTCAGCAGAAGGTTCTAGATCTGCACTTACCTCAATCCTTGGTGCTCTCTGCCCAAATGCCAAATACCCAGTTATTTCCTGACTTCCCTCGGCTTCCACTTACCATATTTTTCGGACTATAAGGCGCACCAGGGTGGTCACTATGTAGATTGTGTATAGCATGAAGAAGATAGGAATTAAACTGGAAACAACCTCCCACTAACATAGCAGTGACAAAGGCCGAGGGGATTAGAGGCAGAGAGATAAACGTTGGGATTCTCAAATCAAAGGATTTTTTGTGCGCCTTATAGTCCGAAAAATACGGTACTAACATGAGCTGCAGTATACTGGTATCACCAGACTCTGCTGCTATGGAGTACATTGGGCCTTCTAGGGTCTAACTAGGTTAAGAAACCTCTCACTACTACAACCCCAAAAAAGACTCTCACTCCTGAGCCTCTACACAGCTACACACCTGCACTCAATCTCACCCTCGTATCACAACGCACCACAGCTCATTGTCACCAACCCGCAACCAGAAGAGGTCACACTGCAATACAATATACCCGGATAATACAAACCCAGCAATGCTTTACTTTACTACCATCATCAGTAGTGATCACGGAGGGAGTGGCATCAGCAAGGTGCACCCAAGTGCTACCGGAGCCCTCTACATAGTTACTCTAATGTGTTATAAGAAAAAAATAGCTGAAAAATAGAAGTTCATCCAAAAATTTAAGTAATTATTTAAGTAAGTATTTCCCCGAATTGCCTCAGAATTTCCCATGTGAAACTAAACAAAGATGACCAAGATTTAGGGGCATATTTATCAGGACCTCTGCTAGCACTTGCGATTATTTGCCCCAATCCGCCACCTTCACGCCAGTGGGGCATGAAGGGGCGTGAAGTAGGGAGTGAAGGGGCAGAGGGCGTGGCCGGTCGGGTGTGGGCCGGTTTGGGGCGTTACTGTCCCCGCGCCTGTGCACTTGCTGCTGCCGGCTGCGGTTTTTTCTACGCCAGGCAGGGCCTGGCATAGGATAAACACTTCGCAGCCTCTCGCCCCGATACATCAAGAGGCGGAAGCCTCTTCATGTATCCCGCTGTGAATATGCAGTGGTGGGGCTATCATATGATAAATATTCCCCATAATGTCTATAATCCTTCCTTCCACTTACCTCTGAGGGCCATGTTGAGCATCCCATTCACTAAATCCGTAAAATTAAACTGAGAAAGATCCACAGAGGCTGCAGGGATTTCTGGGGGAAAAAAGGGAGAATAAATCATTTAAAGGTCATGTCCAGCTTTGATATAAATATATAAACTTCATAGGTAAAAAGTTGCATTATGTATATTATACCAACCAGGGTCGGATTAAGGGGAGGGCTCCTGGGGTGCGTGCCCCGGTTCCCCCACCACTTTACTAAAAAGGGGGCCCCCACCAGCAATGTCCCTCCCTTAGTACCTATCACTGGTTGGCTGAACTAGTTGCCAGCCAAGTCCTAGCCAATCAGTGTAAGGTTTACTTCATCAAAGATCACTTGCCGGCCTCCCCCACCCTCCGAGTGATCTTTGAGAGGAGAGAGAGAACTCTCAGGGAAGCAGTGGCCCGTGGGACTGGCGGGGATACTATCAGTCACAACTACGGCCCCTGTGCCAGCCAGGACAGCAGCCAGACTAACATGTAAGTAGGAGAAAGCTTAGAATATTAATGATAATATAGAATAGTAATGTGCACCATAGTCTAGGCTACAACGGGGGCCCCCACCACATTTTACCAGGGACCCCCAGGGACCCCCACCAATCTTAATCCAGCCCTGATAACAACGATGATTTACAGTCAGAGCTGCATTCAGAATTCTGATGTTTTTGGACTGTAGGGGGGACAATGTCGGGTACATGACTGACACTTCCCAGAGTGCAATTCACTAGATCATGTATGTGGGATGTGTTTATGCATAGGGTGGGAGCTGTGAGTATATATACATATTTTGTGTTGAGACTTTTCCACTTTATGAAATAAATCTAGTTATTGTATGTGATCACATAGAGTAGAAAACCTATACGTATACATCCTATTAGGGAATTCTGGGTAAATAGAGGTACGGTTTTCATTTGTGTCACCTATCAAGGATCTTATATTGATAACCTATACATTCATGGTCATCCGCATCCATTTTGCCACTGAAATCATGAAACCTCCTGAACATATAGAAGAAACAATATAGGGCAGGAAAGATGTCACCTGTTGTGCCCAGTATGGCTAATCTCTTCTCCCTCTGGTTGTCCGCCATTAGGCTCGGGCCTATAAAACACAAGTGGTGTCACAACATAAGTCTTCCCTACTTACCTATTCACATCCTCTCCATTTGTCCTACTTAAGTGCGGTTGTATATAGAGGTTAAAGGGTGACATTGATAACTCAGAGTAGCTCCCTCCACGCCTGAGTGAGATCCTCACTGTTACAGCATAATCCCATAGCTCAGTCTCCATATTATTAATAGACATAAAAAATCCTATAACAGTAATATATTTACTTACCAATGTTGTAAAAAAGCAGAAAACATATCACAGATAAGACGATACTCGTAGAGATGTGCTCCCGCCATGGCATATTGGATCATCGGTTACACAAGGTTCACTGTGAACAAGAAATCCAGCAAATTATTGTTTAAAAAATCTTAAATTCTCTGTCAAATAATCTTTTGACATAGTGATCAAAGCTTCTTTTTACTCTTACAAAGTTCTGAATCTCTTGTCTAGAGTTCAATGAGAAAATCTCTACTTCCTGTGGCCACCACTAGAGGGAGCTCATGAGTTTCATGCCTACTGATTATACAATGAGATCCAGATTTCAGTAAACTCCCTCTAGTGGTGATCAAAGGTAGTCAGAATATCCCATTTATCTCTATGTCTATTTTGGAAGCTCTGAAGCAGAAACAATGAAGTTGCATCCAAATTTATTTTAGGATATCAAGTTCAAAAGTTAGAATGAAAATGATGATAGCAAATGGCCATTCCCTTTAAGTCTCACATTCAGTCTTGCTATTATGTCCACTGTACATATAAATCTCAGCACATCTTTCCCATTGATAAGGTTCATACAGGTCATATACATAGCACTACCATGAACAGGGATGACATACTTGAACATATGGGTCACTTTCCCATTATTTTAGGCAATAGTCATCAATCAGGGACACTAACGCCGCACTTTCTCTTGTAACATTTGCAATAACGTCCATCACAGCTAAAGGCAAAAGTATCAAAATCTCTTTATTCAAATAAAATCTAATCTAATAATTGGCATTAGACATTGAGAGATCTTCATAGATCCTATGACTAGACTATCGAATCCCTTAACTCACTGATAGAGCAGAAGTAAAGCATCAATCACAACCATAGAGAGAACTGTGCAGCTTCCACATGATAGCTGCACAGTACTCTCTATTCCTGCCCGAGACCACATGGCCCTGCACCATTACTGCATCAGTCATCAGGAGGCTCTTATCTTTGTGTTTAATTTTAGAATCTCTGCTGAAATCATTCTTGCTAGAAAGATTGACAGAAGTTAACAGTGATGTCAGATTGCATAGAAGTCTATGGATGAGGGGAGGGGGGGGGGTCACAGCAGCTAGGTCTCAGCCAACCAACACATACAAAACTGTTAATCTAAGATGGAAGATGCAAAGAGGAAAACCCAGGAAAATGGAAATTAAAATAATCACATAATACCCATATTCCTCATATTCCCCAGGTTATGCTGGAAATCTACCATCAAAATCCAACATGATAAACCAGCGGCACTTATTCATATATCGAGGCTCCGTGACTCTGGTAATCTTCTTATAGTTGTTATCCATGGCCTCCTTCCCTCTAAAAATCAATGTTAAAAATTATACAAATGAGCTAGAAGTGCTCTGGGGCATTTTACCAGAGCCCCTTAAATTTTTAGCTTCACATACTGTTACAATGTGCAACAGCACTTCCCCTCTCCCACTGTGTGAGATTACAGCAGGCAGAGGGAAGGGGGAAGTGCTAAGGGAGCAGAGGGAGACAGTGTAACAGCCTGTGAAGCTTCAGCACAGAGGGGCTCCAGTAACGCCCACCAAAGCCCTTCAAACTCATAAGCATTATAATAAAGGCTAATTTTAGAAGGAAGGAGGCCATGGATAACAAAGAAGATACCACCGTCCCGGCGCCGGGGTCTATGAGTAATGTCCCTGGTTTATCAGGATGGATTGTGATGGGAGATTTTCTTTAAATGATTTTTATGTAGAAAGGTGAAATGTCTCCAAAACTTGGATGCATAGAAACATTAAAATATAGATAATGGATAGATACTCCAGTCTAGACATTCAATTGTTTAGATAATAGCTATAGAATAGATTGAGAGAAG